>NC_059111.1:10653125-10973750 GCF_020740685.1 Jaculus jaculus
GCCGGCTCACTCAACCTGCCTGAGCCTCAACTCTGTCACCTACAAGATGCCTGTAATCGTTTGCTACACTGCCTGCTTCTTAGACTCGGTCTCAGCACACTGGAGATTGTCAGAGGTGATAACCACATGCGGAAACGGTTGACGTGCCACATGAGTAGACATGCTACCTTTTGTTTGTTTTGTTTTGTCTTGTTTTGTTTTCCAAGGTGGGGTCTCGCTCTAGCTCAGGCTGACCTGGAATTCACTATGTAGTCTCAGGGTGGCCTCGAACTCACGGTAATCCTCGTACCTCTGCCTCCTGAGTGCTGGGATTAAAGGCGTGCGCCACCACGCCCAGCTCCATGCTACCCATTTTGATGGCTCCAGTCAGGATCTCTTGTGTCAACTCTCACTGAAGGCCATAGATATTCTCATGAATATTTACGAGGACTTTATATTGGATAATGTTACAGACCCTATCTTTGAAAAGCATTTATTTTATTTTATTTCATTTCATTTTATTTATTTGCAAGCAGAGAGTGAGAGAGATAGACAGAGAGAGAGAATGGGCACACCAGGGCCTCCAGCCACTGCAAACAAATTCCACACAGCTGTGCCCCTTGTGCATCTGGCTTATGTGGGTCCTGGAGAATAGAATCTGGGTCCTTTGGCTTTGCAGGCCAATGCCTTAACCACTAAGCCACCTCTCCAGCCTTGAAAAGCATTTTTATAATACCCATAAGTATTTTATCACCACGAACCTTGGAATGATATCTCAAGTTGGCTACATGAGGAAGACTCTCGTTTTTTGGTTTGTTTTCTGAGGCAGGGTCTCACTGTAGACCAGACTGACCTGGTACTCACTCTGTAGCCTCAGGATGGCCTCAAACCCATGACAATCTTCCTACCTCGGCCTCCTAAATTCTGGGACTCCAGGTGTACACCTCCACATGTGGCTTCGGGAAGGCTCTCCAGACCACTCTAGATTGACATTTCCAGCATCACAGAGCCTTGCTATTCAGGAGATTCAAGGGCTAGAAACAACAGCATCGCCTGAGAGAAGGGAGTGAATGAGTGTGTGTGTGTGTGTGTGTGTGTGTGTGTGTGTGTGTGTGTGTACCACATGTGTGTGGAGAGCAGAGAAAAGCTTCCGGGTATGGAACACTACTTTCCACTTGGGTTGAAGCTCTCAGTCACTGTCCACTGCTGCTCTGCCCTCCAGGCTGGCTGGTCTATATAAGCATCCGGGAAATCCTCCCGTCTCCGCCTTCTACCTCACCGTAGACGTGCTGCGATTACAGGAGACTGCCGCATCTTTCAGATTTTATGTGGCATCCGGAGGTCCAAATTCAGGTGGTCACACTTGCATAGCAAGCGCTTTATCCCCTGAACCATCTCCAGCCCCAGAGAGACTTTTAGAAATGCTGAACCTTCCAGCACTCGGGAGGTAGAGGTATGAGGATCGCTGAGTTCGAGGCCAGCCTTGGATTACAGAATGAGTTCCAGGTCAGCTGGGGCTAGAGTGAAACCCTACTTTAAAAAAAAAAAAAAAGTGAGCCAGGAGTGGTGGCACACGCCTTTAATCCCAGCACTCGGGAGGCAGAGGTAGGAGGATTGCCGTGAGTTCAAGGCCAGCCACCCTGAGACTACATAGTGAATTCCAGGTCAGCCTGGGCTAGAGTGAGACCCCACCTTGAAAAAAAAAAAGAAGGAAGGAAGGAAGGAAGGAAGGAAGGAAGGAAGGAGTGATTGAGGGAGGGAAGGAGAAGAGAGGGAGGGAAGGAGGGAGAGAAGGAAAGAAGGAAGGAGGAAAGGAAGGCAGGAAGGGAGGGAGGGAGGGAGGAAGAAAGGAAGAAAGGAAAGAGGGAGAGAAGGAAGAAAGGAAGGAAGGGAGGAAGGAAGGAGAAAAAGAAATGCAGAATCTCAGGCTCCATCCTAGACTTCTCAGTGAAACCAAGTGGCCTTGCAACAAGGCCCTCCAGTGACCACTGCACAATCTAGGGTGAGAAGTCATGTCCTTCAGAGTCTAAAGGGAGGGGACAATTCCTGTGTGTGCAACAGTTTGAGAAGCACTCACTCACTTGGGAAAAACTCCAGACCCAGTGTGGGGGAGCACAAACACCCCAGTATCGCACAAATGAGCCCTGAGACCAAGGAACAAGTGAGAAGAATTGATAAGCAATTAAATATTGAGTGCTTGATAGTGTCCACACTGTGAGAGAAGCCCTTTTACATCCCATTTTATGGAAAAGGAAACTGAGGTTGACATAGGGCTTGACTAAGGCCATGCATCTGGTTAATAGAAAGACTGAGTGACTGGTTATAAGGCAGGTCCCTGTCCACGCCTCCACGTCATTTCTCTGAGTAGAAGATCTGCTTAGACATGTTCCTCTAGGCTCAAGAATCTAGCTACCTTCACCTGATAACACTTCTCTCACTGCCGATTTCCCACAATCTCATTTTTTTTCTCTTGGGTTTTAATCGGAGACCACCTTTGTAAAAGATATAATTTACATAACTTCAGATTCATCCTTTTTAAGGTGTACAATTTAGTGCGTGCACAGTTGTACAATGCCCACCAGTATCTAATTCCAGAACATTCTCATCACTCAATAATGAGCCCGCCCGTGCCCCCTCCCCCAAGCCCCTGGAAACCACAAAGACTACTTTGCATCTGTGAATTTGCCTACCCCGGGCATCTCATGTAGATGGAATCCGATAATATGCAGTCTTCGGTGATGAGCACCTTTCACTTGCCATTGTCATTTCAAAGTCTACCCATGTTACAACAAGCATCAGGACTTCATTCCTTTCCAGTGCCAACAAATATACCATTGTGTGTGTGTGTGTGTGTGTGTGTGTGTGTGTGTGTGTGTGTATGTGTATCCTACTTGCCAATTAACAGACATTTGAATAATTTCTACTGCTTTGCTGCTATGAAGTTAGTAGTACTACCAAACATTTGGGAATAAGTTTTTAAAAATATTTCTTTGAGAGAGAGAGAATGAGTATGGGTGTGCCAAGGCCTATTGCCACTATAAATGAACTCTAGACACATGCACCACCTTGTGCATTTGACTTTACATGGGCACTGGGGAATTGAACCTGGGCCGTTAAACTTTGCCTGCAAGTACCTTTAACACTGAGCCATCTCTCCAGCCCCCCAAAACAAGATTTTGTGTGTGGACATATATTTTCTATTCAAGGATTGAAATGTCTGGGTCATGTGGTAACTCTTCATTCTGAGGAAAAACCAGGTTGTTTTCGGAGAATATTTTCACCAATTTTTTGATGCCACATTGGATTGGACCAAGAATTGAATCTGGTGAAAGAGATTCAGGAACCCATGAACTTGAAGAGACAAGAAATCAACATGCTTCCATGAACTTTAACCCAAACCACAGTGAGACCCTGAAAAGTTAATGGGGGGAAAAGACAAATTTGGCCAGCCTGAGGAGCCGGTTGTCTAGGGTGCTGTGACTGGAAATGACACTTCACAGGGACTCTGGAGACCTGGGTTCAAATCCTGACTTGCACTGACACACCATGTGACTTTGGATAAGTGCCTTCCTCTCTCTCAGGGCCCCCAGTTTCCCACCTGTGGAATGTGAGGTCACGTCTCGGTGTGTTCCCACTGTCCTGTGACCCATCCTGGTCATTGCCACAGCTCTGGCTTGACCCCAGAGTGGCTGTCTGCTTCTTGAGTGCCACTATCCCCCTTGGGGGTTGCTAGAAGGCCCCTGGGAATTGCTGGAATTACAGGTGTGCCTGAAGATGACAGGTGAGGTAGGCTTCCCACTTGTCTGCTTAGTGACAGGGCCTGGCATCGTAGGAGCAGGTGGTTCTCAGACGCGGGCACCCAGCGTTCAGGCCGTGCACGATGCAAAGGGAATTGCAAACGAACTGCAGAACCGACAGACGAACCACTGGGTCACACGCCACGTGATAAACCTGTCTGTTGAGGGTAACGTTTGTTTTCTTCCGTGGGAAAGACAAGGCTGTTTCAGTCTTCCTAGAGAAACCAGGAAACAGGAAAACTATTTTTCCTCGACTCTTTTGTGGCTAAGTTGGGGCTTTTGAATGCTAACTAACATAGGCAGAAGCAGTTCAGCCTTAAAGGGTCTTGTGCAAGCCTGCAGCCTCTCTTCTCCCACGATGCTCTGAGGAGATGAAGACAGCCTGGGTCCTGAGCTGCGTGGACAGGACAGCTGCTCCAAGGAGCCACGCCCCACACTGGGCAATGATGTAATCAAGGCTAACCTTCAACATGTTAGGACGCCTAGCCCAACACCGCCCAACTCACAGCTCCTAACCGTAGTTTTGTGCACTCGGCTCTGTGTGAATACTGGGGACGAGAACCACAGGCTTGCAAACAAGTGTCTTGAACCACTGAGCCATCTTCCCAGCCCTCCTCCTAACCCTGTTTTTGTGTGACCTGCAAGCTAGGAATGATTTTTTTTTTTTTTTTAATTTTTTGAGTCATGGTCTTACTTTGTAGCCCAGACTGGCCTTGAGCTCACGGGCCTCTGCCTTTACCACCTAAGTGCTGGGATTATAGGATTATATACCACACCACACTCATATTTTTTTTTAAGAAAGAAAGTGCCAGGCTTGGTGGCACACGCCTTTAATCCCAGCACTTGGAAGGCAGAGGTAGGAGGATTGCTGTGAGTTCAAGGCCACCCTGAGACTACATAGTGAATTCCAAGTCAGCCTGGACTAGGACTAGAGTGAGACCTTACCTCAAAAAAAAAAAAAAAAAAAAAAAAGTGTCGTGCAAAGCTTGAAATACTCTCTGGCCCTTTACAGAAATATTTTTGCTGACTCCTGGACTAACTTAAACTGATAAACACAACTTCCCACAGCGCCCAGCACAGTACAAGACCTAATAACACCCCAGCCTTCTGAAATACAGTAGTATTTGCTTGGTGCATGAAATCACAGACTTCATGCAGACTCCACTCACCTCTGCACCCTTATTGGCAGTCAGTACACCAATGCTAGCTGTGCTGAGGAAAGAGAAAGAGGAACCCATCCAGTCTTCAGACCACCAGAGGTCCATCTCCAAGAACTAGGGCCACTCCTTGACCAGAGTGGTCCTCAGCAGTAGTGCACACCCCTCTAAGGTCATCTCCCCTTCGCTAAGGCTTTGGCCTCTCCAGGGTGACATGGTTTCCATCCCACCCACTGTAGCAGGAGCCTCAGCAGCTCTCACACCCTTGACCTCCCCCAGACGGCTATGGTAACAGCCCAAGGTGGACTCAGCACAAGGCGGAGACAAAACTTGACTAAAGAAAGCAAAGCAGAGGGCTGGAGAGATGGTTTAGCGGTTAGGCGCTTGCCTGTGAAGCCTAAGGACCCTGGTTCGAGGCTCGATTTCCCAGGACCCACGTTAGCCAGATGCACAAGGGGGCGCACGCGTCTGGAGTTCGTTTGCAGTGGCTGGAGGCCCTAGTGTGCCCATTCTCTCTCTCTCTCTCCCTCTCTCTCTCTCTCTCTCTCTCTCTAGCTCTCAAATAAGTATAAAGAAAGCAAAGTAGAGCCGGGCATGGTGGCGCACGCCTTTAATCCCAGCGCCAGAGGTAGGAGGATCGCTATGAGTTCAAGGCCACCCTGAGACTATATAGTGAGTTCCAGGTTAGCCTGGACTCCAGTGAGACCCTACCTAGAGAAAAAAGAAAGCAAAGCAGAGGCCCGTGGTCTCCTGTCTACATCACGTCTCCAGAGCATTCCCACGGCCAGAACCTGCCACCCCAGCACAGTAGACTATGCAGGCTCTGCTCCGCCTTCCTCCTAATGCTAAGCCTCAGGCTCTGTTTTCTGGGGAGATCGCGTTAAAACGAAGGAAAGCTGAGGTTTGCCAACCCCTGTTCTGTGAACCTGAACCTGTTTCGTTCCATCTCATCCCCGCCCTAGCTGTTACGGATGGGGAGATTCAGGCGGACCTGCAAGTGAGAGGCAAGAGGAAGGCATCGCGCCTGCAGTCAGCCGGCGAAGCTGGGCGGGTGCAAGACGCAGCGGGCACGGGAGGCCGCTGGGCCCCTCGCGGGTCTGCAAACTTTCGGTGGCCCCCTGCTGCCTCTGTGCTTGGGGGAGCCTGCAGCCACATCAGCGCCCCCCCCCCCAAAAAAAGACAAGAAGGAATCAGGAGGAGAGAGAGGGGATTAGAAGGGGCTAGAAGGATGGGAAGAGAGGCTCCAGTCCAACGGGTCAGAGGCAAAAGAGGCCTGTGTCACCAGCCCGGATCCGAAGATGCCACATCTTCTGCAGGAGCCCCAGGCCGAAGGGGAGCGTGCCCGCGATCCCTGCGGTGCGAAGGCGCCCCCTAGGGGCCAACGCGCGAGGCCGCCGGGAAGCCTGCCCGGGCCTGCTGTGCCCTCCTGGGTAAAAGGAGTCTTTTTTCTCCTCTTGGCACTTGGCAGAGCTCAAAGCCCTCTGTGTAGGGAGAAGACCCACGGGAATAAAAATAATTTAGGGTTTCCAGAATCGGGAACAATTTGTGGAAACACTCGGGAAAGGCATTTGGAGTTGTTAAACTTGAAGAAGAGAATCCAGGAAATGATATTTAGTATCTCAGGTTAAATATATATACATTTCAGCCTGGCATTCAACTGCAAAACAAAACAAAACCAGAATCATGTCTTGATATTCCAAAAGTGAAAATAAAAGACCGAGGTAGGGGCTTGGGAGATGGCTCAGAGGTTAAAGGTTTGCAAAGCCTACCAGCCCTGGTTCAATTCCTCAACCACCTACTTAAGCCTGGACCAGCATCCATGTGCAGTGACAAGAGACCCTGGTGTGCCCCCACACACACAAAATATCACAATTAAAAGGCTGAGGTCAACTTTCTAAAATTAAGAACTACCCTCCAAAACCATTATATAGGAATGAAAAGACAGAATGAAAAAGCGATCATTGAAAGACACACGCCTGGAAAAGAACTGATGTCACAACCCATGAAGAGCTGCTACGAATCAATTAAATGGGAAGCTTACTTTATTTTTTTGTTAATGGAAAAGAGCCAGGTGTGGTAATACACACCTTCAGTCCCAGCATTCAGCAGGCTGAGGCAGGAGACCAGCTGGCTACTAGCAATAAATAAATAATACAACTAAAATAACATAAACAAGACATGAACATAAAACATAAAAAGACATGAACAAGAATTTCATAAACAAAAAGACAGAAAATGACTGCAAGCATATGAGAAGATGCCCAACCTCCTTTAGTATCAAGGGGAAGGAAAACTAAAACCAAAACAAGATGCAAGACCTCATCCAATGGGTGGGCAGAAAACTGAAAGAAGCAATGCCAAGCAGGGGCAGGAATGCAGAACAAAGGACATTCTTGTCCACTGTTGGTGGGAATATGAACTCCTACAACCGCTTGGCACAACTTGGCCTTATCTGGTAAGATTAGAGACATGCATGTGTTATGACCCAGCAGTTTCATTTCTAGATAAAAATAAACTCTCATATGCAACCAGAGACATCAACATCATTGTTGACAATAGCTCAAGACTGGAAATTACCAAAGCAGCCATTCAGTCTAGGACGAATAAATAGATTTTAATATATTCCCACAGCAGAGCACCATACACCTGTGAAATGAATGAATGAATGACAGCTTCACCCTCAAGATGGGAAGTAAAAGCTGCAAAACAAGCTGCAGGGCTGTAGAGATGGCCCAGTGGTTAAGGTGCTTGCCAGCAAAGCCTAGCGACTCAAGTTCATTTCCCCATTGCCCACGCACAGCCAGATGCACAAAATGATGTGTGCATCTGGAGTTGGTTTGCAGTGGCTGGAGGCCCTAGTGTGCCCATTCTCTATGTCTCTCTTCTGCCTCTCTCTCTCTCTCTCTCTCCTTGCAAATAAATAGAAATATTTAAAAATTAAACTGGATTTACCTTATCCACCAAAATAATGTTTAAGGGGCTGGAGAAATTGCCCACTGGTTGAGGCACTTGCTTGCAAAGAACCTGAGTTTGATTCCCCAAGATCCATATAAAGCCAGGTGCCCAGGGTGCCACGTGCATCTGGAGTTCATCTGCAATGGCTAGAGGCCCTGGCGCACCCATTTGCTTTATCTGCCTCTCCCTCCCCCTCCCCCTCCTTCTCCCCCTCCCTCTGCCTCTCCCTCTGCCTCTCCCTTTCTCATAAGTAATCAAAAGAAGGGCCGGAGAGATGGCTTAGGGGTTAAGTGCACTTCTGGCATAAGCATGAAAGCTTGAAAGCCAGAAACCACCTGAGTTCAAATCTCTAGAAAACCATGTAATAACTGAGCGTGGCCGCACACATCTGTGACCCTGTCCTGAAAAGCGGAGACGAAAATCACTGAGGCTTGCAAACGGCAACTTCAAGAATCCCCGAGAGACTCCCCTGCAAGGCAAATCAGGTGGGTCAGTGAGGAGGGCGACACCCACATTCTCCTGCCACCAAAGTCAAGTGCGCAGGGCACCAAGGCAGGCACACGGGCACCACACCAGCACTTACACATGTATACTCCGCAGCACATCAGCACTTACACATGTATACTCCGCAGCACACCAGCACTTACACATGTACACTCCGCAGCACACCAGCACTTACACATGTATACTCCGCAGCACATCAGCACTTACACATGTATACTCCGCAGCACACCAGCACTTACACATGTATACTCCGCAGCACACCAGCACTTACACATGTATACTCCGCAGCACATCAGCACTGACACATGTATACTCCGCAGCACACCAGCACTTACACATGTATACTCCGCAGCACACCAGCACTTACACATGTATACTCCGCAGCACATCAGCACTTACACATGTATACTCCGCAGCACACCACGCAGACTGTGCACACACAAAAATTAATTTCTAGGTTGCAGAGATGACTTAGTGGTTAAGGTGCTTGCCTGTGAAGCCTAAGGACCCAGGTTCAGTTCCCCAGGACCCACTTTGGCCAGATATACATGGTTGGCACACGCATTTGGAGTTTGTTTGCAGTGGCTAGAGGCCCTGGTGTCCCCATTCTCTTTCTCTCTCTCTCTCTTTCTCTCTCTCTCTCTCTCTCTCTCCCTCCCTCTCTTCTTTCCCTCTCTCTTTCTGTCTCTCAAATAAATAAAAATAAGCCGGGCGTGGTGGCGCACACCTTTAATCCCAGCACTCGGGAGGCAGAGGTAGGAGGATTGCCGAGAGTTCGAGGCCACCCTGAGACTACACAGTGAATTCCAGGTCAGCCTGAGCCAGAGTGAGACCCTCCCTTGAAAAACCAAAAAATAAATAAATAAATAAATAAATAAAAATAAATATACTTTTTACAAACTAAAACATACTATTTAAAATGGTTTAATTTCTTTAACTCAGAAATAACAATGAAAAATTGAAGATAGTATAGTAAATAGAAAACGCAAAATTTAGGAGGGCTGGAGAGATTGCTTAGTGGTTAAGGCACTTGCCTGTGAAGCTTAAGGACCCAGGTTCGATTCCCCCAGAACCCAAATAAGCCAGATACACAAAGCGGCACATGTTTCTGGAGTTCATTTACAGTGGCTGGAAGCCTTGGCGTGCCCAGTCACATTCTCTATCACGTCTTTGTCTCTGTCAAATAAATGAATAAGATATTAAAAAAAAAAAAAGCCAGCAGTGGTGGTGTACACCTTTAATCCTAACACTCAGGAGGCAGAGGTAGGAGGATCCCAAGTTCAAAGCCTGGGCTACCTAGGTGACCCTGTCTCAAAGAGCTGAGCTTTGCAAAGGACAAGCCGACTGCTATCAGAAGCATTTTGTTTGTTGTGGTGGTTGTTGTTTTCTGCACAGCTGAAATGCATGTGAGTTGATGGGAGTGGGGGGCACTAAGAGGGAGGGGTCTCAGGGCTCCAGGCTCCAGGGTGAGAGTCCCAGTGGGCATGAAATACTGCCTGGCAGGCAGAATGCAGCCAAGCAGAGCCAGGTGGCTGAGGTCCTGAATGACAAGGAACTAGAATGGATGCTCTTATCTCTAGTCCTTCAGGGACATTTGTGTAGGGTTTCATGGTTTATGAAAACATTATCATGAGGTAACTCAGTTCCCATAGCCCCTCTGAGAGGTGGTTATTTGTATGCCTGTCTCAATGAGAAAGAACCCAAGTCAGAGAGAACTGATGATATTCTACTACCCGTCTTAACTTCCCACCAACCCACCTGGCTCCAAACCCTGAGGGACTGACCCCCATCCTTCCTAGAATCAGGCCCTTCTGCTCTGGCCTGTCCCTTGCAGCCTCCCACCAAGACTCTTGTTTCTCTGGTCTTAAGTTATGATCTTTGTTCTAATCTTTTTTCAGGTTGTGGGATTTTATTATTTTATTTATTTATTTGAGCGATAGAGAGAGAGAAAGAATGGGAGCACCAGGGCCTTCAGCTGCTGCAAATGAACTCTAGACTCATGCACCACTTTGTGCATCTGGCTTATGTGGGTCTTGGGGAATCGAACCTGGATCCTTTGGCTTTGTAGGCAAGTGCCTTACCCGCTAAGCCATCTCTCCAGCTCCTAATCTGTTTTGAAATTCTGATTTATTTGTGTGTGTGCACCCGGGTTTCTCACCACTGGGAATAAATGCTTTATGTGAGAGGCTGGGGAATTGAACCCCAGGCTGGCAGGCTTTGTAACCAAGTGCCATTAACCTCTGAGCCATCTTCCCAGCTCCTCTTTGACCTAATCTTTAAGAATCTTCTCTCTCTTCTTCCCTAAGAATTTTTTCCAGAAGTTATTTTCCTTAGCTTTGCCACAGTCTGTCTGTATGGATTCCTTTTTTTCTTCACTATCTTTTGTTGTTTTGAGAGAGGTCTTGCTAGACTGCAGTTCTCAAACTCCTGAGCTCAAGCAGTCTTCCTATCTGAGCATCCCGAGTAACTGGGGTTACAGGTGCACACAACCTCACGTGACCTTATGTAAGTTCTACTTCCTGTTGCACCCTTTTTGCTATTTTTTAAAGATATATTTTTTTTAATATTTTATTTATTTATTTAAGACAGGGGAGCAGATAGAGAGAAAGAATGGGTATGTCAGGGCCTCTAGCCACTGCAAACAAACTCTAGATGCATGAACCCCCTTGTGCATCTGGCTTACTGGGTCCTAGGGAATTGAACTGGGGTCCTTAGGCTTCACAGACAAACGCCTTAACCACTAAGCCATTTCACCAGCCCCCTTTTTTGTTTTTTTGAGGAAAGGTCTCATGTAGCTCAAGCTAACATCAAACTCATTATGTGGCTGAGAATGACCTTAAACTTCCTTTTCTTTTCTTGAGGTATAATCTCACTCTAGCCTGGCTAACCTAGAATTCACTATGTAGTCTCAGGCTGGTGTTGAACTCACAGCACTTCTCCTACCTCAACCTCCCAAATGTGGGGATTAAAGGTGTGTGCCACCACATCCAGTATAATTTTTTTTTCAAAAAGCTCTATATTTTTATGTTCCTGTCTATTTTGGTATCACATACTATGCAACCTCCAGAAAGCACCTCTGTATACTTTTTTCTCAATTTTGTAATATTTTATTTTTATTTATTGATTTAACAGAGAAGAGTGAGAGAGAGAGAGAGAGAGAGAATGGGTATGCCAGGGCCTCCAGCCACTGCAGACAAACTCCAGACACGTACGCCCCTTTGTGCATCTGGCTAATGTGGGTCCTGGGGAATCAAACCTGGGTCCTTTTGCTTTACAGGCAAACACCTTAACCACTAAGCCATCCCTCCAGCCCAATATTTTATTTATTTATTTGTAAAGAAACAGAGAGAGAGAGAAAGGAAGCACCAGGACCTCTTGCCACTGCAAATGAACTCCAGATGCATGCATCACTTTGGGCATCTGGCTTTACATGAGTACTGGGGAATCAAACATGGGCCGTCAGGCTTTGCAAGCAAGTCCCTTTAACGCCATCTCTCCAGCCCTGACCTAAAACTTTTTTTTTTTTTTGCATGTGCATATGTAATACAGATGGTGGTCATGATGGTGTGTGTATGTGTGTTGTGTGTGCACATGTGTGTGGAGGCCAGAGGAGATCAGGTGTCTTCCTCTATCGCTTACCCAGGTATTTCCTTGCAACAGAGCTGACCCCAGAGATGCTGTTTTCATGCAGCCCCAGAGACTCAGTCTTTGCTTCCCACAGCACTGGGGTGACAGGCGTGTGTGGCCACTCAGCTGTCTACAAGGATGCTGGGGAATTGAACTTAGGGAAGATCAGCCCCTCCCAGGTCCTCTTGCTTAAGCACTCTTAACCACTGAACCACGTCCCCAGTCCCAACCTTACACTTTCTGGTTCTCCTGCCTCCACCTCCCAAGTGCTGGGATTACAGGCATGCCCGGTTTTCCTGCTATATTTTATTAGTGCTCTGACACTGTCTTTTCAAACGTCTGTGTGGTGGCAGCTGGCACATACAAATCCTACAGAGGGCACCAGAGTGCACAGCTTCTCTCAATGGGGTTCAAACATGACAAACTTGCAAAGCAGCTAGACCATTCCAGAGCCAGCGGCATGAGGCTATCACAGCCGTTGGAGCTGGTTGATGACTGAACCACTTTAAGCCTGTATTCCCAAATCTTTCCTTTCCCATGGTTTTAGAAAAATTAGGTCATGCCTACCAAATAGTATATGCCGACCGGATGATGGTTCTCCTCTGCTGCCAGTCATCTCAGAAAGCAGCAGTGAGTGGCTGGGGAGATGGCTTAGTGGTCAAAGGTGCTTTCTTGCAAAATATGATGGCCTGGGTTCGATTCCCCAGTTCCTATGTGAAGCCAGACACACAAAGAGGCTCCTCTGTCTGGAGTTCGCTTGTAGTGGCAGAGTCCCTGGTATGCCAATATTCGTTCACTTTCTCTCTCTCCCTCTCTTTCATTTTCTGTCTCTCTCTCTCTTAAATAAATATATTATTTAAAAAAGGGAGCCGGGCATGGCGGCACACACCTTTAATCCCAGCACTTAGTTGGGAGACAGAGGTAGGAGGATCGCCGTGAGTTCAAGGCCACCCTGAGATGACATATTCCAGGGTGAATTCCAGGTCAGCCTCAGCTAGAGTGAGACCCTACCTCCAAAATCAAAAAAAGAAGAGGAGGAGGAAGAAGGGAAGAGCTGGGCATGGTGGCACACACCTTTAATCCCAGCACTTGTGAGGCTGAGGGAGGAGGATCACCATGAGTTCAAGACGACCCTGAGACTACATAGTGAATTCCAGGTCAGCCTGAACTAGAGTGAGACCCTACCTCGACAAAAACAAAACAAAAGAAAATAGCAGTAAGGTATTAAACCTGTCTAATTTACTATGTAGTCTCAGGGTAGCCTGGAACTCACAGTGATCCTCCTACCTCTGTCTCCCAAGTGCGCCACCACGCCCGGCTCTTTAGGATTTACGAACAGTCAAGATCCTCCACCCTTCCACAGACTTGGTTCCTAAAATTTATAGTCCTCTATCAAGAGAAAGACTTATGCACTGGCAAAAACATATTTTAGCTCCTGAAAAGACACTGCATGCTACAGGCCTTCAAACTACCTGCGAGGAAAAGCCTGAAGGCCTTGGGTGAGATCCAGGGCGAGGAAACGGTGCTGAGCTGTCCCCTCGTATCATCCAGGCTGGGAAGAGACCTAGGATGGGGTGGGAAAGGGAGAACACCTGAAGAGGAGAGTCACACATTCCTCCATTCGTTTCCACATCAGGACAGATGAAAGGTGTGAGAAGTCAAGGGTTCAAGCCCTCCCCTGGTGTTGCTGTGTGAGCTTCAGAATGTCCCCTCTCCTGTAAGGGCCCTTCTGAAACACTACAAGACACTGTATTCTTCAGAGTCACTAGGAAGCAAATTAACTCTCCAATCACATAATCTCCATTTGCATTTTAATACCCTTGGCTGGTGTCCAACTCTTTTTCATACGCACTGGGAAATCATGTCATTTCCACAAGGATGTTATAGAATCACTTTTCTCACCGAGTAGTTCTGGGCAACAGAATAGACTTGCACTCTAGCTCCTGGAATAATGGGGTTTCTCTGGGAAGATTCCAGAAGGAACTGTTAACCCCATGAGTAATACAATTTGTGCCATTCTGACCCTGCGGGCTGTAATCACAATTTTCTGTTGCTTTTCTGTCTATTAACAACAAGGGACTCCTTGACATGGCTAAGCAACAATATGAACAGACATTTCACACAAGATCAGTTGTAAACTGTGCAGGTGCAAAAAAGAACTTGCTAACTGATAACAAAAAAAATACAGATTAAGGCAAATTTGGGACCCCATTTTAAAATATTAAGCCTCAAAAATGTTTTAAGGAAACACTATTCAATATTCCCAACGTTGCAACAAACCCGACTCACTGATACAATATTGGTAGCATAGTAAATTCCTAATGGTTCTTTTGGGAATCAATATGAAAATGCATACAAAGACCCGTGTTCATGATCACTGAGATACAGTGAAATTAAAATGGGCATAAAGAAGCTAACACCAGCAATATCTGTCATAGTGGAAAAAAGAAACTACACTTCTAGGATTAAGAGAATTGCTATATAGAATTTATTTTTAATGACAGACATATATTTGCCACTTACATGGCATAAGAATAATTTTGGTCTGGGAATGTAGCTCAGTAAGTAAAATGCTTGCTGTGAAAGCATAAGGACCTGAGTTCAGATCCCCAGCCCCCGTATAACTAGCCAGGTGCATACCTGCAATCCCACTGCTGGAGAGGTGGAGACAGATGATCCCTGGGGCTCGCTGGCTCACTGGTCTCGTTGAATCAGTGAGCTCCAAGTTGAGTGAAAGACCTGTCTCAAAACATGATGGAGGTGGCCTGGAGGGATGGCTTAGTGGTTAAGGCATTTGCCTGCAAAGCCAAAGGACCATGGTTCGATTCCCCAGGACCCATGTAAGCCAGATGCACAAGGTGGCACGTGCATCTGGAGTTTGCTTGCAGTGGCTGGAGGCCTTGGTGCACCCATTCTCTCTCTCTCTCAAATAAATAAAACGTTTTTAAAAAATGATGGAGGAAGACATTGGATGTCACATGTGCACACCCATGCACACACATGTGCCTACACACATATGAACACATACCTACATGCATACATACATAACACAGCCTGGGTTTGATTCCCTGGTACCCATGCAAAGTCAGATGCACAAAGTGGCACATACGTCTGGAGTTCGTTTGCAGAGACAAGAGATCCCTGTGTACCCATTCTCTCTATCTGTTTCTGCTTTTTTTTTTCTCTCTCTCTCTCTCAAATAAATAACTATTTTTAAAAACTGGCAGGCTTACAAAAAAGAATAATTGTGAAGAGTAAGTAGCACTGTTGAGAGAAGATTATTATGAGTGAGAAATAACAGGCTTCAGAGTAGCCTATGCGAGATCGTTCTAGCACTGGAACGGGGACCGCAGCAGCGCACCGGGACTGGGTGTATTAACGTAAAAGTGGCTGCCCTGCTCGGAAGGCAACACGTTGTGTTTTAAATTGTTGCTGATGTTCTATTTAGATGCCACCTTGTCTTCAACTAAATAAGTTTCAAAAAGCACATCAGGGGCTGGAGAGATGGCTTAGTGTGTAAGGTGCTTGCCTGCAAAGCCAAAGGACCTTGCTTGGATTCCCTAGGACCCACGTAAGCCAGAAGCACAAGGGGGCGCATGTGTCAGGAGTGAGTTTGTAGTGGCTGAAGGCTCTGGCGTGCCCATTCTCTCTCTCTCTCTCTCTCTCTCTCTCCCCCAAATAAATAAATAAAAATAATTTTTTAAAAAAGCATGTCAGGGGCTGAAGAGATGGCTCAATGGTTAAACGTACTTGCTTGTAAAGCCTGACAGCCCAGGTCCAATTCCCCAGTACCCACGTAAAGCCAGATGCACAAAGTGTCTAGAATTCATTTGCAGCGAGAGGAGGTCCTCGTGAGCCTATTTTCTTTGTCTTTATTTAATTTTTTAAATTTATTTGAGAACAACAGAGAGAGAGATAGGCAGATATATAGAGAGAATGGGCGCGCCAGGGCCTCCAGCCACTACAAACGAACTCCAGACGCGTGTGTCCCCTTATTATGCATCTGGCTAACGTGGGTCCTGGGGAATCAAGCCTCGAGCCGGGGTCCTAAGGCTTCACAGGCAAGTACTTAACCACTAAGCCATCTCTCCAGCCCTTCTTTGTCTTTTTCTCCTCAATTAAATAAATGTTTTTATTTTTTGTTTATTTTTATTTATTTATTTGAGAGCGACTGACAGACAGAGAAAGCGGAAGATATAGAGAGGGAATTGGGCACACCAGGCCCTCCAGCTGCTGCAAACAAACTCCAGATGCATGCGTCCTGTCGTGCATCTGGCTAACGTGGGTCTTAGAGAATCAAGCCTCGAACCAGGGTCCTTAGGATTCACAGGCAAGCACTTAACCGTTAAGTCATCTCTCCAGCCCTAAATAAATGCTTTTAAAGCATGGCAGTTTAAAAAGTATTCATCTTGCTGGGCATCATGGAACATGCCTTTAATTCCAGCACTCGGGAGGCAGAGGTAGGAGGATCTCTGTGAGTTTGAGGCCAGCCTGAGGCTACATAGTGAATTCCAGGTCAGCCTGGGCTACAGCAAGACCCTACCTCAAAAACCAAAAAAAAAAAAGCACACGCGTGCACACATTAATCTTTTCAGCAAACGTCATCTCCACTAGACGATGAGGATGAAGCAAGAACTCTGTCTGCTTTATTCGATGTTTGCCGAAGTGTGTAGCGTATGCTAAGTGTCTGTGGGCTAACTGAACACTGCTGCCAGCCTTTCTGAAGGACTCAGTAAATCATTGATAAAGACTTGCTTTTGCAATCATGCCCTTTACCAGCCCCTCCTTCATTTTGTTGAGCCAGCATCTTCCTCACACAGTTTCACTGGTGAAAAGGGAGCAAGACTTGAGGCCCCAAGACTCCCCGCGGCCTGGGCGAGGAGACACTTCCCATTTCCTCACCTTGGGTCGGGCAGATCCTCTCGGGGACACCAGGGAGCAGCTAGATCCCCAACCATCCTGACACCAACGCTTCTTACCAGAAGGTGGCAGTCTGCACACCCTCGGGTGAAAAACCAGGACCATCCATGACTTCTTGGTAGTGAACCCTTCAAGCCCCGCCCACCTTCCGCAAAAATGGTGGCGCAGGCCTTTAATCCCAGCACTGTGGAGGCAGAGGTAGGAGGATAGCTGTGAGTTCGAGGCCACCCTGAGACTACAGAGTGAATTCCAGGTCAGCCTGGGCTACAGTGAGACCCTAACTCAAAACACAACTACAACAACAACAACAAAAAAAAGTGGAGTCAAGTTGAAGGTGTGACAGGAGGGGAATCAGGCCTCAGGTCAGGAATAGACGTAGGCTGCCAGAGCTGAGCCCTGCTCTCGTTATTCAATGCCTGCCACCTTTCCACCCTGACACCCTGCCTCCTCGCTGCCCAGTCACAGAAGTCTGCATAAAAGTGAGCAGGCCTTTAACCCCAGCATTCAGGAGGCAAAGGTAGGAAGATTGTGGAGAGTTCGAGACCACCCTGAGACTACATAGTGAATTCCAGGTCAGCCTGGACTACAGTGAGACCCTACCTCTGGAGAAAAAAAAAAAAAAAAAAAACAGAGAAGAAGGTAGAAGAAAATCTGGGAATAATGGCACATGCCTTTAGTCTCAGCACTCAGGAGGCAGAGGTAGGAAGATCACTGTGAGTTTGAGGCCAGTCTGGGGCTACTGAAGGAGTTCCAGGTCAGCCTGGGCTAGAGTGAAACCCTACCTTGAAAAAGGCAAAAAAAAAAAAAAAAAAAAAAAAGGCCTGGAGAGATGGCTTAGTGGTTAAGAGCTTGCCTGTGAAGCCTAAGGACTCTGGTTCGAGGCTCAATTCCCCAGAACCCATGTTAGCCAGATGCACAAGGGGGCACATGCGTCTGGAGTTCATTTGCAGTGGCTGGAGGCCCTGGCACGCCCATTCTCTCTCTCTCTCTCTCTCTCTCTGCCTCTTTCTCTCTGTCTGTCACTCTCAAATAAATAAATAAAAATGAACAAAAAGGGCTGGAGAGATGGCTTAGTGGTTAAGCGCTTGCCTGTGAAGCCTAAGGACCCCGGTTTGAGGCTCAGTTCCCCAGGTCCCACGTTAGCCAGATGCACAAGGGGGCGCACGCGTCTGGAGTTCATTTGCAGAGGCTGGAAGCCCTGGCGTGCCCATTCTCTCTCTCTCCATCTGTCTTTCTCTCTGTGTCTGTCGCTCTCAAATAAATAAATAAATAAATAAATAAAATTTTTAAAAAATGAACAAAAAATTTTAAAAAAAAAAGAAAAAGGCAAAAAAAAAATGAGCAGGATGTCTCAGAACCTAGGAATAAAATGCTTTTTTATATCACCATGTCTAATTGTAAAAGTGATCATACCTTGTGACCTTGAGATACCCCTTAGATAATGTGCTCCAAGGAAACACATGAAATATAAAATATATCTGTGGATGTTTCAGAAACTTACAGGACAGGAAAGAAGCTCAGTTGTACAGAGTGCTTGCTCAGGTGATCCCAGCACCGCAGGAACATGGTGTGGAGGTGCACATCTGTCTGCCCAGCACAAAATTCCTGATGCTATCTAGGTGGCCGGTGCTTTTGATGCCCTCCTACCTGGGATCACACCTAGGCTCTTGAGTTTGTTTGGCTTTCCCGGAAGTAAGTGGCTCACATGGACCTTACATTCAGGTGTGAAAACTAAGAATGAGCTCTTTGGCTAGAGTGGTTCTAAGCACTTGGGACAGCTTGTTATGGAGAAAGAAGGACGCAGAGTCAACGCTGAGCTGGCCCTGTAGCAGTGACGGCCACTTTGAGAAGAGACCAAGGCTCGGGGCACCAGCAACGAGACGACGTGCATAGTGGAAAACTAACATTTCACCCTGGAAAACAGCTGCCCCGCCACGCTCGGCAGGCTGGGGACCGTATCAGCCGTGTCGTGCTGCTTCTCACAGAGTGCAGCGACATCCAGGAAGAACTTCTGGTCCTGCCATGAATCCTGAGGACGTGGAGGGCGAAGTGACCACAGACATGTTGGAAAGCATTGTAACACTTGGCACTTCTGCCTAGAAAATAAGAGTTGCAAGTTGTGCAAGCCCGACATCTGTATAGAACTACAGACCATCCCAGTCTACTGTAAGGAGCCAGTTTTTAAATGTCTTACCCCTCCCCTGGCTAAACTTCGGTAGCCACAGGGAAAGGAGACCTTATCTTGGAAAGATGAGAGATAGAGGGGCAGAGACGTTCTGTAACTGACAGCAAACACAAAAGAGAGGAGCGTGAAGTAACGCACGTAAGGACTGGTGATGGGGAAAGTGTATGTTTGCATCAACAAGAGCTTCTAAGAATCCAGAGTTCACATATTTAGTCAACTAGCAGATGAGAAATTTGACAAGTATCACCAGTTGTCTACTCAGCAGTCATTTCTTCTTTTTCTCCTTTGTGTGTGTGTGTGTGTGTGTTTTTGTTTTGGTTTTTCAAGGTAGGGTCTCACTCTAGCCCAGACTGGCCTGCAATTCGCTATGTAGTCTCAGGGTGGCCTCGAACTCACTAGCATCCTCTTGTCTCTGCCTCCCAAGTACTAAAATTAAAGGCCTACACCACCATGCCCAGATTCATTCTTTTTTCAAATTTTGTTTATGAGGGACAGAATGAATTGGTGCACCAGGGCCTCTAGCCAATGCAATCAAACTCTAGACTCATGTGTCGCCTTGTGCATCTGGCTTACGTGGGTTCTAGGAAGTTGAACCTGGGTCCTTAGGCTTCACAGGCAAGACCCTTAACCACTAAGCCATCTTTCCAGCCCTCCTTTTTCTCCAGTCCTCCTTTTTCCATTCTTTTTTTTCTTTTGGTTTTTTGAGGTGGGATTTCACTCTAGCTTGGGCTGACCTAGAATTCACAGCCTTGAACTCATGGCAATCCTCCTACCTCTGCTTCCTGAGTGCTGGGATTAAAGGCATATGCCACCATGTCCGGCCTTTTTTCATTTTTAAAAGACAATAGAAGTTTGTTGGGTTTTTTTTTCCTCTCTTCTGGCCTTCTGATGACCAAATGCTTCAGAGGAGGTTGAGTCAAGAGGTGGCTTGGGTGGCAGGGATGTGAATCTAAATGGCTCTAAGCTGTGCATGGTGGTTCTTTTTGCTACGTGGAACCTTAGCTCTGGCCAGAGAGGTAGAAGGGGAGTCTACTGGGAAGATTCTAGCAAAACTTTCTTTGCTCATAGACAGAGGCAATGACAGAAGTGTCATCTTTGCTGCCTTGGAGGTTATCTCGCTTAAAACCAAAGCAAACATCTTTAAACTCCAAAAGGAAAGTGAAGAGAAACTTCGAGAGCTCAAGCCTTAGTCGTGACATCTTTGAGCCATTAAGTTAACCAGCCTCAGAGTTGCTTGGCTGCCAGCCACCTTGTGAAACCCACTTGACTTGGGTTTTCTGGTCTCTGCAGATCCCACCAGCCTAAGCTGTTTGTTCACTGTTATGCCCTTATGATCTATAACACTGGAAGATAGTATATAAATATTTGTAGAAGGGATAAGTGAATCCAAAAAAGAAAACTGTTGGTACAGGAAGGTGTTGAGGTTTTGGGTGGTCGTGGTGTTAATTTTTCTGTTTGTGTTTTCAAATGCCCATTCAAAGCAACAAATGCTGTTTAGGTCCATTGGCTCCAGGGCATCAGGATTAAGAGATGTAGCAGGCAGATCTGGTTTGAATCTGGCTCTGCTATTGCCAGTCACGTGCCCTTAGGCCAATGACTCACCTTCTCTGAACATACCTGTAAAGATGGGCCCAAGGACCAGCAGATTGTGGGGTTGCTGCGAGTCTTAAGTGAGAAACGACTGCAGAGCCTGGCCCAGGGAGCGGCTCAGTAGGCATTTACTCCTGAGCAATTCTTGTGTCCTCCGGCGCTCAGGTAGTTAGGATGCCAGAGTGAATTTGACTGAGATCCATCTTGTCCTTGAACAGAGTTTTGTGGGCCTGGAGATGAGTCAGACATGTCAATAGACCAGCCAGGTGACCAGTGTCTACATCCCTCAAGATGAAAGGCATCAGCATCCGAAGCTTCCCGAGGAGGACAGCATTGCTTTGGGAGCATGCTGCCAGACTGCTGCGACGTGAACTCATCGTCAGCAAACATCAAACAAACCCTAGGCGAGGTACTTCCTATAAAACAGCCGGCCCAGATGCTTCAGAAATGTCAGCTGTCGTGAAAAACAAAAAAGAAAACCCAAGCAACGGTTCTAGATTAAAGGACACAAAACAGACATGCCTACTACTTATGATGTATAACATAGGGCTCTCTTTTGCTATAAAGGACTTTATTGGGACAGTTTATAAAGTCTGAGAAGATCTGTCAATGAGATGATGGTTGCTATCAAAGTCAACTTCCTAGTTTTGAAAATTACCTGTGATTGCATATGAAAAATGTCCTTAGTTCTTGAAGGTACACAGGCTAAAGGATTAGAGGGGAATGTCTATAAATAACACATGAGCAGTTCAGGAAAACATGGAATGATATCTCTGGATACTCACTTAGATTAATACAAAGTCAAGTCAAATGTGGCAAAACATTAATACTTACCACATGGGGTGGCATAAACTATAATCCAAGTACCTGGGCCACACGGGCCAGAGGTTCACAGATTTGAGGCTAAACTACATAGCAAGATCCAGGCTAATCTGAGCCGCATGACGAGGCCAGGCCTCAAAAATGATATAATATTAACAGCAACAATAGTAAGACCGAAGGAATCTGTGTGAAAAATATGCTGGAGGTTTTTGTATTAGAATTTTAAGTCTGAGATTATGTCAAAAGTTATAAAGGGGCTGGAGAGATGGCTCAGCAGTTAAGGTGCTTGCTTGCAAAGCCTAATGACTGGGTCCAATTCCCCAGTACCCACATAAAGCCAGATTCACAAAGTGGCTCATGCAACTGGAATTTGTTTGCAGTGGATAGAGGCCCTGGTGCTTCCTCCCTCTCTCTCTCTCTCTCTCTCTCTCTCTCTCTCTCTCTCTCTCTCTCCCCTAACAAATAAATAAATAAAAAGATATTTAAGGGGGCTGGGGAGATGGCTTAGCAGTTAAGTGCTTGCCTGTGAAAGCCTCAGGACCCCGGTTTGAGGCTTGATTCCCCAGGACCCACGTTAGCCAGATGCACAAGGGGGCGCACGCATCTGGAGTTTGTTTGCAGTGGCTGAAGGCCCTGGTGCGCCCATTCTCTTTCTATCTATCTGCCTCTTTCTCTCTCTGTCTGTTGCTCTCAAATAAATAAATAAATAATATTTTTTTTATTTTTTATTTTTAATTTTTATTAACATTTTCCATGATTACAAAATATATCCCATGGTAATTCCCTCCCTCCCCACCCCCACACAAATAATATTTTTTTTAAAAAAAAAACGATATTTAAGGGCTAAAGAGATGGTTCAGCCTATTGGCCTGGGTTCAATTCCCCAGTACCCATGAAAAGCCAGATACACAAAGTGGTGCATGTATCTGGAGTTCCTTTGTAGCAGCAATAGGCCCTAGGGTGCCCATTCTCGTTCTCTCTCCTCTCTCCTCTCTCTCTCCCTCTCTCACAAAACAACAACAAAAGACTTAAGCAAGCGTTCAGGAAGTGCTCTGCACTCGAGCAGATTCTAGCCAGGGGTCACCGTCCACTGAGCAGACGACAGGGAAGGGTCTTTGGGGTAGCAGCTGGGAATCCAGAACGGACA
The DNA here is from genome assembly GCF_020740685.1 of Jaculus jaculus. NCBI lineage: Eukaryota > Metazoa > Chordata > Mammalia > Rodentia > Dipodidae > Jaculus > Jaculus jaculus. The sequence goes on from NC_059111.1 coordinate 10,675,809, forward strand.
GGTAACTTGCAGGCAGGCAGGAGGCAGGTAGAGCTGCGGCTCACCCTTTGCGCAGTAAAGATGGAGGCGTAGACAGAGCCATTTGTACGGGACCTTGAATGCCCTGCTGAGGCTGTGGGATTTTATCCCGTAGGCAGAGGAGGGCAGCAACATGATGAGAAATATGGAAGATGAACGGGAAGAACTGGATAGGAGCTGGGAAGTAGCAACCAGCAGCATCTGGTGGTAAAAGAGGAAGCCAAGAGCTTAAAATCATGAATGCTTTTTGGTCAGAACTCGAAGAATGATATTTATATCCATACTCTAGGGAAACAAAAGAGCTGGCCAGGTTTTTTTTATTGTTGTTTTTAATTTTTATTTATTTATTTGCACGTGTGTGGATGTGTGTGTGTGTGTGTGTGTGTGTGTGTGTGTGTGTGTGTATTCATGCCAGGGTCTCTTGTTGCTGCAAAAAATATGTCTGTCTGGCTTTATACGGGTGGGTGAAGAATTGAACCCAGGCCCACAGGTTTTGCAAGCAAGGGCCTTTAGGGGCTGAGCCATCTCCCCAGCCCCTGCGGGCCAGTGTTGATGATCTGACTCCAGTCTGCTTTGCCACAGGGAGGCTGTGGGACAAGTCCCAGGCTGATTTTAGAAGATGGAGCACAAGTGGACATGGGTGGCTGGGCATGGTGTAATCCCATCACAGGGGAGACTTGAGGCAGAGGATCTTAGGAGGTTTAAGGCCAACCTGAGCTATGCAGTGAGACACTGTCTTATTGTAAATTCAGAATATCTGCATTCTACCTGCCCTCCTAAGTTGGTCTCATCTAGTCTCCTCTTGTGCCTGATACCCCAAAATTTCAAAGAGTCAGCCATATGTGGGCTACGGCTGGTGTTGTCATGACTCACCCCAGGGGGCCCGAGGCCTGGCCTAGTCCTAAATTTGGCTGTTTGTGTTGCATAATAGTAATGCATTATGAGGCAAGGAGAGCCAATCCATTCATTTGACACTCAGCAAATATTTGCCCGGTGCTACTGTGTGCTTAAAAGGGAAAGGGAGCAGGGTGAGAAATGGGACTTATTTCATCATAAGAGTGCTTTTATTTTTTTTTTCTCTTCAGGGTGTCAATTGGAACATCCAAGAGGGATGTGTTTTTCATCAGATTTGGAAAGGAAGTGCCCTTAGTGTCTTCCTAGCTTAATGAGCACATACTAATGGTACAAAGCGGTATTCTGAACAGTATATGAAACGCCCGTAAAGCAAGATGAACTCCAGCGGGCTTGATAACTTTTCTTCCCTGAATGCGCCTACAGTTCTCTCGCAGCTTCTTTAAAGTCACCGCGGTGGTGATAGAAATGATGAGAGAAGGCCCCTATTTAGGTGTGTCAGCCGCTGGGCACAATGCTTCCCTCACATGCCATTTAAACCTAACCACAGCCCTGCAAGGTAACTGTCTATAGCTGAGGAAGTCAGGCTCGGAGAGGCTGACGGGCTCATCACGGTGATCCGGAGGGGCAGAGCCGGGATCTGAGCTCAGAGCAGGGGGGAGGCACCGCGGCTCTGGTAAGCTGGTAGCCAAAGTTCCTAGGAAGGCTACGGCGAACTGGACCACAGGCGTCTCCAAGGAAGACGTGCTCATAGCCAGGGGCCTCAACTCAGGCGAAGGCAGCCAGTCACATGCCAGCTGCTTCCTGCTTCCATGAGCTGCTCATGTCTGCCTTCCATGTCTGTCAGGTGCCTACTTTATTGATATTATTATCTTCTTTTGTTTGTTTGTTTTTCAAGGTAGGGTCTCACTCTAGCCCAGGCTAACCTGGAATTCACTATGAGTCTTAGGGTGGCCTCGAACTCGCAGCAATCCTCCTACCTCTGCCTCCCGAGTGCTGGGATTAAAAGGTGTGCGCCACCACACCCGGCCTCTGATATTATTATTATTTTTTTTTATAATAATGCATCCTTCAAAGAGCTCACAGCTCAGGCACAGAAAGAAGCAAGTTCGTTAACTAAACCCAAGCAGATGGTTCTTTATAGCTTAGAGCTCCAATCCACACGTAAACTCGGAATCCAGAGAAGGGCGCTATGTTAAATAAGCATTCTGCCCATCCACTCCTGAGGACTCATGGGTCCTTGGTACAGGACTGAGGGATGGACAGCACTTCCCAGAGATACAAGAAGGAGCTCTTCGTGCACAAAAGAGGTTTTGGGGGACACTGCGGGCAGCGTGGGCACAGCCATCCCTCGCATTTGCGATTTCAGTATGACAAGTACTTTTCACTTTAGCTGGGAAGAAGCCAGGAACCGCAAACCAGCCTCCAGACCTTTCTATAAAATCCTACCTTTTACATCTCTCTTCCCATGACAGCTCCCCCATAAGAGCTGCCTGCCTAAAGTGCCCACATGACAGCTCCCCCATAAGAGCTCCTGCCTAGAGTGCCCACAAGCCAGCGTCCTAGTGCCTGGTGGGCGACACGCTGCCCATTTTTCCTCAGTGACTGTTTTCCTAGACTCTCCATCATGTAACAATCGCAAGAGACCAGGGATAAATGAGGAGTGAGCAGTAAGCCACAATATCATCTGTCCTCACTGAGTAGGAAAAAGAAAACGCTAGCCTGGAATCAATAAAAAATTGGGCGTGAAGCCAGAGGAGGAGATTTAAATGGGTCTCGTTACCTAGTGGCAAGCGGGGGGGGGGGGGGTGAACCAGGATTGGAGTCAAAATGAGCAGAATAGCTTCGCTAAAGGAAGTGTGGACATCAGCTGCGTGGTAAGGGGCAGGGGGTAAGAAACTTCAGGCTGCCTGGTACACACGCGCACACACACACACAGAGCTTCCCATCTTGCACCTCCGTGGCAAGTTTGAGATGATCAGTGCCCAAGGAGACCTGGTACAGCAGCTCTCTCCCCAGCACTGCAGGGGTGAGCCTGTGGCCATGAGCCAGATGGTGACGACACAGCAGGAAAAGCCCAAGGAAAGTTACTGTGAGATAGTCATGCAACCTCCCACGGCCATCAGCCTCGAGAGTCCCCCTGCACCCCCATACCCTGCTCACGCACACCCTGGGGCAGCCTAGCACAGGACAATGACATGAACTGCGCAGCAATTGTTTGTAAGGCTAGCCCTACAGACTGGCCTTTTGTTGTTCTTGTTGTTTAATTTTACTTATTTATTTGAGAGCGACAGAGAGAGAAAGAGGCACAGAGAGAGAGAGAGAGAGAAAGAGAGAATGGGCGCGCCAGGGCCTCCAGCCACTGCAAACGAACCCCAGATGCGTGCGCCCCCTTGTGCATCTGGCTGACATGGGTCCTGGGGAATTGAGCCTCGAACCGGGGTCCTTAGGCTTCACAGGCAAGCGCCTAACCGCTAAGCCATGTCTCCAGCCCTTTTTTTTTTTTTTTTAATGAAAGACAGCAAGAGTGAGAGAGAATTGGTGAGCTGTAATCGAGCGGGCACATGTGCCACCTTGTGTGCATGCACAGCCCTGTGCGTGTGTCACCTTGTGCATCTGGCTTATGTGGGATCTGGGGAGTCAGACATGGGTCCTTAGGCTTTGCAGACAAGCACCTTAACCACTAAGCCATCTCTCCAGCCCTAACTGAGACTTTTAACTGGCATAACTACAAGCCTAAAAAAAAAAAAAAAAACCTTGACTTGAACCACGTCAGGTGTTAGCTGGATCTATGGAGCCAGGCAGTCCAAGACAGTGTTCATGCAAGTGGGGGCTGAAGCTAGCTTCGTACTGGCCCATTTCACAGTGGTGCTTCAGATAAACCTACCAGGCTGGATTATCCACATGACAACTCTTGGAGTAGCTGTGTGGAATTTTTTTATTTCTTTTTTGAAGCAAGGTCTCACTCTAGTCCAGGCTGACCTAGAACTCACTGTGATCTTCCTACCTCAGCCTCCCGAGTGCTGGGATTATAGGCATACACCACCACATCCAGCATAACTGTGTATTTTTATTTATTTGTTTATTTATTTGACAGAGAAAGAGAGAGAGAGAGAATGAGTGCTCCAGGGCCTCCAGCCACTGCAAACAAACTCCAGACATGGGCACTCCCTTGTGCATGTGGCTAATGTGGGTCCTAGGGAATCGAACCTGGGTCCTTTGGCTTTGTAGGCAAACGCCTTAACCTTTAAGCCATCCCTCCAGCCCCAGCTGTGTATTTTTAGTTGTGGTAAACTTTATATAACATAGGATTAGCCGTTTCCACGTACAGTGACATTTAGAACATTCACAAGGCCGTGTAACCACCACCTCTATTAAATTCCAAAGCATTTTCACCCCTGCTTGGGTTGTTTCTATGTCCATGTGACCGATGGGCTCAGGAAAGAGAAGTGACTGATCCAATTTCCCCTGTGATAAGGTGGGATTTGAATTCCGGTCGCCTAACTCCTGGGAAGGCAAGCAGGAGCACAGGCCTTCAGATTTGAGACTGCTCCATTGAGAAGCTGACTTCTTGGCCTCTTTTCTCCCCTCCCTTGGGTACCTTGCACACAAATAGAATCATCTCTTGCATACCACAAGGCTCATCCTCCCCTCTTCCACCTCCCATTGGGTCCTCATTAGCATCCAAGTAAAGACTGAGCTGAGTTATGAAACATGAATGTAACCTTGATATTGATGTCATCGCCAAGCAACTTACTCCTCTGAGCCCACAGACCACAGGAAGTGCTCTTCTAGCTGGCCCTCTAACAACCCCCAAGGGGAGGCTCGACCCCCGCCTCAGATGCTCCCTTATCGTCACCAGCTGCTAGCCAGCTGCCACATGCCTTTCAGATCTCTCAAGAAAGATCTAGAAAGGTCCACATGCTGCAGGGCCCTGCGCAGCACAGGACAGTTTCCCCATGCCTGCCTTCCCTCACCGTGAGGACTTGGCTCTCGTTCCTTTTGCTGTCAAGGCATTGCCACGATGTGCTCAGGAATGAACTAGCTGGTGGACTTCCCTTCTCCTCCCTCCAACCCCTCCTGAGCGCAGACTGAGCTCCTGGGGCTTCCCAGCCTGGACTCCAGAGGTTTCCAGCCAGTGGGCAACACAAGGGTGGCTTTCACAAGTCAGGGCCATCCTCTGATAGGACTTCACTACCATAAAGCAGATGCTGGAGGGGTAACCACGCACCAGGCAGCCTCCACTGTGACCTTCGCTCTATCTTGCTCAACTCCCACCAGGCCCTGGGCGCCCCTCCCTCTTGGGATGGTGAGCGTGGAAGCCCTCCAGTCGGGCTGAGCCTTCCCTCGTCTTATTGTCTCGCTTTCTAAGGTCTGGCTGACATGTAGGGTTCCTCCTACAATTTACTAGCATAGCTTGTTTTATTTTTATCAGCTCAGCCTGATTATCTTTTCCCTCCTGCTGTTTTAGGATTAGAATTGCTCACCAAAAATAGATGAAAAAAATTTGTTTTCAGTGTATTAAAAACGAACTAGAATGTCAAAATTGGAAATTTCCAGTAGAGAGACTGCTTAAGGGGACAGATTTCACGATGTTTATTCCCCCCCTTGATTTGCTTCCCCTCCCCCAGCCCGCGATTTCCTGTTCCAGCTCAGCAGCAGAGCGGGATGCCCAGCCCCACTGGGGAGCAGCTGTCTGCGTCTGACCTGGGTAGTGTGGCATGTGACTCCTCTCTCCCCACGAAGCTCAGAGGTGGCGCATGGGAGACAGGGGGCTCAGGTCCTCAATCAGAGCCAAACTCGCTGTCTGTAGCTCCCAGTTTCCTCTCATCCCATCTGAGATCTGTCCCAGTTTATTGATTCATTATTACTTAGTCTTTGTGCAAGGGAACCTCAGGTCTGGGTCCTTCCCTTTCCACCTCGAGGCAAGGTCTCTTGTTCATATGACTGCTTACACCAGGCTAGCTGACCTGTGAGCTTCAAGCGATTCTCCTGTCTCTGCCTCCCCTGGCTCCACGAAAGCCTGGGATTACAGAAGCTCCGTCTACAGAGTTTAGCTTTATGCAAATTCTGAGGATCCAAAACCGGTCATCACACTTGGTGGCAAGGGCCATTCCCTCAGCTCGCTCCTTCCTTCCTTCCTTTCTTTTCTTCTTTCTTTCTTGGTTTGTGTTTTCAAAGTAGGGCCTCACTCTAGCCCAGGCAGATCTGGAACTCATTCCCAGGCTAGACTTGAACTCACCGCAATCCTTGTACTTCCTAAGTGGTGCAGTGATGGGATTAAAGGAGTGCACCACCATACCTGGCTTTATTTATTCTTTTTTTTTGGGGGGGGGGGTTGAGGTAGGGTCTCACTGTAGCCCAGGCTGACCTGGAATTCACTATGTAGTCTCAGGGTGGCCTCGAACTCACAGCCATCCTACTTCTGCCTCCCAAGTGCTGGGATTAAAGAAAGGCATGTGCACCACCACACCCATCTCTGGGCTCTATCAATGAAGTTGTTTTCTGGGGAGTTGGGTCTCAGCAGTTTAAAGATACCCACCTTACCCAGCCCATGACACTGACTTGTTAAAGTAAATTAAGTGAACAGAATCAAGGGGCAGATCACAGAATAGCCTAGCAGATAAGTGGCAGTCCAGTAGAACCCGTGGTTCTCTGAGGTTTGAAAGGAAACAGGGGGGTGTGTGGGGGGTACCCAATAGAACAGGTGAGCTAGAAAGCAGCCTTGCTGATAAAGGCCATCATCCTTATACAGCCCCGCTCCACCCCATAACACCCACATTCTCCCATGACTGAGCGGGCAGGGACAATGCCAGGGTTCATCTCCTGGGTTGGGCATGCTGCTTTTCCTTCCTTTCAAAGTTACTTTCCTCGTGAGGGTCACAGCACAGTCTAAAACTCCTCTGTTGAAGGCGTGGCGACTGTCTATACACTTGATCTTGGAGAACATCTCCGTTCATCTTGGTGAAGTTAACCTGTGGCACAAGTGACTTCTGTTTTGGTTTGGTTTATTGGGCCTAGGACAGGAGCTCAGTTCCAGCCAGTGACCTCCCAAACACTTCATTTAACCTATCAACAATATTTAAGGTATTATAAAATAAAACTGGAAATAATAATAACAAATAAATAAAGAAAAGAAAACTGGAGAGGGAGCTGAGGAAATGGGTTAGTGGGTACTTCAGATACACAAGCATGGTAATGTGAGTTATTCTGCAATTCATTACCACCTGAATTACTAGAAGGCAACTGGAGTCCCTACCTGAGTTTAAATGTTGGGACACACTGTTTTGGTTGAAGTGCATAAGGAAAGTCTAGGTTCAATTAGAAGAGCGAGGAGAATTTGAATAGTCTCAGATAGATGTGGGTGTGTCCATGCAGCCTAACAGGATGAGGGCAAAACTGCAGCTGGGTGTGATGGCGCACACCTTTATCCCAGCACTCGGGAGGCAGAGGTAGGAGGATCACCGTGAGTTCGAGGCTACCCTGAGAGACTACATAGTTAATTCCAGGTCAGCCTGGACCAGAGTGAGACCCTACCTCGAAAAACAGAAAAACAAACAAACAAAAAAGAATGAGGGCGAAACTATTAGGAAAATAATCCTAATCTCATGGACTCCCTGAAAGGGCCTTGGAGACCCCAGAGGCCCCTAGATCACAGTTTGGAACTACTGTCTTGGAGCTGGAGGGGTGGCTTAGCAGTTAAGAGCACTTCCTGTGCAATCATGAAGGCCTGAGAGACTGCTAGACTTTGGTGCCCAGGACCCACATAAACAGCTGGGCATGACCACAAGCATCTGTAACCCCAGTCCCATAGAGGAGCAGAGCCCCGAGAATCACCAGCACAAACTCCAGGGTCAGTAAGAGACTCCAGAAGAGCAATGGGGCAGGACACCCGCTGTTCCACTCCAGGCTCCACAGCCCAGCACACTCCAGGGCACGCAAGTACATAGGGCGCCACATGGGCACACGTGTGAATGTGACCCCCATACACACCACGTCACATCATACACACACACAAGCCAAAAGGACAAAAGAACTATCTTGGTAAAATTGGGTTTTTTTCTCAATTTTTATTAACATTTTCCATGATTATAAAATTTATCCCATGGTAATACCCTCCCTCCCTCCCCCAACTGTCCCCTTTGAAATTCCATTCTCCATCATATCCCCTCCCCATCTCAATCAGTCTCTCTTATTTTGATGTCATAATCTTTTCCTTCTATTATGCTGGTCTTGTGTAGGTAGTGTCAGGCACTGTGAGGTCATGGATATCCAGGTCATTTTGTGTCTGGAGGAGCACATTGTAAGGAGTCCTACCCTTCCTTTGGCTCTTACTTTCTTTCCACCACCTCTTCCGCAATGGACCCTGAGCCTTGGAAGGTGTGATAGAGATATTGCAGTGCTGAGCACTCCTGTCACTTCTTCCCAGCACCATGATGCCTTCTGAGTCACCCCAAGGTCACTGCCATCTGGAAAGAGGAGCTCCTCCATGATCAGTTTTAATTGGGGCCGTGTGCAAAGCAGGGCTCTGAGAGATGACGCGCGGATGAGCCTCGAGACTGTGGCCTGAGGAGGCAAAGCCAGCGTCACCTTGCTTCCTGTTGTGACTTGTGTCATATCAAATTTTCCTCCAGCTGGACCCTTTTCATTTTCTGAAGCGCTTGACTTCAAACCAAAGATTAAAAGCCAACTTCCTGTTTTGAAGTAATGTTTATGCCACCACAAAAAAAAAACTCTGCAAATGTACAACTTGATGTAGAACATACAAGCCCACGGAGAATTCAGCAAATACAAAGGGTCCATCCTTTGGAGGCTTGGAAGCATATATCTAAAGCATGTTTTATGTTTAAAAACAGTCTTCTTATGGGAATAACAACATCTCAAGGCAAAAAAAAAAAAAAACATTTCTAGGTTTGCAACCTCCACTTAGAAAGGAAGAAAAACCAATGAAGAGCTTTGCACAAACCAAAGAGGTTATTGAAATTTCTTTCTGTCTTTCTTCCTTTCTTTCTTTCTTTTTGGTTTTTCGAGGTAAGGTCTCACTCTAGCTCAGGCTGACCTGGAAGTCACTATGTAGTCTCAGGGTGGCCTTGAACTCACAGCGCCACCACGCCTGGCTCTAGGTCATTGAAATTTCTTCATTCGCACATAATCCTGTGGATTACAGGGAAGTAGACCATGAGTCCCTGTAACTGTAATTATTTCCCAAAGGGCTTCACAGGCCATCATCACCCTCTCCCCCACCAGATGTTCTGAATGGTGTCTTCTGTCAGTGTTTGGGAGCAAGGGATAGCATTAAACCGACCAAAGGTGACTGAGCTAAGCAAGAAACACTAAAAGGGACATGGTGTCCATATTTCTGACACACCCCACATCAGCAGTTAACAGAGTGATGTCTTGTGTACCCAGGTTCTGACCCAGCAAAGTTACTGATTTTGTACCTAGATTTTTCCATGTACTTAGTACTTAAAATATTTGTGAGGTGTCAAATAGAAAGAACTCCCCTCCTCCACATATACCCCAAAATGTTTCTATTTTGTAATGTTCCTCTGTTGCTAGAACAGCTCCCCAGACTCCCACTTTCTTCCCTAATTTAACTCCTAAGGTGCAAGTAGCCACGTATGAACCCACTAGTGAGGGAACTCAGATTTGTTTTTTTTCCTCAGAAGAAACTCACCCAAAGGAAAGGGCTAGTCAGCTAGTAAATGAGTGGGATTTCTGCCAAGTTAGCCGACACCTGAAGCCCTTCAGTCAGTAACCCTGCGTCCATTCATATTCTCTCTCGCACAGATTCCCCAGCTGGGTGTGTGTGTGTGTGTGTGTGTGTGTGCGCGCGCGCGCGTATGCATGTGTTCATATGTGTGAGCGTGGGTACACATGCCACACAGCTCATGTTTGGAGGTCAGAGCACGTCTTAGGGTTTTGGTCCCTGCCGTCCACCTTGCTGGAGGCTGGGTCTGTTTTCCTCATTGTCCATTGCTGCACTTGCCGGGCTGGCTGTTCTGTGAGCTCCCAGGAGTCTCCTGGTCCCTCAAGCCCTCGGCTCCCAGCCTCTGAGTCTGAGGAGGTGTATTGAGGGGGTGGTGTGGGGTGTCTAAAATCATGAAGCCTGAAGCACAGGCTGACAGTCAGTGACGGCACTTGGAAGGCACAAGTAACAGTAAGAAAATCCATTCTCGGGCTGGAAAGATGGCTTAGCGGTTAAGGCATTTGTCTGCGAAGGCAAAGGACCCAGGTTCGATTCCCAGGACCCACGTAAACCAGATGCACATGCATTTGGAGTTCGTTTGCAGTGGCTAGAGGCCCTGGTGTGCCCATTCTCTCTCTATCTGTCTCTCTTTTACCTCTCTCTCTGCTTGCAAATAAATTAATTGAAAATTAAAAAAAAAAAGAAAAAGAAAAGAAAATCCATTCTCCCTTCCCCCACGTTTCACCCAGCCCCACCCAGTGCCTCTATCTGAACCTAGCGGGAAACCAGTCTTCAGGCCAAAGGCAAAAGTGAGGTGTGGTGGGGGGCAAGTGCTGAAAGAAAATAAGAGAACATCCAACACACCATTAAGACGAGTCACAACCAGGGACGTAGCTCAGTTGGTACAGCGCTAGCCTGGCATGTGCAGAGTCCTGGGTTTGATCCCCAGCATTAACAGGGCATGATGGTGCATGCCTATGCTCCCAGCATTTGAAAGGTAGGGACATGAGTAGCAGAAGTTCAAGGTTATCCTTCTCAGCTTCATAAAGAATTCAGGGAGATGGCTTAGCGGTTAAGCACTTGCTTGTGAAGCCTAAGGACCCCAGTTCCAGGCTCAATTCCCCAGGACCTAAGTAAGCCAGATGCACAAGGTGGCGCATGCATCTGGGGTTAATTTGCAGTGGCTGGAGGCCTTGGAGTGCCCATTCTCTCCCTCCCTCCCTCCCTCCCACCCTCCCTCCCTCCCTCCCTCCCTCCCCCTCCCTCCCTCCCTCCCTCCCTCTCTCTCTCTCTCTCTCTCTCTCTCTTTCTCTCTCTCTGCCTCTTTCTTTCTCTGTCTGTCCCTCTCAAATAAAGAAATAGAAATGAACAAACAAACAAAAATTTAAAAAAACAAAAAAGAATTCAAGGTCAGTCCATGCTCCATGAGACTCTGTATCAAAATAAGTTTCAGGGACCCTCAGTGAGTATCTAATCCAAGCCCTTCTCTAGCTAAGCAAGCTGAGGGAATTCCAGGGAGGGTGTCTCTACGCAAAACTCACACCGAATTATTCATGAGACTGAGCAGAGAAACTGGTCCCTCAATTTCATCATTTACTGAATCCCACCATCTCCCACTACACCCCTTCATGCTGGTCGGTTTCCTTGTCCCAGAGTAGCCACGGCAATCCCGTGTTTGTGACTACAGAAGAATGAGGCGGCATTTAGCAAAGCATCCCACTCGTGCTGAATGCCATGAAGACGAGAGCCTTTCTAAAGACCGTGAGGGCTCTGGGGAGGGAAGCTGGTAGTGGCTCTCCCACTTGCCCACTCCGTCCCCCACCGCCTCTTTATTTATTCATTTTTGTTGTTGTTGTTGTTTGTTTGTTTGTTTTAACATATCAATGTCTTTACTAAACCTTTTTTGTTTCGTTTTGGTTTTTAATTTAATTTATTTATTTGAGAGAACAAGAGAGAAAGAGGCAGAGAGAGAGAATGGCCGCGACAGGGCCTCCAGCCACCGCAAATGAACCCCAGACACTTGCACCACCTTGTGCATCTGGCTTACGTGGGTCCTGGGGAATTGAACCGAGGTCCTTTGGCTTTGCAGGCCTTAACCACTAGGCCATCTCTCCAGTGCCCAAAGGCCTCTTCTTCTCTATCTATGGTGGAAAGGCTCACCAGCCTTATGTTCCTCTTCTCAGATAGTTTGCTCCTGGCCAGGTGAAGAATCCAGAAAGCAATGCGGCACTCTACGTTTGCTGTTCATTTTCCTGTAATGTGTGTGAGGCAACTACTTTCTCTTGACTGGATCAAAACCCCTGACCAGAAGCAACTAGTGGAGGGAAAGGGCTCACTGCCCGCTCACAGTTCAAGGGGAAGTTTCATCACGGAAGGGGGGAAGCATGGCAGGAGAAGATGACCAGGCTTCACATCTCCTCAACAGCAGGAAAAAAGAGGGAGAGAGCACCCAGCAGGACAAGCAGGACCAGGCTATAATCCCAAAGCCCACTCCTAGTGACACACCTCCTTGAGCAAAGCTCCACCTCCCAACGTCTCCACAGCTGGCAATCAAGGATGAGAGTTAATTACAAATTCATGAGGCTTTGGGGGAGCCTTAACCCAGCTCTGAGACACAGGCTTTGAAATATTATGTATGTGTGTTGGGTTTTGCTTTCTCCTCTTTGGTTTTTTTGAGGTAAGCTCTCACTCTAGCCCAGGCTGACCTGGGATTCACTATGTAGTCTCAGACTGGCCTTGAACTCATGGAAATCCTCCTACGTCTGCTTCCCACATGCTGGGATTAAAGGCATGTGCCACCACACCTGGCTTTGTTTTTTTTTTTTTTTAAGATTTCATTTTTATTTGTTTATTTATTACAGTCAGAAGGAGAGAGTGTGTGAGAATGGGTGCACCAGGGCTTCTAGTCACTGCACACAAACTCCAGACGCATATGCTGCTATATCTGGCTTACATGGGACCTGGAGAGTTGAACCTGGGTCCTTAGGCTTCGCAGGCATGCACCATCTCTTCAGCCCATGGTTGTTTTGTTTTGTTTCTGAGGTAAAGTCTCACTCTAGCTCAGGCTGACCTGGAATTCACTATGTAGTCTCAGGGTGGCCTTGAACTCATGGCGATCCTCCTACTTCTGCCTCCCAAGTGCTGGGTTTAAAGGCATGCGTCACCATGCCAGGCCCATGTTTTGTTTTGTTTTGTTTTTAATGCTTTCTTTATTTATTTGCAAGCAGAGATACAGGCACAGGGAGAGAGAGTGCATGGGCAGGCCAGAGCCTCTAAGCCACTGCATAGGAACTCCAAATGCATATGCCACATTGTGTATCTGGCTTTATGTGGGTACTGGGGAATCAAACCCAGGTTGTTAGACTTTATAGGCAAGCTCCTTAACCACTGAGCCATCTCTTCATCTGGTTTTTATTTTATTGCTACTGTAACAAATGACCATAAACTTGAACAACACACATTTACCCTCTTGCAATTCCAGAGGTCAAAAGTCCAACACTGGTTTCATCAAGCTGTGGGCAGGAAGCACCAGGGGGGAATCAGTTTCCTTGCCTTTGGGTGTTGCTGGGCGCACAACCTCTTTCATCTTCAAAGCCAGCAGGGCCCCAACTCTCTAACCTTCCTCCCAGTCACATCTCCTCTGGCTCAGGTCCCTCTTCCACTTTTAAGGGTCTTTGTGATATTACACTGTTTCCCACCCCCCCTCCCCGGCCCCAGTTAATCCCTTGGTTGGAGTCATTTGATTAGCAACTTAATTCCACCTGCAACTGAAGTTCCTTTTACCACATAATCTAATTTGCACAGCTTCTAGAATTAAGATATGGACATCTAGCTGGGCGTGGAGGCATACACCCTTAATCCCAGCACTCGGGAGGCAGATAGGAGGATCGCCATGAGTTCGAGGCCACCCTGAGAATACACAGTGAATTCCAGGTCAGCCTGAGCTAGAGTGAGACCCTACCTCAAAAAAAAAAAAAAAAAAAGATGTGGACATCTTTGAGAGAGAGGGGCTAATAGGGGCTAATAGTGCTGCTAGGAGCATGGTGCACAGGTTTTGTTTGAATGCCTATTTTTAATTATTTTGGGTGTCTGCCAGGAGAGAAATTGCTGAGCATCTGATAATTACCAAAAGCCTTTGATGATTTTGCAATGTTGTACCACATGTATATATTACCTTACCAAAAAAAAATCGGTTATTTTAATAAAGATAACTAGGTAGAAACAAATTTATAGCTTTACAACCACAACTTGGCGGCTCTTCAGAAATGATTGGGTTAATAAATGGTCTCACAGGATCTAAACAAAAACAAACAAACAAAAAACTGGGCTGGAGAGATGGCTTAGCAGTTAAGGCGCTTTGCCTGCAAAGCCAAAGAACCCAGGTTCGATTCCCCAGGACCTACATAAGCCAGATGCACAAGGTGGTGCATGCATCTGGAGTTCGATTGTAGCAGCTAGAGGCCCTGACGTGCCCTCCTTCCCTCTCTCTCTCTCAAATAAATAAAAATGAAGCCAGGCGTGGTGGCACACACCTTTATTCCCAGCACTCGGGAGGCAGAGGTAGGAGGATCGCCATGAGTTCGAGGCCACCCTGAGAATGCAGAGTGAATTCCAGGTCAGCCTGAGCTAGAGTGAGACCCTACCTTGAAAAACCAAAAATCAGTAAACAAATATGAAATAATAATTAAAAAAAAAAAAACACTGGGGGATAGGGAAATGAAAAAAAAGAATCCACTTTTAAAGTGTGACTCACAGAAGAAGTAGATCTTTAGGCTACAAACGCCCCGTCATTAAGTGTTCCAGCGCTGTCCTGGCGAGCGTGGGAAGGACACTGAGCATGTTTTCTACATGCACGTTTTTGAAACGAGAAGGCAGTAATTAAAGACGACTTTTACTACGCGATTTTGTTGACGTGGTCTGTCCCGTGCAGCGCCGCCGATGTCCTCCAGGGGGCGAGACCCGGCCACATCAAGTCCCGGGTTGGGTTGAGCTCTGTGCCCGGCTGGGGCTCTGGGGGAGCTGGGCATGCAGAGCCTTTTTCAAAGACGGGAGAAAGCACTGTGACAAAGTGCCCGGGGCGCGGGGGGCACTTGCGACCCGTGTTTCTCAAGCATTTTATAAACAAGGAGACAGACCCCACAGCAGCTGCTGCTGATCACAAAGGCAGCAGGCAAGAAGTCTGGAACCTTCTGCCGTGATGCAACGTGGGTGTGAGGACAGAGGCTTTCCACGGCTGATGGGGCGGATTTTGAAGCCCTCGGTGCTCCCTTCCATCCAGGTCTTGCCTCCCTTCCCTGGCCTTCTGACAGAGATGAGTTTGGCTCTTTCAAGTACCACCGGCCCTCTGCACCCATGGGATCAGCAGCAAGGGGCTCGAGCAGCCATGTGCGAGAATGGTTGTTTTAATCATGCCTGAGACAACCTGGGAGAGGCGCCACTCCGGGGACAGAGCGCCAGCTAGATGCCCTCGTAGGGGTGGCAGGAGCATCTGTGGAGTGATGGAAATGTTCTGTCTTGATCAAGACGCACAGGCTACGCGCGAGTCGGCACTGGTAGATACGTGCAGAAAGAGAGTGGGGTTTATTATATTCAAAGTATGCCTCAGTAAATCTGACCCTCAGGAAAGGGAGCAGAAGAGAAGTGGGAGAGAGAATACTGAGCGAGAAAGAGGGAAGGAAGGGAGAGAGAGAGAGAGATCACAGCATCCAGTGCAGGAGAGGCAAATGGCTAAAAACCCAGAGCTTTTAAAACTGGTCTTAACTACAGTCTGACCAGAAAACAGGGACAGCTGGGCAAGTGCATGACTTACTTGATCAGGCCCAGCATTACAACCAATTTAAGGTAGAGAGCTGGGGACAGATTTTAAAAAAAAAAAAAAGTCCTTTTTCTTGTCATCACTCCCTACCAATCCAGTATAATAGCATAGTATTGGGTATTACACATAATCTAGGGCTTATTTAAAGCATAAAGCAGAAGGCTGGAAGGACGGCTCAGTAGTTAAAGGTGCTTGTTTGCAAAGCTTGACTGCCCTGGTTCTATTCCCTAGTACTCATGTATAAAAGCCCAGAGGCACAAAGTAGTGCATGTGTGTAGGGTTCATTTACAGCAGCAAGAGGCCCAGGTGTGCCCACACTCACTCTCCTTCTCTCAAATAACAAATTAATAAAATATTTTTAAAATGCAGTTGGCCGGGTGTGGTGGTGCACACCTTTAATCCCAGCACTCAAGAGGCAGAGGTAGGAGAATCACCATGAGTTTGAGGCCGCTCTGAGACTACATAGTGAATTCCAGGTCAGCCTGGGCTACCGTGAAAAACCTACCTGGAAAACACACAAAAATAAAAAAATGAAAATAAAAAAAAGTATACAGGAGGATGTGCGTAGTCTATGGACTATTCACATTATATAAGAGATTTGAGATTTTTGTATCTGACATGTCCCGGAGGCTAACTCCCTCAGATACTGAGGAGCAAGTGTTTGACAAATCAAAATGTTTAACGAGAACTGTTGTTTATGCCCAGCTAGTCAGTAGCCGTGCGTATTGTCAGACATATCCACGTAATGCAGTGGTAAATTGCATTTCATTGCATTATGAAATTAAGCTCATCTTTTCTTGGTCTTTATAATCTACATCTCATGTGGATCAAGATAAGATAATTTTTATTACAAATTGTAATTCTTACAACTCCTATTGGGAAGAAGTAGAATAGGTGGGACTAAATTGTACTTTTTTCATTATGAAAAAAAAAAATGAGCCGGGCGTGGTGGCACATGCCTTTTATCCCAGAACTTGGGAGGCAGAGGTAGGTGGATTGCTATGAGTTCAAGGCCACCCTGAGACTACATAGTGAATTCCAGGTCAGCCTATGCTAGAGCAAGACCTTACCTCAAAAAAAAAAAAAAAAATGTTTCTGCTGGACTTGGTGGCACATACCTTTAATGGCAGTGCTTGGGAGGCAGAGGTAGGAGGATCACCATGAGTTAGAGGCCAGGCTGAGACTCCATAGTGAATTACAGGTGAGCCTGAGCTAGAGTGAGACCCTACCTTGAAACCCCCCCCAAAAAAAAAAATGGTGCTGGAGAGATGGCTTAGTGGTTAAAGCACTTACCTGCAAAAGCTAAGGACCCAGGTTCAACTCCCCAGGACTCGTGTAAGCCAGATGCACAGGGTGGCGTATTGAGTCTAGAGTTTGTTTGCAGTGGCTAGAGGCCCTGGCATGCCCATTCTCTCCCTCCCTTCTTCCCTCTCTCTCTCTTTCTTTCTCAAATAGGTAAATAAAATATTAAAAATTATTACAAAATGGAAAAATAGAGAAAAGGAAGGAAAATCTCCCATAACCCTATCATTCAACTATCATGTTAGTAGATTTTTTTTTTAATATTCCAAATATATCCTTTTACCAAGTTGTGGTTGTGACATTTCTTTTATATATATATATATTTTTTATTTATTTGAGAGTGACAGACAGAGAGAGAAAGAAAGAGCATGGGTGCACGAGGGCCTCCAACCACTGCAAACGAACTCCAGACGCGTGCGCCCCCTTGTGCATCTGGCTAACTTGGGTCCTGGGGAATCGAGCCTTGAACTGGGGTCCTTAGGCTTCACAGGCAAGCGCTTAACCGCGAAGCCATCTCTCCAGCCCTGTGACATTTCTTTAAAAAAAATAATAATGCTTCTTCAGTGCTGAATGATGATAAGCATCCCTTTGCCCAACATTCCTTAGATGCTTCTGATGTGCTGAGCACTGGGGTGCAAAGAGAAATTAGACAGCACGTTGCGCTTTTCCCCTCCCAGCATTTTCAGCTTGTACCAATGCATGAAGAGGAGGGGGCTGCAATCTGCCAGGTAGAGGCAGCCAGGGAGCCATGCCTGGCGAGGCAGGACCCAGCAAAGAGCCAGGTGACAGCAGGTAGGCATTGCTTGCTGGGGGAACCCACTGCCTCAGCAGGTACGTGCCCAAGCAGCAATCACACTGCAGGTCCTCCTTCCTGCCAGGCCTTCCCAACAGTGCTATAGCCGGGCACGTGTCACTCACTTGAAATCTCTGGGCAAGTTTCCTTCAAGATCTCCTTCTGTCCATGGTCCTTGAGCTTCTCTATCCACTTAACTGAGAATCAGTCCAGGACTTTGAGTTTGCCCTTTTTCTGGGCGACGTGCATGACTCTGTGTGCCTCTTGGTATGATTTTTCCAGTACTTACAACAGTGCCTGGGACAGAGTATGAGTGCATCTGATGTCTAATGACTGAGGCAATGAATCTCACATAGTTTTACCATTCTTTTTTTTTTTTTTTCTTTCCTTTCTCTGTTTTTTTCCCTTCTATCTCACTCAGTCTGGCTTTGAACTCACTCTGTAGCCCATGCTTGTCTCAAAATCACATTGTACCCCCAGTTCAGTTTCCTGGGTGCTGGAATTAAAGATGTGAGCTACCACACCCAGTTTCCTTCCTTTCTTTTTTCTTTATTTTTTTTGTAGGTGTGGTCTGTGTGTGTGTGTGCACGCGCATGTTCACATGTATGTGGGTGCATATGTGTGTGCATGAGTGGAGGCTAGAGATAGATGTGGGATGTTTTCCTTGACTTCTGTCCATCTTATCATATTGAGACAGGATCTCTTGCTTGAACCTGGAACTTGCCAATTTGGCTGGCCTAGCTAGCTTGCTTGCCCCAGAGAGTCCCTGTCTCTGCCCCCTGAGGCCTGGGATCATCTATATGCTGCTATGCCCGCCCAGCATTTACGTGGGTGCTGGGGATGCTAACTCAGGTCCTGGCGCTTGCACCGCAAGTGTTGTAGTGACTGAGCCATCTCCCCATCATCTCCACAGCCCTTCACCAGTCCTACCTCCGTCTCCTTTCCTGAGCGCCGGCTGCACCCATGCCAGCCTTACTGACTTGTGCTGGTTTTGAGTCCCTGTGGGTTCCCTCCAGTTTTCCACTCAGCCTGCTTCTTTTCCTGGACCGGTGCCAGGTGTTGCCTGGCAGGAGCGTTTCAGGGCACACCAGCCTCCTTTGGTCTCTAAGAGCTTGCAGAACTCTAGGGAAAGTGAAAGAGAATGTCTACTTACCTGGCCCGCGCTCAAAGAAGCAGGCAGATCAAGTCAGAACCCTCATGCCTTGGACCTTCCCCAACTCCACCCAAAGATTCTATCAATGTATAAATCTACATATTGTTTGCACAAGTTCTGCTTGTGCCCACCCTTTCCCCAGCCATTGGAACAAGAAGCTACTGGCTAGGCAAGAAGTGAGGGTGTGGCTTTGATAATACAAGTGGAGTTTACATTTTCAAGGCAAATAAAGATTTATTTGCATGGGGATAACGGCATCATATCACAAAAATATATATATACATATTTATTTATTTATTTGTGAGGTTGCCACAGAAAAACAAAATAAAACTCCCTGGCCAAGTGAGAGTAGTTCAGGGTAGTCTTCCTGGATTGGAGTTATGTTTTTAATTTGAGAGTGACAGAGAAAGAGACAGAGACAGAGAATGGGCGCACCAGGGCCTTCAGCCACTGCAAATGAACTTCAGACACATGCGCCACCTTTTGCATGGGGCTTACGTGGGTCCTGGAGAATCAAGCCTCGAACCGGGTGCTTAGGCTTCACAGGCAAGCACTTAACCACTAAGCCATCTCTCCAGCCCCTGGATTAGATTTTTAAGAAATATTTTTATTTACTTATTTGCAAGCAGAGAGAATGAGAATGAAAATGGGTGCTCCAGGGCCTCTAACTGCTGCAGACAAACTCCAGATGCATGTGCCACTTTGTGCATCTGGCTTTACATGGGTACTAGGGAGCTGAACCGTGGGTCGTTAGGCTTTACAGGTAAGTTTCTTACCTGCTGATTCATCTCTCCAACCCTGGATCCGATTCATTAGGTCTCAGTTTCTTTCTGTTATAAAAGGATGGACTAAGTCTGGCATGGTGGTGCACACCTTTAATCCCAGCACTCAGGAGGCAGAGGTAGGAGGATTGCCGTGAGTTCAAGGACACCCTGAGACTACATTGTGAATTCCAGGTCAGCCTGTGCTAGAGTGAGACCTGACCGCAAAACAACAACAACAACAAAAATGGACTAAGCAATGGTTTCCGAAAGCCAAGCGCCAAGGTCCTGGAAGAAGGCTGCCACAAGCCATTTGGATTTTCCCATGACGGCTGCTCTGTCCCCAGAACGTGTCCCACAACACCTGCCCTGCACAGGGACGGAGATTTAGGACAATCTGGCAGATGGTGTAGAGAGGCAAGTAGATCAGCTTATGCAAGGAAACCTAGTTCCCAGGAAAGCTGGGGTCTGCCCAAGTTCTCAGGGGACCAAATATATCAACATACCCTGAGAGCCACCGCTGTCCAATTGAAGACACTGCCTTGCTTCCACCCAGTTTTTTCACCACCCCCCCCATCCCTTCCCCAAGGCAGAGGCATAAGGATGTTTGGTATGGAGAATATCTCCACAAAGGAGGTTGTTCCCTACCCTCTACAGCCCTGCCCCTAAGCCTCTGTCCCCATCATACACAGTGCCAGAAACACACTAGCCAAGATCCCACAAAAATCCTCCCTTCTCTTAGCTCTAAGCTCAGGCTGCTACTAGAAGCAGGAAGATGGTTCTAGGGAGGGTCTCTCCTGGTACCAACCTCCAGCCTGCCTGGATAAAGGCAGGAGGCACTGGCTTCCTGAGCCGTGCCTGACTTCCTCAGGGAGAAGCTCAGCCTCCTACAGGGCTTGGAGAGGCCACCTTGGTGGCACTCAACTTTCTTCAGAATCCTGTTTGTCCTTGCTACCAGGTGGCATGGAAGTCATCTTGTTGGGCGTGTTGTTGGGGAGCAAACCCAGGCCTCACGCAGGCTGGGCAAGCAGTCTATCATTACGCCTCATCCCCAGCCACGTCTTGGTCTTCCAGTGTGAATGTTCTGATGGGAATCTTTCCAGACCCATTCCAGGGAGTCTATGGAAAAAGAGAAAGCTGCCGGGCATGCCTTTAATCCCAGCACTTGGGAGGCAGAGGTAGGAGGATCGCCGTGAGTGAGGCCACCCTGAGACTACAGAGTGAATTCCAGGTCAGCCTGGGCTAGAGTGAAACCTCACCTCGGGAAAAAAAGAGAGAGAGAGAGAGAGAAAGAAAGCTTCAAAGGTTGTAGGATGAAGGTGGTGATTCATGCTTATCGGGAACCTGCTTTATGAACGGCAAATGTCACGTTCCATGTTCCACAGGTGACCTCATGCATTCCTCATCACTATAGGGGAGACATTATTATAACCCTCCATTTTATGTATAGGTTTTGGATCTCAGAAGTTCAGAGACAATAAGTCATTTGCTCAAGGTTATATTGTTACTAGGGACACATAAACAAGAGGTTCATTTTTTATTTTATTTTTTTGAGGCAAGCCCAATAGACTGACCTTTTTTAAATTTTTTTTAATTTTTTATTTATTTATTTGAGAGTGACAGACAGAGAGGGAAAGA
Organism: Jaculus jaculus; assembly: GCF_020740685.1. Classification (NCBI taxonomy): domain Eukaryota; kingdom Metazoa; phylum Chordata; class Mammalia; order Rodentia; family Dipodidae; genus Jaculus; species Jaculus jaculus. The sequence continues at coordinate 10,696,830 of NC_059111.1, forward strand.
GGCAGAGAGAGAGAGAGAGAGAGAGAGAATGGGCGCGCCAGGGCTTCCAGCCACTGCAAATAAACTCCAGACGTGTGCACCCCCTTGTGCATCTGGCTAACGTGAGTCCTGGGGAACCGAGCCTCGAACCGGGGTCCTTAGACTTCACAGGCAAGCGCTTAACCACTAAGCCATCTCTCCAGCCCCCCCTTTTTTTTAATGAGAGAGTGAGAGTGTGTGCAAGACAGAAAGGCAGAATTGGCATGTGAGGGCCTCCAGCCACTGTAACTGACCTCCAGCCACTTGGACCACCTTGTGTGCATGTGAAACTTTGAACATGTGTCACGGTCTGGCTTATGTAGGATGTGGGGAGTTGAACTGCTAAGCCATCTCTCCAGACCTTCAAGATATTTTTAATATTTATTTATTTATTTGAGGGGGGAGGGAGGAAAGGAGAGAATGGGCTTACCAGGGCCTCTAGCCACTGCAAAGGAAGTCCAGACACATGTGCCACTTTGTGCATCTGGGTTACATGGGTACTGGGGAACAAACCTTGGTCCTTAGGCTTTGCAAGCAAGCACCTTAACCACTACCTCATCTCTCCAACCCTTGAGTTTTTTGTTTTGTTTTGTTTTGTTTTTACTATTTTATTTTTTACTATTTTTTTTTTTTACAAGCAGAGTGTAATAGGGGGAATGGGCATGCTAAGATCTCTTGCCACTGCAAATAAACCCCAGATTCATGTACCACTTTGTGCATCTAGCTTTACATGGGAATTGGGGATTCAAACTGTCAGGCTTTGCATTAAGTACTTTTAACTGCTGAGCCATCTCTCTAGCCCTAAGCTCGAGTTTCTACACTCAAATGCCAAAAATTTACTGAGGACCTACTAGGTACAAACCCTGGGGCCAGCATGATGACGTGTGTGCACATGAATGAGAAGTGAGCCGCTCTTGGTTTCCAGGGCACAGTTGCTAACCAGGAGGTGGTGTGAACTTTGAGGGACTGTATGTCTGACATACCGTCGTGAGGACATGGTCCAGGAAATGAGTTATTTGGTGACTTCGTTGCTGCATGAACACTTACACAAACTAGCATACACCTAACTGTCCAGCGCAGCCTGTTGCTCTTAGCACCAGGATGAGCAAAACGGCAGGAGAGCACATCAAGCACACAGGAACATCTGATAGCAGACATTTTTAAAAATTTTTTTGTTCATTTTTATTTATTATTATTAGTTGAGAGTGACAGAGAGAGAAAGAGGGAGAGAGAAAGAGAGCATGGGCGCACCAGGGCCTCCAGCCACTGCAAACGAACTCCAGATGCATGTGCTCCCTCGTGCATCTGGCTAACGTGGAATTGAGCCTCGAACCAGGGTCCTTAGGCTTCACAGGCAAGCGCTTAACCACTAAGCCAACTCTCCAGCCCCAAACATTTTTTATAGATAGGAGTGCATGTATAAACACATAAACCAAGCCGGGCGTGGTGGCGCACACCTTTCATCCCAGCACTCGGGAGGCAGAGGTAGGAGGATCGCTGTGAGTTCAAGGCCACCCTGAGACTCCATAGTGAATTCCAGGTCAGCCTGGCCTAGAGTGAGGCCCTGCCTTGGAAAAACAACAAAACAAAAAATAAACACATAAACCAGCAACAGTCTTTATTATCAAGCATTATTTACTGTCCATAATTACATGGGTCATACTTTTATACAGCTAGCAACGCAGCAGGTTTGTTTGCACCAGCGTTGTACTAACATGAATAACGTGCCACACTTCCACCTTACATAAGCTACCTGTCACTAGGCAATGGGAGTTTTTCAGCTCCGTGATGATATTACAGGGCCACTGTCATACATGAGACCTTCCATGGACTAAAACGCCATGATGTGGCCTTTGGCTATATAGAGTGTCATGGGAAAGTGGATGAAATTAAGAGAGAATGCAAAGAGGAAGGAGGAAGGTGTTGCAATCAGGTATTACCCAACCAAGATCAGCTTGTGAAAAACAAAAAAAAAAAAAGATTTATTTTGGCTTACAGCTTGAGGGGACGCTCCATGATGGCAGGGGGAAACGATGGCATAATCAAAGCGTGGACATCACCTCCTGCCCGACAACAGGAACAGGAGAGTGTGCCCAACACTGGCAAGGGGAAACTGGCTACAACACCCATAAGCCCTCCCCAACAGTACACTGCCTCCAGGAAGCATTAATTCCCAAATCTCTATCAGCTGGGAACCTAGCACCCAGATAACCTAAGTTTGTGGGGGGACACCTGAGTCAAACCACCACAGAGGGGAAAGAGGAAGAAAAAGAAGAAAGAAGGGAGGAGGGCGGGAAGGAGAGGCATGAGTGAGAAAGTTATCAGGAAGAATTCCTCTGGAAGATGGGCTTTGCGCTGGGCCTTCAGGTTGAAGGAAAAGGGCAGGAAAAAAAATGATTGAGCAAGAAGCCAGGGTAAGAGCACTCGGGCTGTGCTCGGCCTCAGTCCACAGGAAGGTGTGAGTGAAGCGAGGCTGGCAGGGTGGTCAGGATCAAGTGCAGGGAAGGCTCAATGCCAAAGAAGGGTCTGGGCTTGCTTCTCAGAGCACTGGGAGGTCCTGGAAACGTCTTCCAGAGCCCAGGCAGAAAGATGCCATGAGTTGGCAGTGAGACTGGGTGATGAGAGGCCAGGCTGTGCTTCCCTCCTGCCTTGGCTCAGCTCATGCCTCAGTGTTGGGCACCCCTTATCTGAATACAGGCTGAGCACAGGAACTGAGTAAAGGTCTCTTGGGCAGAGTGTGGCCAGATGGGATTGCTGTAGGAAGCACTGAGTGTACTGTGGAAGGAGACAGGTGACAGGATAGGAAAAGGGAAAGGAAGTGTACCAATTCTGGGACATGGTGAGGAAGCCTTTCCAATTCAGCCAAAGAACAATAATGACCTTACTCTTTCATACAAACTCACGTGCACTTTTTTTCTCTTTTTTCTCTCTCTCTCTTCCTCTTTCTTTTTTTCACTCAAAGGAGGGAGGGAGAGAGAATGGGCATGCCAGGGCCTCTAGCCACTGCAAACAAACTCCAGACACATGTGCCACCTTGTGCATCTGGCTTATGTGGGTCCTGGGGAATCAAACCTGGGTCCTTTGGCTTTGCACACAAACACCTTTACTGCTAAGCCATCCCTCCAGCCCCTTTATTTATTTAGTTTTAATGAGAGAGAGAGAGAGAGGATTGGCACACCAGGGCCTCTGGCCACTGCAGTCAAACTCAAGATGCGTGTGCCACCTTGTGCACATGCATGACTTTGCATGCATCATCTTGTGCATCTAGCTTATGTGGGATCTAGGGAGTCAAACATGGGTCCTTAAGCTTTCAGGCAAGTGCCTCAATGGCTAAGATATCTCTCCAACCCCTCAGGTACCTTTTTTTTTTTTTTTTCCAATGTAGGGTCTCACTCTAGCCCAGGTTGACCTGGAATTCATTATGTTCTCAGGCTAGCCTTGAATTCATGGCGATCCTCCTATTTCTGCCTCCCAAGTACTGGGATTAAAGGTGTGCCTCAGGTGCAGTTTTGACTGTTAAGCTTTTGTGTGTGTGAAGGTAGGAGGCTGTTTGAGACGGTCTCACTATGCAGCCCTGGCTTGAACCTGAAGTCCTCCTGCCCCTACCTCCTAAATGCCAGGATTACAAGATTGATTACCAGCATAGCTTTCTTTTTCAAGAGAATACAGATGATTCTTTTTTTCCTAATCACAGTAAACGCTGGATGAAGTGGAGTACCAATTGCCTGGGACATTGAATCCACTAGAAATTTCTGTATTCAGTTATAAGAAAAAGAGACAAAAGGCCACAGTCAAGATATTAACATCAGGATGTCAACACATGCACACACACACGTAGAAAAGCCTACTATGAATCATGACAATGTCAAAATCAGTGACGTAAGCAGAAGTCTTCATCTTAGGGTCCACTAGAGGGGCTAGGGGACACAACTCTGCCAAAAACTTTGTTCTATCCCATTAATAGTTTTAGAAGTTCCAACTCCTAAAGAATTCATGGTTTTATCTTTCAATATATAATTCAAAATTCTAAAAAAACAAAAAGTAGGAAACAAATATATATATATATATATATATATATATATATATATATATGCTATAAATACCAGTAGCCAGTATCTGATTGCAAAATTCTTCAGTTCTGGGCCTGGGAATGTAGTTCATCTGGTAAAGAGTTTGCCTAATATATAGGAAGCCCTATAAAGATGGGTGTGATGCAGGCCTATAATCCCAGCACTTAGGAAATAAAGAAGATTGGAAATTCAAGGTCATCTTCAACAACATTGTGAGTTTGAGGACAGACGGAGATACAGGAGACTGAAAAAACTTCTTAAACTTTATTAGAGTTGAATCTCTCTCTTCCTCCCTCCTCCCTCTGTACCTCTCCCTCCCTCTCTTCCTTTTTTCTCTTTCCCTCCCTCCCTTGCTGATCCCTCAGTGATTTCACTAGACTTTTACCATCAGCTTATCATTAGTAAGACATTTCTTTGGATCTTGAAAATGTCACTATTTTATTTATTTGAGAAAGAGAGAGAAAAAGGCAGAAAGTGATAAAGAGAATGAGCACACCAGGCCTTCAGCCACTGCAAACTCCAGATGCATGTACCACCATGTGCATCTGGCTTGTGTGGGTCCTAGGAAATCAAACCTGGGTCCTTTGGCTTTGCAGGCAAGCGCCTTAATCACTAAGCCATCTCTCCAGCTTGAGAAAGTCACTATTTTTAAGAATTCTCTGGCTGGAGAGATGGCTTAGCAGATAAGGCATCTGCCTGCAAAGCCAATGGACCCAGGTTCAGTTCCCCAGGACCCTCATAAATCCAAATGCGTAAGGTAGTACATGTGTCTGAATTTTGCTTGGAGTGGCTAAAGGCCTAGAATGCACCCCCCCCCCCTTTGAGTGTGTGTGTGTTTCGAAGCAGGGTCTCACTCTAGGCCAGGCTGACCTGGAATTCACTATGTAGTCCCAGGGTGGCCTCGAACTCACGGTGATCCTCTTACCTCTGCCTCCAGAGTGCTGGGATTCAAAGCGTGTGCCACCACGTCTGGCGTTATTATTATTATCATTATTTTTTGATAACCAATGGTACAAAACTTTAAGGGACTAAGAGTGCACAGTGGAAAGTAGGTGTCCTTCCTCCCTCCTCCCCAGGCTCCCTCTGCAGAACCAGCAGCTGTTAAATGCCTTATTATGGTTCTATTTCTGGTCATTCAGGACCATACATTTACTTGCCATAGCAATGTGATTGCTTGGGAGCCTTACATGCATCAGGCTCTTTATGCCCGGGCTCCTGAGGCCTGCAGCAGGCTCCCTGGCTGCGTGAAGGTTGTTGATGGAGGATCCTGTCACACTGACTGGTGGCCATCGGCACCCAGGAAAAAGCCAAGCAAAGTCGCGCAGACCCCAGCAGGCGAGCAGGGCGACGCTGGGTCTGTCTGCGTCCCCCTGTCCGGGGCCAGTTTCCTCCTCTGACCCCTGCCAGCCTCCTGCACTCCACGCTCTCCACGCAAGGGCCCCCGAAATGCCACTTCCCGTGAAGCCTTGCTGCTCCTAGTCGCCCTCTCCAGCCTGAAAACCTCAATTGCTCAAAAGGGAAGTACTGAGATGGCCAGAGAGCTCCAAGGTCCTTTCCTGGCGTTTTGTCCATTGTTCTTGGGATGATGTATGATGTTAAATGCACCTTTTCCTCTGCTGCTGCCGCCGCCGCCGGAAGACATCTCTGATGAGGTCAGCTGCAGCCCCGCATGCTTCAGTGACTTGATTGCGGGATGAACATACAACCTTTGGTGTGATTGCCCACCTGCATCAGTGATGGGCATTGACAACTTCAGGAACATGTTCTTCCTTTCCAAACATTAAGTACTTGGGTAAGGAAAGGGGAGCAAGACAGGTGGCCATAGCCACACACACTTGTAACCCCAGTCGGCCCCCTTGCCCCCACCATGAAAAGAAGCAAGCTCAGGGATCAGTAAGTAAGAGCTCTTCCCCGGGCTCAAGAATGCCCAAAAGAGGGGCTGGAGAAATGGCTTAGCAACCGGTTAAGGCGTTTGCCTGCAAAGCCAAAAGAACCCGGTTCAGTTCTCCAGGACCCACGTAAGGAGTTCATTTACAGTGGCTGAAGGCCCTGGTGTGCCCATTCTCTCCCTCTCTGCCTCTTTCTCTGTATTAAATAAATAAAATATATACATATATATATTTACATTTTTGTTCATTTCTATTTATTTGAGAGTGACAGAGAAAGAGGCAGATATATATATATATATATGCAGATATATATATATATGTATGTATATATATATATATATATATATATATATATATATATATATGGAGAGAGAGAGAGAGAGAGAGAGAAGGGCTCTCCAGGGCCTCCAGCCACTGTAAACAAACTCCAGACACATGTGCCCCCTTGTGCATCTGGCTGACATGTGTCCTGGGGAATTAAGCCTCAAACCAGGGTCCTTAGGCTTCACAGGCAAGCAAACCACTAAGCCATCTCTCCAGGCCAAATAAAAAAATTTTTTTTTTTAAGAAAAAAGAATGCACAGAAGAATCATGGAGCAGGACATCCAACATTCTGTTCTGGCCAGGTGCAACAAGGTCACATACATGTGCGTACCACACACACATGCACACATCACATCACCAACACACATATTCACAAGCAAAAAGAAAAAAAGGTTGGGTTTGGTGGCACACACATTTAATCCCAGCACTTAGGAGGCCGGAGCAGGAAGGAGGATCTCTGTGAGTTCGAGGCCACCCTGAGACTACCAAGTGAATTCCAGGTCAGCCTGGGCTACAGCGAGACCCTACCTCAAAAATAAATAAATAAATAAATAAATAAATAAATAAATAAATAAATAAATAAATAAAAAGGAAGGAAGGAAGGAAGGGAGGGAGGGAGGGAAGGGAGGAAAGGACCAAACGAATAAAAAGGACATCATCGTTTTGGAAGCAGCTGTCATTGTTCCCATTGCATGGAGAAGCCACGGAGCACCTCAGCGAGAGAGGCAGGACCAAGGCTTCCAGACCCCCCCCCCCCCACCAGCCCTGCTCATTTCCAGTGCATCAGGCATTTCACTGGAGGGTCTGTACAAATCTGTGCTCTAGATAGTTGAGAAATTAATTTTCTGGTTAGCTGAATGTTCCAGAGAGCTGAACTGTCAGATCAGATTAAGACCAGGAAAGACGAGGGAGGCGTAGATAGAGCTCTTCTAAGCCCAGGATTCTCTTTCCCCACTTCAAGGTCTGGGTTTGTCCCTCCCAGTGGGATATAAACTCCTGGGGGACACAGTGTTGGGGGAATCCAGTCAAGATGGGGTGTGGGGGAGGAGGCTCATGGCTGCATTCCCTGGCCCTGCTTATTTCTGGCTAAGCATATATACACTGTGGTTTTCATTCCCATGTCCCAGATGACTAATATGGTTGAATGTCTTATAGATGCTTAATAACTGTTAGTTCCTTTCTTGTGTCTTTGCTCCCTTCTCCCCTCTCCCAGGACCTGGCAAAGGGCCACTCTGAAAGGTGCCAGAGCCCTGGGGACCCGGGCTTCTCTTTGTTGGCAGCTCTCTGATACAGACCCTTACTCTCCTCACCATCTCTCTTGCCAGCCTTGTGGCTTCCCCTACAGACCCTTACTCTCCTCACCATCTCTCTTGCCAGCCTTGTGGCTTCCCCTAGCCCCTGACTTTCCAAGCAAACTGCTGCAGGGTCTCGGGCAGCCTCTGTGCTGTCTTCACCTGGACCTCACACATTTCACCTGCACCCGTCCACGGTAAGCTACTTCCTCCAGGAAGTCTTTGGTGACACGCCCGCTGCCCCGCCCGCTAGTCTGGGTTAGCTGTCCTTGCTTGTGGCTAGGCAATATCCTGTATTTCCCCTGCAAGCGCTTATCACAGTGTTTGCCGGCCTAAGGATAAGACTGTGCCTTGCTCTTTTATGTCACAAAGCTGAGTGCACCAGTGGCATTTATTAACCGATCTGTTTCAGGTCCCTTTAAAAGGATAAAAATCCGTGGTGGCGCACGCCTTTAATCCCAGCACTTGGGAGGCCAGGCCAAGGTCCTGAGATTGCAGCGAGTTTGAGCCCACCCTGAGACTACATAGTGAACTCCAGGTCAGGCTGGACTAGAGTGAGACCCTACCTGGAAAAACCAATAAATAAATAAATAAAAATAAAAATGATAATAATAATAATAAAATAAAAGGATAAAAATCCACCTTCCTGTGACGCCAGGACTGTACTAGAACCAGTGATTTCAGGCCATCGTGCCCCACCTCCCACATCAATCTTCCTAATTAGCAAGGTTTCCATGAAACAGACTTCTACTGAGGGTCTAACTTTACCCCCACACCCCAAGCCAAGCCAAGCCGTTTACACAAGATGCCATTTTCACAATCACAAGGCTTTGAAGCTCCCAGTCAGAAGGCACTTTGAAACTCAGAGGCTCCAATGTCCACTTAGGCAATTAACAGTGTGTGTGTGTGTGTGTGTGTGTGTGTGTGTGTGTGTGTGTGTGGTGGTGGCGGCGGGAGAGGAAGAGTGACATCATGGTGCTTTCCATCTTGACAGGGACAGAGAGATGTCAATAACCCACTGAGCCCGGTGTCTCCCCATGTCTAGAGCAGGGTGGGACTGCAGGTAGATGGTCGAATAAGCAAAAGGATTGACTGAGGAATACAGGAAGGGCAGGCTAGAAGCTCAGAAGACCTATGGATTCTCTGTAGGCCCAGCCCAATGTATCTCACTCCTTCCTCCATGTGCTGAACAGTGAAGTATTTGTGTGGGCAGCTGTTCACAGGGCCAGCCAAAGCCCATAGTTATGATTAAATTCCATAGATCAAAGTGGCCACACCTTACTACAGGGGAAAATGAGACATTTCTATTTGTTAACCTGGTGGTGGGGGGGGGGAGCAGATGTGGAGTGACCGGCTAGCAATTTCTGTCCCTCATGCACTCTGAGAGTGAGACTGTGGGCGTCATGGATTGGGAGGTGGGGCTTAGCCGGGAAAGGGCCTTGGTGATCACTTAACATAGACGAGCACGCTCGCTCTCTTTACAAATGAGCAGACCGGGACCTGAGCGAGCTGGTGTTATCACTGGGTTGGGTGATGCTTGAGCCCCCCAACCCCTGCTGTTTTGCTTAATCCTTCTTCACTTTTATCTGCAAAGTGGGTCTTCAAGCAAGAAAACCTCATCTACTTCACAAAAGGAGCTTTCAGTGGAGATAAAGAAGAAAGTTTTAGGGAGGCTGAGGCCAGAGTGAGAGCTCAGGGCCAGCCTGAGGGATGTAGGGGGGTTCTGTTGTTAAAAACAATAGTAAAAGCACTACCAGTAAAGATAAGGATGACACAGAATTATCACAATTGTACAAAAATTTACGAAGGATTCTCCCACTACTCAGAGGGCTCTTCTGTGCCCTGTGTTCCTCACGAGGAACTTTGGGTTCCCTGTAAAATACTGCAAAATAATTTATATGACCATGTGTAGGAGGAGTGAAACTGCTCTGTTTGATAAAGGGGAAATTACTAATTGTGTAAATTTTTGTGCAGTTATTTAACCTTTTAGTTTTCTTGTCAATACAAAGGGGATAGTAATATCCACCTCCCAGAGATTAAAGAAGAAATGAAAAGCACTTTACATAATACCTTGGTACCTAATTGGGAAGCCAATAAACGTAGGTTTCTGCTCTTAACTAGTCAAGGTCCTCTCTCCGAATACTGACGGGACCATTTCATGTAACTGTTGTAATCACTCTCAAGAGAGACACTTCCAACAACATTCAACCTGCAAATATAATCAGCTTTAATATCTGCTATTGCTAACTTGCTGCTGAGAATCCACTGATGAAAATAAACAGACTCGCTGCCCAGGAAACCCAACTGTGAACAGAAAATAACAGCACCGTGGGACAAGCTTCAGGGACAAGATGGGGGTGACGGTGGCAGAGGGAGGCTTGGGAGTTGCTTGGGTGAATGAAGGAGGGGCTGCCCTGAGCAGGCCCCGGGCTTCAGGAGGGAGAAGAGCTGGGAGGTGAAAACGGATGAGATGGGGGAGGACGCAGGAGTGAGGAAGCACATTTTGTACAATGTGGGAAGTATTTGGGTACTGCTGGGACAATTTTTGAAAAAAGCTTGGACCTGGAGAGATGGCTCAGTGGTTAAAGGTGCCTCATGGCCTGAGTTCAGTTTCCTAGTACACACCCAAAGCCAGATGCACAAAGTGGCACACACATCTGGAGTTTGTTTGCAGTGACAAGAGGCCCTGGCGTGTCCATTCTTTCTCCCTGCAAATAAATAAAGGAAAATAACTTTTAAAAATTTTGTTAATTTTTATTTATTTATTTGAGAGTGATGGAGAGAAAAAGAGGCAGAGAGAGAGAAAGTGCATCAGGGCCTCCAGACACTGCAAACAGACTCCAGATGCATGTGCCACCTTGTGCATCTGGCTTATGTAGGTCCTGGAGAATTGAGCCTCCAACTGGTGTCCTTAGGCTTTACAGGCAAGCACTTAACGGCTAAGCCAGCTCTCCAGCCCAAGAAAAATAATTTTAAAAAGGCTTAAGCAAAAGAGGACCGGGAACAGTGACAACAATAAATCTGGGATTTTAAAATAATTTCAAAGGGGAACTGGGGGGGGAGAGGGTATTACCATGGGATATTTTTTATAGTCATGGAAAATTTTAATAAAAATTGAGAAAAAATTATTTTTTTTGAAAGACAAGGAGAGAGAGAAAGAAAGGGAACGAATGGGCATGCCAGGGCCTCCAGCCACTGCAAAAGAACTCCAGATGCATGTGCCGCCTTGTGTATCTGGCTTTAAGGTGTTTACTGGGGAACTGAACCTGGGTCCTTAGTCTTCATAGGCAAATGCCTGAACCGCAAGCCATTTTTCCAACCCTGAGTTTGGGATTTTATTCTAGCAGACATGGGAGCCAGTAAAGAATTTCGAGTTTGGCAAAAAGGGTGAATGGAAAGAGGTGGGGAGAATGATACCAGTATTCCTGCGTAGGAAAGTGACAGTCTGCATACAAGAGGCCCATGCCCACCCGCGGCACCCAGGACCCCACCCTATATATGGGGAAGTGCTGAGAACTGAATCCAGACGACCTCTGGGTTTTTTTTTTTTTTTTCTTTCTTTCTTTCTTTCTTGTGGCCTTTCTTTCATTTAGTCATTTAACAAATAGTTATGGAGGGCCTGCGTTGTACCAGGCTGTATTCCAAGAACTGGGAATCAGGCCACACACAGGACTGGCAAGGACCCGGTTCTCAAGAAGAGGGTGGATAACAGCTAAACAAGCAAGGAAATACCAGATAAGTGCTGCTAGGAAAACAGAGCTCTGTAATAGAGTTCCTGAGTGGCTGCCCTCCCCACCAATGAGAACCAGCCTCCTCTTGGTCTAACTTTGGTTTTCCGAGGAGGTTTTGCTCCTAAGGAAAAAAAAAAAAAAATCCCTAAGGTAAATAATTAAACCGGCACGCTGGGTTGTTTCCAACAGGCCTTACCAGAATGGGAAGAGTCAGAGCTGGGTTGTCCCAGGACCCTGGGAAGGTTTATGCTTCGTGCTTGGGGGGTGGTGGTGGTGGTGGTGGTGGTGGTGGTGGTGCACGGATCCTTTAAGGGGTCACAGGTTTTTAGGAAGGTCACCTTAACCCTGAGACCTCTGCCAGAGTATGCCAACGTAGACCCTCCCTCCTTCTCCCCACCCCATGCGTTCCTTAGAACAGAAACGTTTGAGGAGCGGTCGGCTGAAATGGTGCATTGCTCCCCGCTCCCCACCCCCGTGAGAAAAATAAAATGCACACTTTAAAAAGTTGATTTTCTCGGGGACTTCTGCCGTCAGGGCTGAGTTTGGGGCTGTGCATTGTTCTTGGAGGCGACCGCACACTTTTCAGGCGCGCAGGTCCCCGCTCGCCGCTTGCCAAGGGATGCCGCCGGGAGAAAGCGAACCTTGTGCTGCTGCAGCTGCAGCGACCGGCGACCCGAAGGGGCCGGTTTCCCAGGGCGCCCCGTGGTCTTCCCGGGTTGACACGTTTATTTACCCACTGAGGGTCTTTTTTTTTTTTTTCATATTCATTTTTCCCCCCTTGCTGTGAAAAAAATTCGGCTACAAGAAAGTCCGCTGTTTTTAGGGTCACTAGCAAAAGCCTTTTTTTTTGCTCAGCTTCTTTTTTTTTTTTTTCTGGGGAGGGGGCAGTCTTTTAGCGGTATTACGCTTTCAGAAACTACTGAAACCAGCGGTGACTAAATTAGAGCTACAGTTTCATGGGGCTTTTGTTCTGAGAGTGGAGAAGACATTAATTAAAAAAAAAAAAGTTGTTTCTTTTATTTTTTTTTTTAAAGCAGAATATACCTTACACGATATTTTCACATTCCCTTTTAAGTCACAAGCTGAGAATTGAAGGTAACTTAGAGTTCATCTCTGGAGTGGGGGGAATATCTAGGCTCCACGGGGCCGCTTCCCCCTCTCCTCTTTCCAGAGACGCTGCCGACCAATAGCTCCTCCCTCATCCATCCACTGAACCTTTTTACATGACACCCTCCCCGTTCTGCACACTGAGTTAGAGATACAGCAGGAAGCCAGGCCGACTGACTTGCTGCCCTTGTGCATCTCCAAGGGGAGACACACATTAAATGATTACCTACTACAGGGCATTGCACACCCTGGGAAGTGACCTGGGCATGGAGCAGGGTCAGGGAAGGCCTTTTCCACTGAGGCCTGGGGGATTTGAAGACAATTTCTGAGGGTGGTCAAAAGAACTTCACGTCACATACTAGTATGAAACTGTTCCAGGCTAAATGAGGGACTGTGGATACCGAATGAGGAGGGTAGGTGCCCAGAGGGAAACAGGTTGGTTCAGCCAGACCTTGAAGACAAACAGGAGGTCGGAGAGTTAGCAAAGGTCAGATAATATTGTTCATGTTCTTCTCCCTAAGGAAGCAGTCCTCATCTTATGTTACTTATACCATATATATATATATATATATATATACATATATATACATATATATACATATATATACATATATATACATATATATATATATATATATATATATATATATATATATATATATATATATCTGGCAATTACTACGTGGTGGGAATTCTCATTTCTTCCTTTCCAGATAAATATTTAATCTTCCCGGTTCATAGGTGAAGAAAATGCTTAGGAAGACTGGAAACACTCCCTAGGGTCGGCCATGCAGTCGCAGGCAGAGCTAAGATTTGAACCCCACACATGCATGGATTCTAGGCAGCTCCCTTCCCACAACCCTAACAGCAATTAAATATAAAGCAAGGGAGGAGTATCGGCTGAGGAATCTGAAACACCCTGGGGCAGAAATGCCCCGGATGGACCGGACACCATTCCGCAGAAGACTACGGGGTGGGGCTTTGGGGTGGTGGTGGCGGGTGACCCCGTCCTTGGGGAGGTGCCCTGCTCAAGCTATCTAACCCGCTACCCAGCCTGGCCCGGGTTAATCATGTCCTGACTTTTCCTTCCCCTGGTCCCACCCAAAGTCTTGCCACATCAGCCTCCCCCCGCCAACCTCCTGCCCCACGGCCTGTCTTCTGCCACTCTTCTGCGGCTCCTAGGCTGGGTTTTACAGGAAGCCCCAACTTTTTGTTTTCGAGGTCGCTCTAGCCCAGGCTGACTTGCCATTCACTCTGTAGTCTCAGGCTGGCCTCGAACTCACGGCGGTCGTCCTAGTTCTGCTCAGATTAAAGGCGTGCGCCATGACACCTGGCCTGGAAGCCCTAACTTTTTTTTTTTTTTTTGGTAGGGTGTTATTCTAGCTCGGGCTGACATGGAATTCACTATGTAGTCTCAGGCTGGCCTCGAACTCAGCAATGCTCCCACCTCTGCCTCCCGAGTGCTGGGATTTAAAGGCGTGCGCCACCACGCCCGGCCAGAAGCCCCAACTTCTGAGATGATGTTTGTTATTGTCCCAGTGAGGTCGTACTCTCCCGGGTGCCAGGCGCCCCTTCTCCCCTCCACCTCTTCGAAGGCTGGATTCCTAGGTCTTCAGATTGGCAAGGGACACAGGAGGTTGCAGTCGCGGCCAGAAGGGGACGGTCACAGTACCTGGTGGGGTGTTGCGAGTCTTGCATTAGCTACTGCACGCAAAGTGCCTGGCTGGAAGACATTAGTGGGTGTGTAAACATGTTTTTTTTTTTTCAAATCACCTGGTAAAGGGTGTGTGTGTGGGGGGGGGGTCCCTGCTCAGCAAACCAGACTTATTTTATTCTACTTCCTGCGGTGATTTAGGAATGGAGAAAAGTCCGACGACGTGCACGTGGTAACGCACAGAGTTGACAGGGACAGGGTTTGAACTCTGGGACGGTGGGCATCCTCCGCGGGTCCCCAGCCACGCAGCATCCACGTGGGGAGCTCAGAGCCGGTGCACACCGCACCTGCAACCCCAAGCCAAGCCAGCTCCGGGGTCCTTGCAACCGCTGGGCCCCGCGGGGGACCCCGTTTCTTCCCTCCGGTCTGCTCCGGTGCTTCTCATTTTCTCCACACTTGGCTGGAGTTTTCTAACCTGGAAGCCTCGCTGTCGCCAGCGCAGCACCCACCGTCCGACTGCGGGAAACGCTGCGGAACGGGGCTGATCTGGCCCGGCTGGGTTACCCACCCGGGCCCGGTTCGGATGGGGTGGGGGTGGCGGGGGGGGGGGGAAGGGCGTCGGGCGCGCGGAGTTGGGAGAAAAAGTCCCCTCGGAGCGCGGCGGGACGGTGCGCCCCGGGCGCGCGCGCTGCGGACCCCGCCCTCCCGGCCGCAGGGGGCGGGGCGGGGCGGGGCGGGGCCGGCGCGAGGGGGCGGGGCCGGCCCGATGAGGCGGAAGCCTTCAGCCCCCCGCGAGCGGGCGCGAAGACCCGGATTCCGGAGCCCCACGTTCTCCGGAACGGGACTCCGGGAGCCGGCGGGCGGGAAAACCCGGCGCCCGGAAGCCCTTTGCTTTCTTTTGACGCAAAGGCTCTGGACGGAGCCACCGTGTCCGCCGAGCTCCGGGGCATAAGGGAGCGACCCCAGACGGAACCTCTGGCGTCCCTCGGCCCCCGGAGCCTTCGGTCCCTCGCTTGCCGCCCGTCCTCGTCGCCATGGAGTGTCCGCACCTCAGCTCCAGCGTCTGCATCGCTCCGGACTCGGCTAAGTTCCCCAACGGCTCTCCGTCGTCCTGGTGCTGCAGCGGTGAGTACGGCTCCCCGGGGCCGGCCCGCTCGGCCGCCGCGTACCCGAGGCCCCGGCTCAAGCCCGGGCCTGCCGTCGTCGAAGAGGGCCGCGGGCGGGCGGGCGGGCGGGCGCGCGACGCGGACTCCGGGCGGGCTCGCGGGGGAGGGAGGCCGGGCGGCCGGCGGGCGCGCTGACGGGGGTCGGCGCTGGGGCGGGAGGGAGCGGCGGCGGCGGCGGCGGCTCCTTTGTTTCCCGCGGCCCGACGGCCCGGGCCCGCGGCGGCGAGGCCCGCGAGGGGTGGGGAGCCGGGCGTGCCGTGCGCGCGGGACCGCGGCGGGCTGGGACGGGGCCCGCGCCCCTCGCTCCGCCCCGCGGCGCCCCGGGGTGCGGGTGCGGGGTCGGGGCGGGCGCGGGGGGGGGGGAGGCCGGGTGTCCGCCCCACGTGTGGCGGCGCCGGGCGGCGCGTTCCTCCGTGGGCCGGACGGGGTTGCGGGGCGGGCGTGTGTGTGTGGGGGGGGGAGGCGGAAAACGCCGCTCGCTCGCCCGGCCTCCCTCCCTCCTTCCCGGGCACAGCTTTGTCTGGGGCTGCGGGGCGCGCGCGGGGCCCCCCCCTTCCCCGCAGGGCTCCCAGCCTAACCCCCGAAGCCCCCTCTTCCCCTGCCCGGACCCCGAGAGGCACTCGGAAGCTCGGCTCTCCCCCCCTCCTCCCCACAGCCCCCTCCCCCGAGCTCCCCCCGCCCCCACCCCCCAGGCCCCGGGAGGAGCGAAGTTTGCAAACAAGACTGTGCGGGTTCCTTTACGGAGCTCGGCTCCCGCGAGCCGGCCGCAGCTTCGGAGGGGCCGCTCGAGTTCGCCTTTTCGGAAAAGACTTGTTTGGAGACCATCTTTTGGGCTGTCTGCTACGGGCCCTGGGGTTCCCCCGAGTCGTGATGAGTGAGGTTCGTGCGGGGCTTGCGAGTCGCTGCCGCGGCGCGACTCGCTCCGGCTTGGTGGCCCCCCTGGAAGCCCGAGCGGTCCCCCTGTCGCATTGTCTGCTCGGAGGACTTAGGATCGCCCTGGCCACCCCGCTTTTATGACTTCCTGGTAGGGCCCTGGTGCCGCCGCTCTCCTCTTTGTTTATTAGCTTTTTTTTTTTTTTTTTAAAAAAAAGATCGTCACGGGCAGCTTGGGGTGGTAGTGTGAAACGACGGCGGTGGTACGAGGTAGCAGTGTGACAATTTCTCATTGTTGGGTGGGTTGCGGCTGGGCAGGTCGTTCAGAGAATGCTGTTAACACTTTTGACAGGTACTCCTTAAAGGGAGATGATGATCTTAAACAAAAACAAGTAGCACTACAAAGAAGAGACGTTCCCCCCCCCCATCCCCAGCTCTGGGATTTGAGTGTTTTGCTTACCCTTTTTTGTAAAGTCAGAGGTATACTCTTTTCTTCATAAAGCCTTTTTTTTTTTTTAAGTCGTCGTCGTTGTTGTTTTTCGAGGTGGGGTCTCACTCTAGCTTAGGCTGACTATGTAGTCTCAGGGTGCCCTCGAACTCACAGTGATTCTCCTCCCTCTGCCCCTCCCAAGTGCTGAGATTAAAGACTTGCACCACACCCGTCTCTTCACAAAGCTTTGGGAAAAAAATTAGGCAGTTAATTGGTTTCACCGGGCAGCTTTGCAGTCTTTTTGGTTTGTGAGGCACAGTCTCTCTGTGTGTAGCTCCATCCAGACTGGGAGTCGCGATCCTCTTATCTCGTTTTCTGGGTGGTTTCAGATTATAGTTGTGTGCCTAGCTGGGTCAGTATTGGGGATCTTTTGTGGGAATGTTGAAATGTGTGAATTAAGTCTAATATGTAAATATATTTTTAACGGGGAATCTTGAGATGGAACAAAACAAAAAACCACGTCGATTGATGGTATATTAGCTACCTCTGTGGGGCTATAACTGCAACTTAAATTTTTTTCAAGAGAGATTTAGAAAAAAAAGTAAGTGACCAAAATACCACATGGAAAAGCATACCTCACTGGGAATGGGACAATTACTTTTGCTCCTAATAGTAAACTGCAGGGATACAAAGGTGGCTTTTTCTAAGTAAAATCATATTAGACTTAAAAATGGCTTCACTGGACACATGTATCTTAAAAAAAAAAAGACAAGAATTATGCAAGTGGCAGATATCCTGTTATGAGTCAGTCTTGCCTCTGTCAGTCCACTCCATGGTGGACTAGAGATGCCAAGCATGAAGCCTCTCTTGAGGAATTTAGCAAGTTAAAATAGAGCATAACCAAAAGACTTGTGCTGATAACAAAACAAACTAGTGATGTTTAGCCCTAAGGAATAGGTGATTTTTGTCCAAGGGGTAGGGAGACATCTTTGTGACTCAAAACAGTGTTTGCCTCTGACACTGCTGTGTAAAGGTGGCTCTATGTCACTTGAATTTGTGGAACCTTTGAAGCTAGCCTCACAAGTCTGGCTTTTTTTCTTAATCCACATCTGTGATTTGAACCTGTTTCATCTGGAACTTCCCTTTTGACTTGCTGGCATCTGTGTTGAGAATCAAGTGTTGTTGTATGAAGTCTGATCTTGTTCTTGCTTGCCTGTTGTCTCAGCAATTAAATGGTTGGTGTACTTGTGGGCCTTTAAGGAACTCACCATCATGGAACGTTATGCATTTGGCCTTTAAATTTTTTTTCATAGCCTCTAGTGCTCTTGGATTTTTCAGTACTCTTTTTGGCGGGCAATCAGGAGGCTAGCTAGTGGTGTTGAACAATGCTGTGACTGGTGTTGAGTCTGCTTACATTCTTAAGGAGGGAGAAAATCTGTGTTTTGGCACTTGGACCATAAAAGTAACATAGTTGCCCATTTTCTTTGGGAGCTTGCAGTTACAGCCCAGTAAGGCAGCCAGGCAAATTGCAAACGACCAACAGCCTAGACTTTACTAGCTTGCAATATGTACTTGGCCAAACACTTGTTTCCTTCAAGTATCAGTTTCGGTATTTCACAAGTGTGTTAGGGTGTACAAGGTACTTGTGTGTGAAGATTTTGAGAAACTGCTATATGGTGTCCACGTTATTTGTGATATATTACAGGTCAGAACATTTTTATAGCAAGGACTCTGAAAATTAAGTATCTAAATCCCATTAAATGAAACCCTTAACAGATTAGCTTTATACTGAATTATGTTTTACAAGGAGATGTAGAACTCAACCAGATTAGGGGGGTAAGGAGTAATTATACTTCAGAATTAATTTGAGTGTCTTATCCATGTAAAGTGTGTTGGATTATATAATTGTATAGTACTTGCCTCATACGTTTTAGGTTCCCAGAATCCCTTTACAGTCTTAAAATTTTTGATAACCCAGAATATTTGTGCAGCTTATCTACTGATATTGCCATATGAGAAGTCAAAATAAGAATGTATTTATTTACAAATAATGAGTCAATACATGTCAATATAAATGATAGCTTATGTAACTTTGTGTTAGTACATTTATGTGTGCATGTGGAGGCCAGAGATTGGTATCAAGTATCTTCCTTAGCTGTTCTTGAGTATTTCCAGACAGGGTTTCTTAACCTAGAGCTCACCAATTTGGGATTTAACTGGAGTAGCTAATCAGCAAGTCTGAGGGATCCTCTGCTCTCCACCTCCCCAGCACTGGGATAACTTCTGTGTGCTTGGCTTTTTCTTAGGTGCTGGGGATCCAAACGCAGGTCCTCATGCTTGTATATCAAGGACTTTACCCTCTGAACCATCTCCCAAGCAATTCTTTTTTCCAAAACAAAAAAATTAATGAAAAGAGTGGCAATTTTTTATATATTTTCGCAGCTCTTTGTCTAGCTTAATTCTTTTGTCTAGCTGAATTTTCATCTACTTCTGTATGCTGATATCATACTTTATGCATCAATGGAAAACTCCATTGCATGCATTTGAGCAATTGAGAGTAAGCAAAGTACTATCTTAATATTGTTAATGAAAGTAGTTTTTTGTTTTGTTTTGTTTTTTGAGGTAGGGTCTCACTCTGGTCCAGGCTGACCTGGAATTAACTCTGTAGTCTCAGGGTGGCCTTGAACTCAAGGTGATCCTCCTACCTCTGCCTCCTGAGTGCTGGGATTAAAGGCGTGCGCCACCACGCCCGGCTCTCATGAAAGTAGTTTTGATCTACTAGATCCCCGTGGAAAAGAACCCCTGACTTTCTGGGGTCTAAATCACACTTTGACATCTTCTCTTGTCAAAATTGCATTAAAAATTAGATCATTCATTAATTCAAGCGACATTTATGTTTTTGTGGAGACTTGGAGTTTTTGAAATATATTAGTGTAGGAAACAAACCATGGGGTCTAATAGTCCCTTGCTCTCAGAAAATTAAATCTGTTCTACTTGGAGGAGAAACAGGAAGCTAGCTGGTTAGAAGATGAATCCATGTAGTAGTTTAAGGTAAATGTTGAAAATAGCCAGCTCCTAATAAGGTAAAAGCTATTAGATCTAATTGTTGTGAATGGTGTTCTGGTTTTAAATAAAACTGGGGTATTCTCCTCAGCTTTACGTTCTGTGCACACACCAGGTGTTATTTTCAGAAGCTGGAGGCTTGGGCATTCCTTATTATTATTATTATTATTTTTTGGTAGATGAAGAGTAACCAAAAAGGCTGAAAGACAGGGGAAAACATCCTTTTTTTAATATATATATTTTAATTTTTATTAACATTTTCCATGATTACAAAATATATCCCATGGCAATTCCCCCCCCCCCACACTTTCCCATTTGAAATTCCATTCTCTATCATATTACCTCCCCATTACAATCATTGTAATTACATATATACAATATCAACCTATTACGTATCCTCCTCCCTTCCTTTCTCTTCCCTTTATGTCTCCTTTTCAACTTACTGGCCTCTGCTACTAAGTATTTTCATTCTCACGCAGAAGCCCAATCATCTGTAGCTAGGATCCACATATGAGGGAGAACATGTGGCGCTTGGCTTTCTGAGCCTGGGTTACCTCACTTAGTATAATCCATTCCAGGTCCATCCATTTTTCTGCAAATTTCATAACTTCATTTTTCTTTACCGCTGAGTAGAATGCCATTGTATAAATGTGCCACATCTTCATTATCCACTCATCAGTTGAGGGACATCTAGGCTGGTTCCATTTCCCGGCTATTATAAATTGAGCAGCAATAAACATGGTTGAGCACATACTTCTAAGGAAATGAGATGAGTCCTTTGGATATATGCCTAGGAGTGCTATAGCTGGGTCATATGGTAGATCAATCTTTAGCTGTTTTAGGAACCTGCACACTGTTTTCCACAATGGCTGGACCAGATTGCATTCCCACCAGCAGTATAGAAGGGTTCCTTTTTTTCCACATCCCCGCCAACATTTATGATCATTTGTTTTCATGATGGTGGCCAATCTGATAGCAGTGAGATGGAATCTCAATGTAGTTTTAATCTGCATTTCCCTGATGACTAGTGACGTAGAACATTTTTTTAGATGCTTATATGCCATTCGTATTTCTTCCTTTGAGAATGCTCTATATAGCTCCATAGCCCATTTTTTGATTGGCTTGTTTGATTCCTTATTATTTAACTTTTTGAGTTCTTTGTATATCCTAGATATTAATCCTCTATCAGATATATAGCTGGCGAAGATTTTTTCCCATTCTGTAGGTTGCCTCTTTGCTTTATTCACTGTGTCCTTTGCAGTGCAAAATCTTTGTAATTTCATGAGGTCCCAGTGATTAATCTGTGGTTTTATTGCCTGAGCAATTGGGGTTGTATTCAGAAAGTCTTTGCCAAGACCAATATGTTGGAGGGTTTTCCCTACTTTTTCCTGTAGCAGTTTCAGAGTTTCAGGTCTGATGTTAAGGTCTTTAATCCATTTGGACTTAATTCTTGTGTATGGCAAGAGAGAAAAATCTATTTTCATCCTTCTGCAGATATATATCCAGGAAAACATCCTTTTTAATATTTTATTTATTTATTTGTCAGAAAGAGGCAGGGGGGTGATGAGAATGGGCATACCAGCAGCCACTGCAAAGGAACTCCAGACACATGGTGCCACCTTGTGCATCTGGCATCTTGGGGAATTGAACTTGGGTCCTTTGGCTTTGCAGGCAAGTGTCTTTCTTAACTACTAAGCCATCTCTCTTGCTCAGGGAAAATAGGAAATGCTTTTTTTCTTTAACTCCTAAACACAACTGCTGTAACAATTTAGGAAAGCTGACCAACCAAACACTTGAATTTGAGGGTTTAGGTTAAGCAGCTGGTGAAGGAAGAGCTACTTTAGTAGGGAAGGCTTGAGAAGTTTTCCCTGATTAATTCTTCACAGAGCTGAGAGCACCTCTTTAAGTGTCCAGTACACTCCAGAATGCATGACCCATATACCTAAACGAGGAGGGGCTAAGGGGAGGAGGTAGGTCATGGATGAGCCTAATAATGGTATCAATTGACTATATTTGCTGAGTACAAAACTAATTAATAAAAAAAGTGTCCAGTACATTACTTTACCCACGAGAAGTAAGTGTAGATCAGGTCAGTGCTCTGCAGTTGGAATTATCCCCCCCCCCCCAAAGATCCATTTAGTAGGATGAAGTGCTGGTTATTGGTTCTTGGTGGCCATAAATTTGTAATGGACTGATCCGCCTGTGATACAGGTTAAGAAATCACCTTAGTGGAGTGATATGTAATTTTGTGACCTGTTTCTCTCAGCCTACATTAAAGAGTTTAGCCAGTCGTGGTGGTACATGCCTGTATCCCAACACTTGGGAGGCAGAGGTAGGATTGTTGTGAGTTTGAGGCCACCCTGAGTCTACATACTGAATTCCAGGTCAGCATGGGTTAGAGTGAAACCCTATCTGGAAAAATCAAAAAATAAAAGAGTTTAGCTTGCTTAGGGGACTAATTTTATTTTATTTTATTTTTTGGTTTTTTGATGTAGAGTCTCCCTCTAGCTCAGGCTGACCTGGAATTTACTCTACAGTGTCAGGGTGGTGGCCTTGAACTCACAGGATCCTCCTGCCTCTGCCTCCCAAGTGCTGGGATTAAAGGCGTGCCTGGCTGGGACAATTTTTTTTTTTTTAAACAGGATCAGTTACTTTGTTCATAAGGTAAAATGCATTTGCTATTTCTACCTAATTCTGTGGTATATTTGAGAGCCCACCCTGTGACGGACCACTGGGTTAGATATCTGCCTAATGAGTGACCTTCTTTCTGCCTGGATCATAACTGGAAGGAGCTCTAACTTCAGGTTGAAAAATAAATGTGCATTAAGTAAATTTACTTTCCAGATGCTTAGCAGTCCTTACTCCCCATTGTTTTAATAAATAATGGATTGTGAGCAAGCGAACATTTATAATGTTGCCACAATGAATTTGTGTTGTTCTCACCGTATATTTATAGATGTGCAGATGGACATGCTAGTTTAAATCAGTGGACAGGTGATACATTTTTTCACATTAGTTCTGAGGATTAGTATTCTTTGTGTACTTTTGTCTTTCTTTCTTCCTTTCTTTCTTTCTTTTTTGTTTTTCACTGTAGGGTCTCACTCTAGCTCAGGCTGACCTCGAATTCACTATGTAGTCTCAGGGTGGCCTCGAACTCATGGCCATCCTTCTAGCTCTGCCTCCCGAGTGCTGTGATTAAAGGCATGTGCCACCACACCCGGCTCTTTGTGTACTTTTCTTTTTAAAATATATTTTTTTTGTTTATTTGTATTTATTTGAGAGTGACAGGTATAGAGAGAAAGACAGACAGACAGACAGAGAGAGAGAATGGGCGCACCAGGGCCTCCAGTCACTGCAAATGAACTCCAGATGCGTGCACCCCCTTGGGCATCTGGCTAAGGTGGGTCGTGGGGAATCGAGCCTGGAACCGGGGTCCTTAGGCTTCACTGGCAAGCGCTTAGCCGCTACGCCATCTCTCCAGCCCTCAATTTAAAAAAAATTTTTGTTCATTTTTATTTGTTTGAGAGTGACAGAGAAAGAGGTAGATAGAGATAGAGAATGGACACACCAGGGTCTCCAGCTACTGCAAATAAACTCCAGATGCGTGCACCCCTTTGGGCATCTGGCTAACAGGGATCCTGTGGGACTTGAGACTCCGGAGTCAGGCTTCACAGGCAAGCATTTAACTACTAAGCCATCTCTCCAGCCCTCTTTGTGTACTTTTCTAAGGAATTTAAATTCTTTTGTAATGTTTGTGAAGCCTAAGTTAAGTAGAATTGTCTTTCTGGATACTTGAGCTGTATTCTCCTCCCCACCTTTAAGCAGCCTCAACCCTTTCCTGCAATCTTTAAGTAATTGGTAGTGGATGTGGAAGCTCTGTGTGTTATTTGCAAAAGCTGCAGGTAAGGATTGGGCTGAACATTTCACTACAGTGACCAGAAGTGAGTTCCCAAGTAGGATGCTGAGTGTATAGAGAACACTCCTCATGGTCTAAGTGGTCTTAAGAGACAGCAGGTTGAAGGAAGAATTCTCTCTGATTTGCTTTCCTATTACTCACTTATTTCCAACATAATTTTCATCATTCTTTGCTTTGATATTATTAGCCATAAGATCTTAAACATCCTGATTTTTCTTTATTGAAATTTATATGATTTCATTCTATACTGGAATAGAAAAGAATTGTTTTGAAACCTCCAAACTAGGTTTAGAAGTATGAGCAGTTTTATTTGTAGAGCAGGAAGACCAATTAGCACTTTGTACCTGACTGACTTAAATCCCCGTTGTAAAGCTCCAGTCCTCTTCCGTCAGGAAATACTTTATGTATACATTTTCTCTTAACCTGTTTTTTTTTCTTTTTTTGTTTTTACATGTCCATTTATTAAAAAAGAGCTCCTTCATGACAATTTAATACAATATTTATTAACGATTAGGTTTTTTTTTTTTTTTCCTTCTTAAGCATTTCCTTCCTTCTTGTTTTATATATCTTCTGTGTGTGTGTGTGGGGGGGGAAAGTCTGATTACACTGCAGTTTCAAGCCTACTTCCAGCCATGTTCCACCTGTGCATGAGAATAGATTGGGTAGGAAGTCTCTACTGTGCATTCTGGTGTGGTGTTTGTGTTTATTCATACCCTCTTCAGGTAGGAGAGCAAATGCTCTAGGTGTTGTGATAGAGCAGGTTTCCTGGGCAGATGGCTTCTGAGGAAGTTCTGTGCTAGACTCCCAGTGGGGGCTGGTACCTCTTGGAGAGTGTACTTGTGCTGAAGCTTACCTTGATTGACAGTTTAGAATAGTTTAGACTAGTATTAACTACAGCAGCAGCTTGTTCATCTTACCTAAGTTTGTCTTGTGCCAAGACCTCTCAAGATGCTGAGATTTCTGTGTAACAGTTGTATTTGAGAATGTAGTTAAGCACAGATATATTTGAGACTAAAAGGGTAGTCCCCTAAAATATGTACATTGTGATCATTTTTTTGACATCTTTGGGGGTTGTTGAATGAACTTTGGCTTAGAAACTTGTAAATATAAATCATCTTTTAACTACTGTGAGTCTGCAGATGTTATTATCTATAGTAACTCCAGATGTTTTCTCTTCTGTTAGTTTCTGAGTGGGAGGAGACCGAGAACAACATAAAGTGACTTCAAAGCAGTTTGCTAGCATTTAATCCTGACTAATTTAATTAACTCCTCATCCTTGTAGTTTTTCCTGTTTCATAGATTATGAAACTGAGACAAAGGTTAGGAGTTGCTTAAGATGCTTAGTGGTATTAAAGATAGCCCAAGCTTAAACTCAAATATCACTCAAGCTTTTAACTTGTAAAAAGCAGGGGATTCGTTTTGCCATTCAGTAACATGGGGTTTGATAATTTAGAGGACTTAAAATGTTTGGAAACATGATTAATTCCTTGGAGAGTTTTGACATGCGAATAGATTCTAAATTCTAAATCTTAAAAATCCATCATTTTAAAGCTTAGTGTTTGGCTCCCATGACCCAACTTACTGATTAAGTGCTACCAAGTTAGCACAAAGGACTGGCAATGTACGCAGGAAGAAAACTATTCTGAACGCCAGCTTCATCATGCTCAGCTCTATCTTTTTTTTTTCTTTTTTGGTAGGGTGACATTCACGATGTAGACATAACAAACCAGCCTTTTCAGTGTAGGTGTGGGTGCAGTACAGTTGGCTTTTAGGTACTTTATAAATGTGTTTCAGTGCTTGCCCCTGCCCCTTGTTGTCATTTTACCTCTGGCAGAGGAGATCCTTGGAGGTGAGAAGGAGAGAATCCTTTTTTTTTTTTTTTTAAATATTTTTTATTTTTATTTACTTATTTGAGAGCAACAGACAGAGAGAATGAAGCAGGGAGGGGAGGAGGGGGAGGGAGAAGAGAGAATGGGCGCACCAGGGTCTCTAGCCACTGCAAATGAACTCCAGATGCATGCACCCCCTTGTGCATCTGGCTAATGTGGGTCCTGGGGAACTGAGTCTCGAACCGGGGTCCTTAGGCTTCACAGGCAAGTGCTTAACCGCTAAGCCATCTTTCCAGCCCGAGAATTCTTAAGGTATGGAATCTCTTAACTCTTGATAGTTCCAGAGGTTATTGAAATCTGTTTTTAGGCAATATACTATGTTGGTTGCATTTAGATATATTCTAAGCTTTTCCAATCACATTTCCTGTGAAAGTTAATTATACTCTTTAGATTGTAAGGCTTAAAAGAGATTTGCCCCTCTTCACCAGATATACTGAAAAGTGTATGTGTGTGCTGTTTACAGATGTGCAACCTCCAGATGAATTTAGGAAGGCAGTTTCAGATCTTAAAATTACTGTTGAAGCCAGGCATGGTGGCGCATGCCTTTAATCCTAGGAGGTAGGAGGATCGCTGTGAATTCCAGGTCAGTGTGGGCTAGAGCAAGACCCTACCTCAAAAAAAAAAAATCAAACAAAAAAAGACAACCACAAAAAAGAAACTATTGTTGAAATTATACTTGGACATTTAAAAAAAAAATGAAATTTTCGATTGTCCATTTGTGTTGGCTGTATACTTCACAACCAATAAACTGTAGCTAATTTAATTTCACAAAATTCTTTGAGAAAGGACTTGAGTGTTTATTGTTAAGGTAAATCAGTGCATATCTTTTTTTTTTTTTTTAAAGATTTTACTTTTATTTATTAATTAGGGGGAGGGAAAGAGTGCGAATGAGCACTCCAGGGCTTCCAGCCACTGCAAACGAACTCCAGACGCGTGCGCCCCCTTGTGCATCTGGCTAACGTGGGTCCTGGGGAATCGAGCCTCGATCCAGGGTCCTTAGTCTTCACAGGCCAGTGCTTAACCACTAAGCCATCTCTCCAGCCCCCAGATTCTTTTTTTTTGTTTGTTTTTTGAAGTAGGGTCTCACTCTGGCTTAGGCTGACCTGGAACTCACTGTGTAATCTGAGGGTGGCCTCAACTCTCAGCCATCCTCTTACATGCCGCCTCCTGAGGGCTGGGTTTAAAGGCGTGCACCGCCATGCCCGCCCGGCCCAGTACATATCTTTTAAAAGAGATTATAACCCAGCAGAATTTATCTGGAATTTGGCACACTGTTTTAGGATGGAGTAGCTCTATCAGTGAGCTATTTCCCAGTCTTGAGTAGCTGTCTTGTTACACTTTCTTTGTTCTAGCTGAGTTTAAGATAGCCCTCCTTGTAGAAATCTGCTTGCCTGCTTGTCCTTGACTGGCCCTGAGGATTTCATATTAGGGACTGTTCTTATATTGTCTCATCACTAGGGAGAGCCTGTCCTGTCCCTCAGGTTTAGTTAACTAGTTGTAAGATGGTACACTTACTGTTTAGCTTATTTGTCCTTGCTGACCAAGCTGAGGGTTTATTTTTGATTGACTTATCAGTGTGTGTGTGTGTTGTATGAATATGTATATACCCATGCAGGGGCCCCGTGTGGTTACCTCTGCAGGGAAGGGTGTTTGCTGTGACCAGAGCAGGAATGTCTA
Organism: Jaculus jaculus; assembly: GCF_020740685.1. NCBI lineage: Eukaryota > Metazoa > Chordata > Mammalia > Rodentia > Dipodidae > Jaculus > Jaculus jaculus. The sequence goes on from NC_059111.1 coordinate 10,723,929, forward strand.
GTCCTGTGCTTTGCTCTTTTGCCTGGTCTTACTGAGCTGGAGTCTCTTCCAGATCCTGGAGCTTGTGGGGCTGGGGCGGGGGTGGTGTATGGGGGGGGGGGACTGTGGAGTTCCAGTCCCAGGGATTCTCAGCTCTCTGCTCCTCTACAGGACTGCGGTTGTAGTTGAACTTAGCCACCGTGAGTCGTTGATGTGGGTCCTGTGGATCAAACGCCAGGGATCTCAGGCCCTTGTGTCTGCACAGGGAGTGCTTTTAACTACTTAGTCATCTCTCCAGCTCTTATTTATTGATTTATTTGAGAGAAGAAGGCAGAGAGAGACAATGGGCATGCCAGGGCCTCTAGCCACTGCAAACAAACTCCAGATGTATGCTATTCTGGGGACTTGAACCTGGGTTCTTGGGCTTTGCAGGCAAGTGCCTTAACCGCTAAGCCATCTCTCCAGCTCTATTTACTGGTTTTGAGACAAGGTCTCCTTGTGTCTGGCCTTGAGCTTGTAGCACTCTTCCTGCTTCATCTTCCAAGTCGCTAGAAGGTGTAAACCTTCACACTTGGCTGGAATGTCAGTATTTTGATCAAAGTTTTTGCAGATCAAGTTGAAATTCCTAGGAAACAAGTTTCTGTGATAAAATGCTTCCCTCTGATAAACAATAGTTAACATGTTGGGAAACTGTACTCTATTAGGTATTTTAAAAATTGACTAACTTAGCCGGGCGTGGTGGCGCACACCTTTAATCCCAGCACTCGGGAGGCAGAGGTAGGAGGATTGCTGTGAGTTCAAGGCCACCCTGAGACTATGGAGTTAATTCCAGGTCAGCCTGGACCAGAGTGAGACCCTACCTCAAAAAACCAAAAAAAAAAAAAAAAAAAAAAATTAGCTAACTTAGATGCCATTGGAACTTATACTATGTTGAGAGAGAATTTAAAATTTTATTTATTTGAGAGAGAGGAGAGAGCGAATAGGACACTCTAGGACCTCCTGTAATTGTAGAAGAGCTTCAGACACATGTGTCACTTGTGCATCTGGCTTTGCATGGGTACTGGAGAATCTAACCTGGGAGGAACTCAGGCCATTAGCCTTTGCAAGCAAGTGCCTTTAACTACTGAGTCATCTCTCTAGCCCCTAAAACATTATTTTAGAGGGGGAAGAGACAGAGGCAGAGAGAATGGGTGTGCCATGGTCTTTCATCCGGTGCATGTGTTCCCTTATGCACTTGTGCAACATTGTACGCTTGCATCACTTTTGAGTCTGGCTATACATGGGGTCTGGAGATTTGAACAAGCGTTCTTAGGCTTCACAGGCAAGCTCCCTTAACCACTAAGCCATCTCTCTAGCCCACCCCTGGAACTTTGGTTTCATGTAGTAAAATTATGTTTGATGTAATTGAAGTTAAGTCTCCTTGTGGATTATTTTGGATGCTAGTAATGAGCCTACTTTAGCATTTTCGAGAAACTGCGCCACAGCTCCTGAGTGGAGCTCCTGAGTGCCAGAGCGCCACACTCAAGCATGAGCACTAAATCTGAGGGCTTGAGTGCATTTGCTTCATTTATTGGTGTTCAGTATTTTGTTTATGTATGGTTGCTTTAGAGCCTCATTAAAAATACTTTTTGGGGGCTGGCGAGATGCTTAGCAGTTAAGGCTCTTGCCTGTAAAGCCCAGGTACCCCAGTTCATTTCCCTACTGGCCACATAAAAGCCAGATGCAAGGTGGTTGCACATATCTGGAGTTCGTTTATTGAGTGACTGGAGGCCCTTGTGCACTCATTCTCCCTATCTGCCTCCCCCTTCAAATAAAGTTTAAAAAATACTTTTTGGTTAAGTGGTTAAGGTGTTTGTCTGCAAAGCCTAACCCAGGTTCGATTTCCCAGCAGATACACAGTGGAGCATGTGTCTAGAGTTTGTTTGCAGTTGCTGGAGGCCCTGGCATGTCCATTTTCTTTCTATCTCATTCTCTTACCTCTCTGTTTGCAAATAAATAAAAATATTTAAAAATACTTTTTTAAGATTTTAAAAATATTTAATAGAATTTTCTTTGTAATTGTGGGTCAGATTTGTTGCATAAAAAATGGTCAACTCTTGTTTTTTTGTTAAATAATTAAAGAATCTTTCAAAAAATAAAGAAATTGCCAGGTGTGGTTGCACATGCCTTTAATCCCAGTACTTGGGAGGCAGAGGTAGGTGGATTGCCATGAGTTCGAGATCACCCTGAGACTACCACATAGTGAATTCCAGGTCAGCCTGGACTAGAGTGAGACCCTATGGTGAAATACAAACAAAGAAAGAAAGAAATTAATGCTTTTGGAGTTTGCAAGTGATCCTTTTGTAAGATAGCATGTAAGTTTTTAGAAAGTGTTTAAGTGCATGCTCAGTGTGTTTTTCTTTCTGTTTCTGTGCAGCTAAAGAATAATGTTTCCCAGCCTACCAGTGAATGTAAATATGGAAATTTTTTCCACTTTGTACATTAGCCCTAACTTTTCTTATATTGCTTATAAGAAACCAGAAAGAAATGCAAAATGCAGGTATAAAGTCTGTTGTCCTCTGAGGAGAGTCTGATATTAAGGGGTCTCTAAACCTCGTATTTATTCTACATACTTACAAGAGGGAATGCTCCCTTAAAATGTAATGAGTCTTTCCTTATATTCCAATGGAAACAACTTGCTGTTGTCAGTCAGTGTCACATTTACTGTTTACTTCATTCACACTCTTTGAAGTACCTCCACTGTTAACTGTATTTGCCAGCGTAGATTGTTGGCAGAAGCATCAGATCCTGCTATATCAAATAAATGCAAACATTAGATGCCAGACTTTTTCTTCAGTGATTCATGGTTTTTATTTTCATTCTGTACATAACCATCTTCATAGGGAAGTTATTTTTGAAACTAGAACTGCTGGTAGCTTCCATGTAGCCATTTGTGTTCCTTTTCTTCCCAAAGGCAGAAGTGTTCCATTTTGACTCTGCTGTAGTAGGCTGCTTTGGCTTTAGTCTTTGTAATCCTCCTGCCCCCACCCCTCCCGCATTGGGAGGCACAGTCCAGTGTTTAAGCTGAAGACTGGTAGAGGAGATATAGACAGATAGATGACTGTCTACAAAAATAGGTTTGAACAAGTCTTAAGTAAGGAATAGTAACAAATTTGTTCAGTGTATTACAGTTTTTGCAGAATGTTGTTTCATACATACTGTTTTGTTCTATATAATGTTGAAAACATTCCAGAAATCCACTTAAAAATAGATAAACATACTTGAACCAGTATAAGGGGTGACCAGCCTTACGTGTCAGAATTTGCCCCTGTGTGGGAAGTCAGCAGGACCAGATGCCCTTTCTTTCCCAACTCTGTAGGTATCTGAATCTGTTACCATTAGATGACAGATTTTGGCCAGCTTCAAAATGACATTTGCTAGGAGAGGACAAATATCATTAGTGCTACAAATTAGCCTAAAAGTATAGGGAATTCAGAAGGGAACTGTCCCCAAATCATGAACTTCTGTTTGAATTGTTATGCCTTGTAATAGATGTTAGGGTTTTGTTTTTATTTTTTACCCCTCTCCCCCCCTTGCAGTGCTTAGGATCAAACCTCCCGGCTTGTATACACTAGGCAAGCAGTTCTGTCACTGGCTGCACCTCCAACCCTGACTTTTTATTTTTAATTTAAAAAAATGGCTGGAGCAATTTAATTAGTTGATACTCTTACACCTTTTAAGGATTAATTCCTGTTTTCAGAAATGTAATACATATGCATAGCTAATTTATAAGATCAAAGGGCTTAGAACAGAACAGCAGTGTCTGCATTTCCTCTGCTCTCAGTCCTGCTGCCCAGATATCATTTTACCTTCATACTTGTAAGAATATAGGGATCCTAATTGACTACCTTGAGGCTTTATTTCTTGCTCTTTTCTGAGGCAGATGAGGGTGTTAACACTTGCCCTGCTCTTGCCTGTTGTTTTCTCTCTTCATTTCCTGTAATAAGTAGACTATAAGGTTAATGTGGGGATTATTTTTGTTTCTTGTCCAGCATTTTATTTTCCTTAATCATTACCTTTTAAAAAATTAGTTAGTGTACTTTAGACATATTTTCTCCTAAAAGTTCTTATAGATCCATCAGTGGTGTTTGATGCTTTTTTTTTTTTTTTTTAGCCACTTCACCAGATTAGGTAAAATGTTCCTGTTTTTTCACTGTAGCTCAGGCTGACCTGGAATCCACTATGTAGTCTCAGGGCTTGAACTCACGGCAATCCTCCTACCTCTGCCTCCCGAGTGCTGGGATTAAAGGTGTGCGCCACCATGCCCGGCTTCAAGCTGTACTTCTTTATGAAGGCCTCCTTTTCAGAACTCTCTCTCCTGTGCACCCCTTTGAAAAAAAATTGTTTTTAGGCTTAAGGGACAGGTTTATCCTGTGGTTTCCTTTCCCTGTTAGCTCTCCCATTTCCTGGGTCCTGTGCCATTGTCTTTGTGTTCTTTGTACAGTCTATCATCCAGGGAAGATAAATTTTGAGCACATACATGTCTGGTATTTCTATTCAACCTTTAGATTTGTTTGCTTGGCTGACTGTACATGAAATATTAGGGAAGAAACCTCCCAGAGTTATAAAGGTGTTGTTCCTTTAGGCTTGTTGCTATTAAAAAACCTGACGCCTTTCGGGGCATATTTTTCATATATCTTGTTCTTTTTTTTTTTTTGGACCTTTAGGATTTTGTTTTTATTCTTGACATTCTGAAATTTTAAAATGACATGTTTTGGTTTGTATACTTTTGTTTTGATGCATACTCGGGAAGCTTTTTAAACCTCTCATCCTTAAGTCACATGAGTTTTTTTTTAATTTAATTTTTATTTTTATTTACTTATTAGAGAGAGGGAGAGAGAGAATGGGTGTGCCAGGGCCTCCAACCACAGCAAACAAACTCCAGATGCATGTGCCTCCCCTTGTGCATCTGGCTTATGTGGGTCCTGGGGAATTGAACTGAGGTCCTTTGGCTTTGTAGGCAAATGCCTTAAACACTAAGCCATCCCTCCAGCTCCCCATTTTTTTTTTTCCTGTACGTGTTACAAGTTTGTCATGCTAATTCTCCTAAACTTACACTCCCTTTTTTCTCTGGGACTCAGAATGTTAGGTAACTGGAACCTCTGATTATTTTATCTTTAAAAAAATTTTTTTTTAATATATTTTATTTTTTTATTTACTTGAGAGAGAATGGGTGTACTACGGCCTCCAGCCACTGTTAACAAACTCCAGATGCATGTGCCCCCTTGTGCATCTGATTTATGTGCGTCCTGGAGAATTGAACTGGGATCTTTTGGCTTTGCAGGCAAATGCCTTAACCGCTAAGCCATCTTTTCAGCCCCTATTTTATCTTTTTATTACTTTACTTTTGGTTTTGTTTCTGGAATATTTCTTTGAAGTTTTTTTCTATCCTGTTGAATTTTGATCATCGTATTTTTAATTTTCAAGAGCTTTCTCATTCTTTTTACAAAATCCTGTTGCTGTTGTTTTATACTATCTTCCTCATTATAGGGCTTAGAGTTTGAAGTTTTTCTATGTTCCCTAAGTGGTATTTATTTCCTCCAGGTTCCCTCCCTCCCTACCTCCTTCCGCTCTCTCTCTCTCTCTGGGTGCTGCAGCTTAAACCCATGGCCTTGTGCATGTTACTACTGAGTTACGTTCTCAGCCTTCCTTTTCTTTTTAAAAATGATTCTCTCTTAAATTTTAGGTTTTCTTTACAGATACCTTTTGTCCTTGTCTTTTGTTTCTTTCTGTTTCTCTGTCTCCTTCCTTCCTTTCTTCTTCCCTCCCTCCCTTCCTGTGTGCATATGTGTTCTGTGCATACATACCTGTGCAGAGGCCAGAAGAGGATGTGCTGTGTCTTCCTCTGTTGCTTTTCTGTCTAACTTCCCCTGAGATGGAGTTTGCCACTAAACCTGGTACTCACTGTTTTCTGCTTGGACTGGCTGACCCGTGAGCCCCAGTGATTTCCCTGTAACTCAGGTTCTCATGCTTGCATAGCGCTCTTACTGCTGAGCCACCCCCCCCCCTTCTTGTCATTCAGGAGGCAAGCACTGTTACAGCTCTGTAGATGGTGGGGCCTGTCTCGAGGGGCTTCCCTGTGGGGAGAGTGGCAGGTCATGTTTTGTTTTTTTATAAGTTTATTTTTATTTGAGAGGGAGAGAAAGAGAAAAGGGGTGTGCCAGGTCCTCCAGCCACTGCAAATGAACTCCAGACACATGTGCCCCCTTGTGCATCTGGCTTATATGGGTTCTGGGGAATGAACTGAGGTCCTTTGCCTTTGTAGGCAAGCACCTTAACCACTAAGCCATCTCTCCAGTCCCCTCATCATCTTCATTTTAAGAAGACACTCAGGCCGGGCGTGGTGGTGCACGCCTTTAATCCCAGCACTCGGGAGGCAGAGGTAGGAGGATCGCCGTGAGTTCGAGTGCACCCTGAGACTCCATAGTGAATTCCAGGTCAGCCTGAGCCAGAGTGAGACCCTACCACAAAAAAAAAAAAAAAAAAAGAAGACACTCAGAAGTCTGTGGAGTATGGAGTACATGCTTTTTTTTTTTTTTTTTTGAGACTGCCCCCCCCCCCTTTTTGTTACTGTTTTTGTTTCTCAAGCTAGAGTCTCACTCTAGCCCAGGCTGACCTGGAATTCACTATGTAGTCACCATGCCTGGCCTTTTTTTTTTTTTTTTAAATGAGAGAGAGCTAGAGCAAGAGAGAATTGGTGTGCCAGGGCCTACAGTCACTGAAATCAAACCCCAGATACGTGTGCCATGTTGCGTACATGCCTCACTTTGTGCATCTGGATAACATGGGATCTGGAGAGTTGAACGTGGGTCCTTAGGCTTTACAGGTAAGTGCCTTAACTGCGAAACCATCTCTCTCCAGAGCCCAGATGCATCCATTTTTCAGTCTTCTTCCCTGGGAGTTGTCCAGTTGTTCACTAATGTTCTGAATTTGGCATGCAGGATGTCTCCTGACTTAGTCGTCCTTTGAACCCTTGCTGCCCACTGTGTCTAGAGCCTCTTCTCCATTCTTTTCTGCTGCAGCTTCCTCTGTGCTAAGATTACTGTACTGTCTTAGATTTCTTCATGACCTCCAGGCCCTGCTATAATCTTTTGTTTGCTTTGATGGCCTTACTTGTTCTGTTTATCTTGTGGGTGTGGGTTCGTTTTTTCTTTTATTTTCAATTTCGTAATTTAGTAAGACTTTAGTTAGAGGAGGCAAGAAGTTGGTTTGCCATGTTTAATTTGGTGTTCTTTTAAAAAATAATTATTTTAACTTTAGTTTGTTCTATTAGAAATGGATCTTAGGCTGAGCATGTAGCTCAATTTGTAGAGCATGTGTTTAGTATATGCAAGGCCCTGGGTTTGATAAAGAAATAGTCCTCATTAGTTATTGGAGAGTTAAATCTCCAAAACTGAAGTTTTACATTAACCTGTTGGAACAAAAGTTCACACTCCTATTTCTCATCTCTGAAGGACCTCACAAGGTCCAGCAGTACCAGGTCTTGAGCCTGCGAAGGAAACTAAGGTCACATGGGTGATAGTTATTAGTATGTGGGAATAGTTTTGCTAAACTAGTTCTTCATCCATGGCGGAAGGCCAGTTAGTGCCAGGCTTACAGGGGTTCTTGTTTTACATCAGTAATTTAACCTTGTTGTTTATTTTCAGCTTTTTTTTTTTTTTTCCCTTGAGGTAGGTTCTCTCTCTAACCCAGACCGAGCTGGAATTCACTGTGTGGTCTCAGGGTGGCTAGAGGGTCTAGTGCTCACATTCTCTCTCTCTCTCTCTCTCTCTCTCTGTATAGCTCCCTGCTAGCAAATAAAATATTAAAAAATCTTATCATTTATGTTTTTACACGTGTGTGCAAGTGCACTTGACACTGCAAATGAACGAACACCAGACACTTGTGCCGTTTTTCTCATTAGGCTTATGTGGATGGCTTGGGACCTGAACCCGCACTGGCAGGCTTTTCAAGTAAGTTTCTTTAACCATGGAGCAAGCTTTCCAGTACCACAATCTGTAATTCTGATGTGTCTTTATTGTCTTTTGTGCTTTTTCTTACTTCCTGCCATTACAAGATATTCTGGGCTCATCTTGTGCTCGGCCTGCTCCATCCTTGGAACCAGCCATTTCTCCAAGTAGCCCTCTTTCTTTTTGGTTGGAAATAATGTTTATAATCCAAGATCTCACACTGGGGAGATAGCAAGCAAGCAAGCAAGCCTGACTATCTGAGTTTGATACTCCTCTTCACCCACATAAAGCCTGATGCAGTGTCTGTAATCCCAGTGTGCTCACAGCAGTGGGAGGTAAAGCCAGGATTCTCTGGAAGCCACAAGCAGCAGGGGTAAAAGAGATCCTGTTTCAAATGGTAGAAGGGGAGGAGGACACCCAAGTTGTCCTCTGACCTCCACACACGCACCATGGCATGAGGGTGTCCATGCATACACTCCATCCACATTCTCACACACACATATGCATACACAAATAAATAAAAGGTAGCCATTTTTTAAACCTAGGAGCTGTCTGAAGAAAGAGCTAAGAAGTATGAATAGAAAGGCACACCTAGAACTGTTGATGTCTATGTACTTGTGTGTAACCATGAGTTCACATTGATGCCTGTCATTCTGTCCAACACCATAGGCCTGCTTCTGCTCCTTCCTGATTCTCAAGCTGAGGATCTGGTTCCCATTATCTGTAACATATGTGCTCATTCACTAAATCTACAATCAGAGAAAGGAGCTCCAGAGTTGTAGCCCATGCAGTTATAAGAAACCCTCTTAGAATTAGAATTAGGTGCTTATTTACACTTAGTTTTGTCTATATTCTGACAGTACATGAACTATTTTCCACTCTCCCTTTTTAATGTACTTATATATTTGAAATACAGTTAGATTTATTTGTGTTCATCCTTGCAGCTTTTATTTTACATTTTGAATACATAAAGCATTAACATGGTTCCTAAGTTAAAACTAAACAGAAAGTGATTCCAAGAGTTGTTACCACCTGATCCCTCCCACGCATTCTCCTCCCTGTAGACACCAGCTTAATTTCTTGTTTATTCTTCCTGTTTCTTTTGGTTTCTGGTTTTGTTTTTTGTTTTTTGTTTTTTTCCTAGCTCAGGCTGACCTGGAATTCACTGTGTAGTCTCATGGTGTCCTTGAACTCCCTGTGATCCTCCTAACTCTGCTTCCCAAATTCTGGGATTAAAGATGTGCTGGGCCACCCCGCCCCCCCCCCCCCCAAGGTAGGGTCTCACTGTAGCCCAGGCTGACCTGGAATTCACTGTGTGTTCTCAATGTGGCCTCAAACTCTCAGTGATCCTATTTCTGCCTCCCAAGTGCTGGGATTAAAGGTGTGTACCACCATACCCGCTACCTTTATTATTTTTTGATAGTTTCATAGTGTATTCCATCTGTGGGTGTGTCACAGTGAATGCAGGCAGTATCCTGTGTAAATTAGTTACAGTATATATATTTTTAAATTTTATGTTTTGGAGTGAGAGAAGGGAGGAGGGAGAGAATATGGGCATGCCAGGGCCTCCAACCACAGCAAATGAACTCCAGATGCATGTGCTACCTGTGTATCTGGCTTACTTGGGTCCTAGAGTATTGAACCAAGGTCCTTTGGCTTTGCAGACAAGCACTTTAATTGCTAAGCCATCTCTCCAGCCCTGGTTACAATATGTGGTGGTTACAAATAATGGTACAGTTAACAGCATTGTGTCCAGATAGGTTTTGATTTTATTAGGCATCTTGTGGGATGAATGAACACGTAACATCAGTTGTGTGCTCAGTAATATGTAAGCAGTTTTACACTTGATCTTAGCCAAAAGGCTGAGGTGTGCTATGTTAGTGATTTTTTTAATTAATTTATTTATTTGAGAGTGAAAGCAAAAGAGAGAATGGGCGCCACTGGAAACAAACTCCAGACGCGTGCTCCCCCTTGTGCTTCTGGCTAACGTGAGTCCTTGGGAATTGAGCCTCGAACCAGGGTCCTTAGGCTTCACAGGCAAGCGCTTAACCGCTAAGCCATCTCTCCAGCCCTTGTTAGTGATTTTTGTAATGAAACTTAAAGGTTTTTTCCTGTCGTTCTCTCTCCATCTGTGGTCTTACCAAAGTGTTCAGGCTGTTAAAATACTTTGTTGCAGTTATTTTGATGTCTGGAGAATCTTGTCATCGGAGAGCTGGAAGTGGCTTTGGGAACCTTTTTAATGAAGAAGTAAATACTAATCATATGCTTTGGGTAAAGTTTATCATAAGCATCTCTAAATTTCTAAAGCACACTCCGTAGTGTGGTCTAACTACCTGACTGCTTAGGTTCTAGGATGTCTCGTTCTAGTTGAACTTAGTAGTTTCCTTTGTGCTGGCTGACTGGGTGTTGTCCACTGGACCATTCTGCAGAGGTCGGAGTAAGGATTTCAGAATCTGTTCTCTCTCATAGGTCTCCCAGAATTAAGGATTATAAATTACAGATCCTCAGGTGAATGACATCTTACATTGTCCTCTCAGGCCTAAGGTATGCTATGAAAGAGGAGGGAGGCCTGCTGCATTGTTAGTGAACCATGTAAGATTGGCTAGCATAGCTTTCTCACCCGAGCAGCTGTGAATGGAGTACATACATGTTAAAGTAAGTCATCCCCTCACCAAAGGGGTGGCTGGAACTCCAGAAACAAATCACTTCTGGCCCCGAGAAGCCTCCTCCCCCACCGGTTCAGGTGCATGAACCAAACCATATAGTCTTAACCATTTTCTTGTGTATGCCCTGATATAGAAGAGGATGGAAGGTGGTCCAGATCACCTCCAGTAGGACCTCTGAGGACACTGCTCCTTAAAGAGAACCATATATAATGTGATAAAGGAAGAATTAAATTATCTAGAGTAGAAGTTAAAAGCTACTGGCCCATAAAAGTTGATAATGGTACCTTAAATCTGATAATTTCCTTGCTAAAACAAAAGTTAGAAGGCAAAAAATCCTTTTAAATGACTTGACCTGTAACCCCGTCGTAATGGATATTGGAAAATAGAAGCTGTAGTTCTTTTATTTTTTTAATTTTTAAAATTAAAATAGTATTTATTTGAGAGGGGCAGATAGAGAGAATGGGCATGCCAGGGCCTCCAGCCACTGTAAACAAACTCCAGATGCTTACACCACCCTGTGTATCTGGTTTACGTAGGTACTGGAGAATCGAACCCTGTGTCCTTAGGCTTCCAAGGCAAGTGCTTTAATGGCTAAGCTGTCACTCCAGCCCAAGCTGCAGTTCTTTTAAAGCGTGTAAGATAAAAAAAAAAAAAAAGAAAGAAAACCTTTTATCATATTAAGAAGCTGGGCATGATAGCACATGCCTGTAATCCTAGCAATTCAAGAGGCTGAGGCTGGAGGATTATGAATTAAGAGGCCAGCCTGAGATGCATAATGATACCCTATCTCAAGAAGTAATAGTTTAAAAAAGTCCTTGTTATCTTTTTAAGTCTGAATTTTGACATGTTCATCTATTGCTGTCGTGATAGTGTACTGACAGTGCATTAAAAAGTAGACACCAGGGTACATCGTGTTCACTTAGATTGGTGAGCCAGGATTCAGTTCGAAATTCCTTTGCGTTTGTCCTTCAGTATGGTTTTGGTATTTGAGTTGCCTCTGTCCTTAAGTATTTTATCTGAGTAATATCTTATGAAGGTGTCTAAATCTCTTGATCTTTCAAAATGTGAAATGCAATTGAAGGTTTTTTTTTTCAAGGTAGGGTCTTTAGTTCAGGCTGACTTGGAATTCACTATGGAGTCTCAGGGTGGCCTTGAACTCACAGCAATCCTCCTACCTCTGCCTCCTAAGTGCTGGGATTAAAGGCATGCACCACCACGCCCAGCTCAGTTGAAGTATTTTATATGGACTATATATAATATTAATGATTCTGACACTAACATAGTTATGATAGTTATATTAATTTTGGAATAAGCTTATTAAAGCTGAGTATTTTATTTCACTTATTGAATGTGGCTATGAAGATAATTTAATTTTAGGTCAGATGTAGGAGGATTTCTGAGGGATTTTTGTTTTGTTTTGTTTTTGTACAATGACATAAGCTGTTGGGTGTGCTCTGTTACAAGAGGCCACCTAATTAATGGTGGCCATGAGGGAAATCAAAGAAAACTGGCCATGAATCCAAAACGTGCTTTCCCTCTGGGCCAGCTGGATGCTCAGAGCCCCAGAGGCTGGCTCCGCGCTCCTGCGACCAGCACTTTCACCTCCCTGGTGTTTGCAGTTCATTGTGGGTGCAGTGTCTGTGGGAGAAGAGGGGTGTTAGTAAGCGTCCCATTAGACAGAGCAAACCCACACAGGCAGAGAGGAGGGAGGACTGTTCATTCAGCTAACCTTTATCATGTACCTGCCCACCACGCAGGAGTCTGGGACCCTCTGGTAAGGTCTGTCTCTGCTGGCAGGGGGCCCGTGGTGTGGTGTTAAGTGCTCTAGTGAGGCATGACGAGGGGCAGAGAGCGACTGAGGAAAGGAGGGAGGGAGCTAGGTGTCCCAGAGGACTTCACAGAGGAGGGACTGATAGGTGCCTGGGCTTCACTAGAGGATGGCACCCACATGCTGTGTCTGCATGTCTCTTTCTGTCCCTTCCCTTCCCGTCCTTGCTTCTTGTCTGGTTTGGTCTCTCTGTCTTGGAGCCCCTGAGTTCAGTGAGAGCAGGAAGGGCTCTGCAAGCCCCTGGCCAAGCCCCACCTCTTACTCCCAAGGAAGCAAGAACAGAGATAATGATGACTCACCCAAGGTCACACAGCTATTTTGGCGTTCTACTTTTTGTTTGCTGCAATCATTTTTGTCTACACAGGCTGCTACTATGCAGGGGCCTGTCTCTGGGTGTGACTTTGCATACGCGTATGTGAGTGCCTGCATAGTGGGCACTGAAACATTCTGCTGCCAACAGGGAGGCACACAGCTCAGGCAGGGGTAGGTCAGTAGGTTGGGGGACCACATGGAAAGTACAGTGCCTGAGCCCTCCGGTAGGGTGGGAGTGGAAGCTGTTGGGTTGCAGAGGCACAGAAGCCCTTCCACCCATCTCTGGGGACGGGGTCTGACCACAAGGTCTAGCTAGAGTCAACTCTGGGTTTCCTGACAAGCCTCAGAATTTAGTGCCCAGAAAAGACGGGAGTAGGATGAGGTTAAGGATGGGCCAGATCACAGAAGTCAGGGATCCTAGCCCTGAGAGCTCCAAGACCTCTGTCTCCATGCATGTTCTAAAAAAAATGTGATAAGGAAGGCATTACTGCTAGGCTATAGGGAAAGCCTGAAGGGGAAAGGTGTCCTACAAGCTGTCCTTTCTCCCTCCAATCTTCTCCCCTTTTTCTTCCTCTGCTAGCTTCTCTCCTTCCAGTCTTCCATTTCCCTCCTCCCCGCCCTTTCCTCTGCTCCCCCAGCTGTGTCTCCTATTGGGACCTCCACAGAGGATGGAGAGGCGATACTGAGCTCAGGCTGGGCTTTGGTGGCTATCCTTCCTACAGGGAAGGAGTTAAGTCTCTTCCTCGTATCCCTTCTCTCTTCTCTCCCTCCTGACTTTGGTGGAGTCCAGGATTAAAAAGAATTTTTTTTTTTAATCCAGGTATGGTGGTGCACACCTTTAATCCCAGCACCTGGGAGGCAGAGTAGGAGGATCGCCGAGAGTTTAAGGTCAGCCTGGGCTAGAGTGAGACCCTGCCTTGAAAAAACAAACAAATGAAAAATACTTCATTTATTTGCAAGCAGAGCGAGATAAAGAAAAGAGACAGACTGAGAGAATGGGCATGTCAGGGCCTCCAGCCACTGCAAAATGAACTCCAGATGCATGTGCCTCTTTGTGCATCTGGCTTTATGTGGACACTGGGGACTTGAACCCAGGTCATTAGGTTTTGCCTTAACTGCTGATCCATCACTCCAGTCCCTCTGAGAGATTTTTGCTGGCTTTGATATGACTTGTGTATTTGGAATTTGTCTGTGAAGAGAGATCAACTGCTGCATTTTTTTTTAATAGAGTGTAAGCTAAAGAAAAAAAATCCTGAAAAATAATCATGGTACATGTGGACATAAACTAATGCAGTATATATAATAGCCATTGGCACTAACTCTGGAAAATCATTCTTTTAAGATTTTATTTTTATTTATTTATTTGAGAGCAACAGACAGAGAAATAGGCAGAAAGAGGGAGAGAATGGGCATACCAGGGCCTCCAGCCACTGCAAACGAACTCCAGACGCATGCACCCCCTTGTGCACCTGGCTAACATGGGTCCTGGGGAATTGAGCCTCGAGCCGGTGTCCTTAGGCTTCACAGGCAAGCGCTTAACTGCTAAGCCATCTCTCCAGCCCCTGTAAAGTCATTCTCTTTAAAGAAAGGAACAGAGGCCCTTTTCTATTTCTTAGGCTCTGTGCTCTGTGTTTTATGTTTTTTATGAAATCCATAGTCCGTGAGGGAGAGGTAGGTGGCACTGTCCTGTTTTATAGTGAAGAAGTAGTCTCTGGAATCAAATGTTAGGTCACAGAATCAAAGCATAGTAGATTATAGGTTTTGAAGTCTAGATTTGATTCCTTTTATCATACGACTGATGTGTTTGTTTTGAGTCTTATAGAAGAATTGTTAAGTTCTTACAAAGGCGAAGGAGTTCTTGTGGAATAGTTGGGGGTGACGGGCTTGTGATCAAGACCTTTGCCTACTTCAGTGAGACAATTGGAGTAGAGTTCTGGTCGCTGGCCTCTTTCTTCCTGTAATTTATAAGAATTTTAAGAGAGCATTCTGAAGTACATCCTCAAAAGTCTTGGGATTCTGGGCTGGAGAGATGGATTAGTGGTTAAGATGCTTGCCTGTGAAGCCTAAGGACCCAGGTTCGATTCTCCAGGTCCCACATAAGCCAGATGCACATGGTAGTGCATACATCTGGAGTTCGTTTGCAGTGGCCAGAGGCCCTGGTGCACCCATTCTTTCTTTTCCTCTCTCTCTCAAATAAATAAAGATAAATCTTAAAAAAAAAAAAAAAAGAACTCTTAGAATTCTGGGTGTGGACCATTGATACCAGCTCTAGAGACCTGAGATCAGGCATTGCTGGGCATGGTGGGAATAAAGCAGGCCTAGGGCTTTGTCAGAAATCTTGGGTAAGGCCAGAACTAGAAACAGATGGAGTAGGATGTCTTCAACTATTAGCGAGTTTCCAAGCTTAACCTTCAGTGATGTCTGAAGAGTCTTAGCAGGCTCATTGCATAACAGTCTGGAGAAGTAGGATGGAGGGTAAGGCTTTCTCTGTAGCTTTGGACAAAGAGAAAAGGAGTTCCTGCAGTTGCCTCTGGTGCTTTTTAAGAGTCTTTGCCCAGAACTTGGGATTCTTCAGGATTGGTGCTTTTGATTGAAGTGTTGAAGGTGTTGCTACCTGAGTTACTGCTTTTTCTTTTCAAAACTATTTATTTATTTTTTGTTGTTTATTTTTATTTACTTAGTTGAAAGCAAGAGAGAGAGAAAGAGGCAGAGAGTGAGAGAATGGGTGTGCCAGGGTCTCCAGCCACTGCAAAGGAACTCCAGAAGCGTGCGCCTCCTTGTGCATCTGGTTAACATGGGTCCTGGGAAATCGGGCCTGGAACTGGGGTCCTAAGGCTTCAAAGGCAAGCGCTTAACTGCTAAGCCATCTCCAACCCTGCTTTTTCTTTTTAAAAATAATACTGAGCAACATTAGGAGTGATGTTTGTACTCAGAAAAGAATTGGGCTATCTTATGGGTATTGGTGGCACATCTTGATTTGAATTACTAAAATACTGATGAATATAGAAAGATCCCATTCAGAGGATGATGGCAGCTCAGTTGAGGATGGACTGTCATGTCTTTCTGTTTATTGAAGGGATAGGTGAGCCTTTGGATAGCTGTGATTCTGTTCGGTAGAGCCCCTTAGAGCTTCCATTCTCTTTTATACTAAATAACAGTGCCAGTCATGGCAGAGACTTATGTGACAGGTTGAATGATGTTCTATTGTGGGCAGTTATCTGTTACTGCATCCCAGTAGTCTAAACCACTTCGTTTTGCTTATTTTGAGGATCAGGAACTCAGAAAAACTTGTCTAGTTTTTCATCAGGTAGAGTATCTGGAGTTAAGGAAAAAAAAAAAAAAACACTTAATTTGTATGTTTAAATCTTCTCCAGTCTCTGTATGCTTTGGGTTTCTCACAGTATGTTGGTTTCAGGGAATCACACTTCTTACATAGTGGTTGACTTTCCCTAGGGCAAACATTCCAAGCAACAGCAAGGAGAAGCTATGAACTTCATAAGTTTTGGACTGCATAGAATAATTTCTGTCCTCTTGAAATTCCCAGTCCATCACAGTCAGGGAATGAGAACAGGAAACTCACCTCACCTCTCAGTAGGAAAAATGTCAAAGAATTTGTGGCCATCTTTTTTTTTTTCTTTTTAAATTTTTGTCATCGTCGTTTTTATTTATTTGTTTGAGAGTGACAGACAGAGAGAGGAAGAGGCAGATAGAGGCAAGAGAGAGAAAATGGGCACACCAGGACCTCCAGCCACTACAAACAAACTCCAGACACGTGCACCCCCTTGTGCATCTGGCTTACGTGGGTCTTGGGGAATCGAGCCTCGAACCAGGATTTTTAGCAAGTGTTTAACCAGTAAGCCATCTCTCCAGCCCATTTGTGGCCATCTTTAATGTACCACAGGGCAATTAAGCTGAAATGAGAAAATTGTTAGGACAAATTTCTCAGTTGACTCTACCAGTAAAGAATTCACTCGTGGAATGATTCCGTCGATCTAGTGATTCAGGAGAGAGTAATTGCCAGCCTGGAATAAGAAAGGGATTAATTAATTAATAGTAAGCTGCCATGAGGAGAGTGAAAGACCACTGAGGTGAGCGTTCCTTTATCATTGTTTTCTGTGCCTTGGCCTTGAATTATTGGTACCGAGAATTCAGCCTCAACCTGGCACAACTTTTTTTTTTTTAAGATATTACTTATTTATTTGAGAGAGAGAGAGCGAGAGCGAGAGAGCGAGAGCAAGAGCACGCACGCAAGAGTGAGCATGTGCATAACAGGGCCTCTTGAGGTTCGAAATTGACTCCAGGTGTTCACACCACATTGTACACCTGGCTTTACATAGGTATGGGGGAAGTGAACCTGGGATGCCAGGCTGTGCAAGCAAGTGCCTTTAACTGCAAAACCATCTCCTTAGTCCCTAACCTGGTACTTGTGAACACATTGGATTTGATGCTCACACTTGGTCTTCTCTGTTTGGTTGCCTAAGGTCTTCCTTGGCTGGCTCACTCTTTTGACCCTGGCTGCCTCTGATGCTTTGTTCAAGGACTTTATTGCCCTGCTTGCTGGCAACCCGATACACTACACTAAAGTGCTGGGAAGGGCATCTACAGATGCTCAGGCTGCCTGACATCTTTGGCAGTTACCATGCTTTCTTTGCTGGGTTGCATTATGGCTCAGTTTCTGGTCTTTTTGTGAATTTATCAGTTCTTTCCCTATCTCAAGTTAAAGAAAGACTTGTTTGACTTTTAGCTTGGAGGCTTGGAGCATGCAGTTTGAAGACTGTTTATGATCTATAAAAGATTGCATGTCTTGCTCTTAAAACATAAAAATACATTAATTGAAGCAAAGTGGGTTAGTTTAGAAAATACTTCTTATATTTGTAGAATTTTTATCATACTGCCCTATCCTTAAATGTTAAGAGGAATAGAGCTTGTACATTGTAGCTTACATGGAATGTGTGTGTGCATACATTAGTAACGTAAAGTGTTTGGAAATTTATTGATTACATTTTTATAAATATATAGTGTATTATTGAAAACTTGCTTACTGTGTTAAAATGTCTTTATTTATTTGCAGGGGGGGGAGGGACACACCAGAGCATCTTGCCACTGCACACAATCTCCAGTCACATGTACCACTTTTGCATCTGACTTTACATGGGCATTGGGGAATTGAGCCTGAGTTGGTAGGCTTTACAAGGAAGCAAGCACCTTTAACTGCTCAGCCATCAAACACCATAGGAGCTTGAGTTCCAGCTCGGACTCTCAGTAAATTAACAAATTATGTAACTTCTCTGTGCTTCACTTCCTAATTTTTAAGACAGGCCAAATGTCTATACTTCCTGGGATTATAGAGGGCTAAATGTAGTAATACTCAAAAAGTTGTTACAGAGTTAATTCCAGGTCAGCCTGGACCAGAGTGAGGCCCTACCTCAAAAAACAAAAAACAAAAACAAAAACAAAAAGTTGTAATAGTACCTTAGCATGTATACTATAAAATTAGCTATAAATGAACTTTTTTTAAGAGACACTAGCTGGGTGTGGTGGTGCATACCTTTAATCTCAGCAGTTGGGAGGCAGAGGTAGGATTGCTGTGAGTTCAAGGCCACCTTGAGACTACAGAGCGAATTCCAGGTCAGCCTAGGCTAGAGTGAGAGGACCCTACCTCAAAAAAATAACAACAATAATAAAACAAAATAAAAATAGAAAAGGAAAGAAACACTTTGTTTTTTGAGGCAGAGGTAGGTTCTCACTCTATCTAGCTCAGGCTGACCTGGAATTCACTATGTGTTCTCAGGCTGGCCTCAAACTCACAGCATCTGGCATTACATGGGTATTGGGGAATTGATCCTGGGCTTTCAGGCTCTGGGAGTGGTTTTGTTGTAAACAGTCTGTACCATGGTTTGAGGATATTTTATAATCTGAATGAAAAGTGAGACTCCACTTCGCAGATGCCAGGTGACCCGGCTGTGGACAGGTGTGTGGGTATGAGAAATATACTGCCAGGGTCCTTTTCTTTGAAGTGCAACTAGGTACCTTAAAGAGGTCTTGTAATGCTTTAAAAAAGGGGCTCTTGTAAGTTACCACATTAATTATCTTTGGTTTTCTTTTTAAGCAGCTTCTGATTCTAGCCCAGGCTGACCTGGAATTTATACTGTAGTATAGGCTGTCCTCAAACTTACAGTGATCCTCCTACCTTAGCCTCCTGAGTGCTGGGATTAAATGTGTGTGACATCATGCCCAGCCAAATTAAAATTTTTGAAAATTTTGCAAGTTCCCATCCTTCTCACCTTTCTCATGTATTAGCATTTAATAATGATTTTTGGGGGGCGGGCCTAAGGAGATGACTGAGCAGTTAAAGGTGCTTGTTTGCAAAGGCTGCTGGCCTGGGTTCAGTTCCCAAACTGCCCATGTAAGCTAGGCACCAACAGTGGTGCAAACATCTGGTGTTCCCTTGCAGTGGCAAGAAGCCCTGGCATGCGCGCGCGCGCACACACACACACACACACACACACACGCACACTTTAAAAAAAGCAGTCGTGTGTGTGTTACATGCACATGTGTGCACGTACATGGGTGTGCCACTTTATGCACCTGTGAAGGCAAGAAGAGAATATCTAGTGTCTTTCCCCCATCATTCATCTGTGTTTCCTTGAGATGGAATTTCTTACTCTGGAGCTTGCTATTTTCACAAATCCTAGAGATTCTCTGTCTCTGCTCCCACAGGATTGGGTTACAGTTGTGTGTCCACGCCCACCTGTCTATGTGAGTGCTGGAGAACTGAACTCAGGTGGTCTTTCATGCTTTTACAGGAAGCAGTTTTAATTGTGGAGCCATCTCTCCTGCCATTATTATTATTATTATTATTTTGGTTTTTCAAGGTAGAGGTTCACTCTAGCTCCGGCTGTCCTGGAATTCACTCCAGAGTCTCAGGGTGGCCTTGAACTCACAGAGATCCTCCTACGTCTGCCTTCCAAGTGCAGGGATTAAAGGCATGCACCAATATACCCAGACCTAGAAATGTTTTTAATATTCTTTTGCTTTGCTAAATAGTTAAATAGATGCTGTATTAAGAACTTAACCTTTTGTTGTTGTTGTTTCTTGAGGTAGGGTCGTGCTTTGGCCTAGGCTGACCTGGAATTCACTGGTGGCCTCAAACTCATGGTGATACTCCTACCTATGCCTCCTGAGTGCTGGGATTAAAGGCGTGCACCACCACACCTGGCCAAAACTTTACCATTTGTGTTGATTGTGTTTGGTATTAACATGTGTGCATATACATGTCCCTTTGTGTGTATATGAGTATTATAACTATTTTGTATTTCATGTTGAGTTTTATAAAACGGCCTGGAAACGTAATTCTTTTTCTTTGGAAATTGTGATCATCTTATGGATCAACTTTTTTTAAAAAATTTATTTATTTGCAAGCCAAGAGAGGTAAAAGAGTGACAGAGAATAAGCGTGCCAGGGCCTCCATTGCAAACAGACTCCAGATGCATGTGCCACTTTATACATCTGGCTTTACATGGGTACTGGGGACTTGAACCCAGGTCATTAGATTTTGCAAGCAAACACCTTAACTGCTAAGCCATCTCTCCAGCCCCAAGATCAACTTTGGAAACTTACCTGTCTATAAATTGAAGAACCCTTTTATAATAATATTGTTTCCAAACTTGATTAAAATAGTTTTAAGATGATGCAGTATTCTTTAGTTCATGCTATGACCTGTTTTTTTGTACCAATAATAGAGAATTAGTTAAACTTACTTAACATTTAAGAATACTTATAAGCTGGGCTTGGTGGTACATACAGTAGGAGGATGGCCTTGAATTTGAGGCCACCCTGAGAATACAGAGTGAATTCCAGGTCAAACTGGGCTAGAGGAGACCCTACCTCAAAAAACCAACCAACAAACAAAACAAAAACAAAAAACCTGTTTATAATTTTCTTGGGTGCTTTTCAAGGTTTTTAAGTTGAATAATATAATATAAATTAAGAGACCATTTCCTAATGGAGTGCCATTTGTTTATTTTACTTTTTTTTTTTTTTTTTGCTGCTGTTTTATGATGTAGGGTCTCACTCTAACTCAAATTGACCTGGAATAATTCACTCTGTAGTAGCCCCAGGCTGGCCTCAAAATCACAGTGATCCCCCTACCTCTGCTTCCTGATTGCTGGGATTAAAGGCATATGTGTGTGACCACACCTGGCCATTTGTTGATTTTAGTATAACCCATTATACCCAATTCTCTTTATTTTTCTAGCCTTTAAATGTTTTTCTAGTGTGAATGTATTATGCCTTCAAGGAGCTCTTTCACTTAAATAGCCATCACCAGTCAACTGTCCTATTTTCATACCATTCTCCCTTGAAGACCATTGTTACTTATTAGACTTTTTTTTTTGGTCATTGAATGAGTTAATAATAAACACTTTTGTGTGTGACATGGTATAATGTACATTAAATCAGGTATTCATACAGGCTAGGTTCTACCACTGAGCCATACTCACAGCCTAGCAAAGCTTTTTTTTTAAAAATTTTATTTATTTATTTGCAAGCACAAAGAGAGATAGAGAGAAGAGAGACAGACAGAGAGAGGATGGGTGCGCCAGGGCCTCTAGGCACTACAAATGAACTCCAGACACATGTGCCCCTTGTGCATCTGGCTTACGTGGGTCCTGAGGAATTGAACCTGGGTCCTTTGGCTTTGCAAGCGAATGCCTTAACCTCTAAGCCATCTCTCTAGCCCAAAACATAATTTTAATCAACATTTAAAATGTTTCCATACCCCTCCTGGCTTAGCCATTGCTATAATACTTAAAATCAAATGATGTCCCTGGTTGCACCATTAGCAAGAATTATGTATATTTGTCATATTTTATTCTACTGAGAATTAGCTTTAGAAAAATTGGGTTTACTCTTAATTGTAACCTTAAGTTATACCTCTATTATCTAGAGTTGTTGGTTATTGTAGTACATGGCCTAAACAGTGTGATTTAAGGCAAACCTTTAAAAAATTGTTTTTAATGAGAAAATAAGACTATCACTAACTTGTTGGAGACCATGATGTAAGGAAATAAGTAATAAAGGGAACAAGTGTACATGTGTTTAATTTGTAGTTAGGCTATTTGCATTTAGTCAGCAATAACATGAGCAGCACCTTGGACAAGCACTTAAATTCTTTCCAGTGTTGCTTTTACTTAGGAGTCATCATGTATAATGAATTCCAGAAGGTGGGCATTGAGATTTCAGTATACCTAGGCAGCCATGGATCTGGATAACAGGGGAGAAGATGGGAAACGACAGGCCTTGGATTACAGATTCGGGAAGAACATGGGAAATGACATGATACAATTGCTATACTGTATTTTTCTTTTTATTAGTGTGCAGGTCCAACAAAAGCCCTTGGGTCTGTTTGACTTGTTCAAGTGTTCACTGTGGAAGGTAGGTGCCATTTACTACCTCATTACCCTGCTTGCTCTTAAATAATGCCTGAACGCTTTATATTAAACTTTATTGACTTAGATTGATTTAACATTTTTCTTAATCATACTATGTCATTGTATGTAGGACTTTACCCTCAGTTGAATCCCTTTCTTCTTTGAAACAACCTGAAAAATCTAGGGCAAAACAAAACAAAACAAAAATCTATGTCGCTAATCAGAAGAGCTAGTTTGGTAATCAAGACAATCTACTAGTAATTTTTGGTTGTGAAAATGAAGTAGAGGAACTTTCAAATCTTGAAGTAAAATTTTATCTAATGATTGTTCTTTAAGCCTTCTCGTAGGGTAAGATTTAAGCATACCTTAGAAGATAATGGGATCCCGTGTTTTCACTTATACACAGCTTTCGCAGTTACAAACATATAACTACCCATGTCGCATGATAAAGCACTCTGTCTCACCTTTATTGATTCTTGAGCCCAATCCCAGCTGTCTCATTTTCTGGAGGAAAAATCCTAAACAAATACATATTTTCAGGTAAAAGAATTGCCTTTGAAATGACCTGACTGTGGAGTTATGTGTTCCTTGTCCAAGATGTACCAAGTATTCATTGTCTTATTAAAGTATTTTTCTTTCCACGTAGACTTGATACCTCCCACCCGCACTCTGCCACCCAGTTTTAGTCCTGAACATTTTCTTCAGGTTCTTGGCTTGAGAGTAAGACATAGAAAGTGGAGTAATTCTTCTCTGTGAATGCAGACACCAGCATCAACTTCTGTGTTATCGTAGCCATAGCAGCGCTTTCACTTGCACTACTCTGTTAGTGTTAGAAAACCTAAACTTTGAGTGCTGGGTGCGATCATATCTGTAATTCTAGCAGTTGGGAGTCTCAGGCAGGATTGTCATAAGTTTGAGGCCAGCCTGGGATTAATAGTGAGTTCAGGCCAGCCGGAGCTAGAGTGAGAACTTGTCTTTAATAATGGTGATAACTGCTGGATGTGGTCATGCATGGCTGTAATCACTGCATTTAGGGTGCTAAAGTAGGATCACTGTGAGTTCAAGGGTAGCCTGGGGCTCAGCTTGAGTTAGAGTGAGACCTGCCTTGAAAAACAACAACGACAACAAATAATGATGATCATGGAGGAAGAATAGTATCTAGAATAGTTCCTGGTTGCTATTTTTAAGTTATTGCTTGAACAGATCTTTGTTCAGTTAACTTCTAATATTTCACATGTTGAATCCTGGGATTGAATATTTTTCCCATATATACCTAAAGAGTATCTTTGGAAAATACTAATTGACTATCTTATGGCTGTTGTGGTTTTAAAATTTCCAGGATCTGGGGAACTTAATTAAGTTCCTTGTATATATAACTTAAAAAAAAAGACAAGGAAAAGTAGAGGCATTTAAATCTTGCACTTGGATAGATTCTTCAAGGTGTTGAGAGATGTGAATTAAATGCAACAAATTTTCTGTAATTCTGCTCTCCATCTGTATGGTGGTACTCTCTACCCTAAATATTGAAGGTCATATGCCGGTGAAAAAACCTGACCTGAGGATTTTTGAGGAAAAAAAATTGAGGCTGGGGATGGTGGCACACACCTTTAATCCAGTGCTTGGGAAGCAGAGGTAAGAGGATCACTGTGAGTTCGAAGCTATCCTGAAACTACATAGTAAATTCCAGTTCAGCCTGGGCTAGAGTGGAGACCCTACCTTGAAAAACAAAACAAACAAAGGGAGCATTTAATGTTCTCAATAGCAAGCAACAAACAGTTCTTTAGGGTCTGGAAAAATACAGTAAAGGTTTCTAGACTATATAGGTAGGTGATTTCTAACTGGGCAAGTTTTAAGATTTTGACACCCATTCCAGAGAAGTATGAGTAAGTAAATTAGAAAGATGATTGAGAGTGGCCCGAATTTTGATCTCCATTTTACACAGCTGGCTGCTTAATTTTGTTAATTTTTTTCTTTTGTAATTCTAGGTGTTTACTAGCTAAATTAGAGACTACTTGCCTACAGAGAAGTCTCAATCTTTCAACCAGGAATTATATAGTCTGTAATGTTCATAACACCATTCTACTGAAGTTATTTTTCAAATACTTGAGATTATTACTAGGATCTATGACATGTATGATGTACATTTTCCTCGTGTGCAGTAGACCAGAATGTCTACAGTAATTAAGCTTCAACTGGATAAGAGAAATACTGAAGTTTCATCTAAGTGAGTTTATATAGACTTAATTTCTGGCTAATTTATTTGGGCATTAGTCGAAACATGCTAGGCTTAATGTAGTCAGTTATTATGCTGCTTACTTTTATCAAAGACATTTATCAGAATAAATGTTTAGCTTAGTATACAAAGTATTGTTTTTAAAATTTTTTTATTTATTTGAGAGTGACAGAGAGGCGGGGGGGGGGGAGGGAGGGAGAGAGAGAGGGAGGGAGAGAATGGGCACACCAGGGCCTCTAGCCACTGCAAATGAACTCCAGATGCATGTGTCAACTTGTGCATCTGGCTAATGTGGGTAATTGAACCTCCAACCGGGGTCCTTAGGCTTCACAGGCAAGCACTTAACTGCTAAGCCATCTCTCCAGCCACCAAGTATTATACTTCGTGTAGGAGGAAGAAGTGGATGGTATAGGAATGATTTAAACTTCTAGGACATTTGGAAATTACAGCATTATAAGGCTCTACTATATATGTGCTATGTAAAGATGATCAGTTTCAAAGACTTGAAGATGGTGATGCTATTTGTTATTGTTCAGTATTTTTGTGCATGTGTATGTGTCTGGTGTGTGCATGTATGTTTTGTATGTGTGGGCATGTGTGTGTGTGTGTGAAGTCTAGAGGTTGACATTGGATGTCTTCCTTCACTCTACCATTTTATTTTTCATATATATATATATCGTTCATTTGAGAGCAACAGAGAGAGAGAGAGAGGGGGGGGGGGGAGGAAGGGAGGGAGGGAGAGAAAGGGGCAGTGAGAAAGAGAGAGAGAAAAAGAGAATGGACGCACCAGGGCCTCCAGCCACTATAAACGAACTCCAGATGCATGTTTCACCTTGTGCATCTGGCTTATGTGGGTACTGGAGAATTGAGCCGTGAACTGGGGTCCTTAGGCTTCACGGGCAAGCACTTAACCACTAAGCCATCTCTCCAGCCCCATTTTATATTTTTTTAAGATGAGGTTTCTCACTGAACCTAATGCTCACAGATGAGCTAGACTAACCAGTAAGCTCTAGGGCTCCACCTGTCTCTGCCTCCCTAAGGCTAGGAGTACAGGCTTGCACCACCATGCTTAGCATTTTTACATGGATCCTGGGACGTGAACTCAGGTCCTTATGCTTATATGGCAAGCACTTCACCACTGAGACATTTCTCCATCTCCAGTATTACTTCCTGTTTGATTCTGAAGGTACTCCTCATCATAAATATTATCACTTTTTTAGTGGTGTGTGCTATAAATACAAGAACCTACATGATGCCTTAGCATTTGCCTTTTTAGTTAAAAAGAAGCAAGTATTTTAACCTATGAAACAACATTTTGTGTGTGTGTGTGTGTGTGTGTGTGTGTGTGTGTGTGTTGGTGTGTATTATTTGAGAGTGACAAAGAGGCAGAAAAAGAGAGAGAGAGAAAACGGGTGCATCAGGGCCTCTATCCACTGCAAACGAACTCTAGATTCATGCGCCACCTTGTGTATCTGGCTTACGTGGGTCTGGGGAATTGAGCTTTGAACTGGGGTCTTTAGGCTTCACAGGCAAGCGCTTAACCACTAAGTCGTCTCTCCAGCCCCTGAAACAACATTTTATCTCAGGTGCTTCATGCGTCTACTTTGTAAGCAATTGCTTTATTGAGATTCTGAATAAATTGTAGTTAGAGGAAGAGGAAATGCTAATAAAATAATTATAGTCATTCACTTTGAGCTATAAATTACTAGTTGAATCACCTAATAATCCATATGATACACATAATATAACCTCAAGCACAGTGAGGTTGAGCAAGTCAAGAGTACGCCTAGGACCAGGCTATGACAAGGCCTGTTTTTGAAGTTAGCTGAACTGGCTGAGCATTTCTTTCATCATTATTTTACTTTGAATTTCATTAAAGTCTACTTTTGGGGATAGAGAATCATGAATTTAAAGTACAATGGAGAAAATATTAACTTCTGAGTTGAGTTTAATAATGTCTTGAATGTGTCCTCAATCTTGTGGGGTATAGAGTCTGGCCTTGAATTGACTCTTTCCACAGCTATTCCACTTTCCCCATATCCTGCAGGTCCCATTAACATAACTTATGTCAAACTGTCATCTGAACTCTAAGTCTATTTATTTTAGTGTTATTTAATCAGCATTTGTTTTGACTATTTGAGTTTGCCTTCCTTCTCTGGCTACTTTCTAGGAATGTGAGTTTTGTTACATAAGGGCTTTCTCAGCAGTGATCAGTGGGAGCGTTATCTTGTCTTTAGGTAAAGGTATAGATGAATGTGTGGGTGCACACCATGAGCATGTGGACTTTTTTTTTTTTTTTTTTTTGAGGTAGGTTTGCTCAAGCCCAGGCTGACCTGGAATTCACTATTTAGTCTCAGGGTGGCCTTGAACTCAGGGCGATCCTCCTACCTCTGCCTTCCGAGTGCTGGGATTAAAGGTGTGCGCCACCATGCCTGGCTTGTGGACACACTTTTGATTTCACTTTGCCTGCTGTAGTAAAGTGATGTATTAAACCTGAGTTGGAAAGTGTTATAACATCTGAGTGAATATAAACAGCTTTGATTATCTTTGTCCACATAGAGATCTGTCTTTATGACCTTTAGTTGATTTATGTTTGGATTGTTTCTAAACAAATGCATTTTCATATGAGTGAAGCTGATTTCAGGCGTTTAAAGAAAAGATTTGGAAGCCATATCCACAGAAGTACAAAATTATTCTGCTTCCTGTTTGACTTGCACATTTTAGATCAAGCAACAACTCCATCATACAGCCATATGGCAAATACTGGATTAGTTTCATTTACAGAGTTACAAGCTAGGGGTTAGCAATCTGAGAACAATTTGGAAGGGAAAAAAAGAGGTAAAGAAAGCATCAGCATAGGAGTTACCAAGTGATAACAAGTTAACAAGTATCCTTGGTATTAAAACTGATTTGCCTAGGTAATGCCTTTCTTTGTGTGGCCCTAATCTAGTTCCCAATTAAAAATTGACTGGTATTTAATTGCAAAATTGAATATGCTATTAAGTATTTAGCTTAATAAATCACCAAATGATTAAAAGTTCTTAAGTTCTTTCTCATTTTAATAATGACAATTTTATTGTCTTTACAACTTTAATTTCCAAAGCAATACTTAAAGAAAACTTTCCTTTGGTTTTTGTAAGGTATGTGAATGGTCATGCAAAAAAACATTACGAAGATACACAAATACCCTTAACCAACCATAAGAAATCTGAAAAGCAGGAGAAAGCTCGGCACACAGTGTGTATGGATTGCAGCAGCTACAGTACATACTGGTAAGTTAATATTTTCTGGAAATGGTATTTTCCACAATGTACACAAGTACGTTCTTAAAATTTTTAGCTTCTGTGAAAGATTGTTTGATAACCTTCCCTGTCTCAGTGTCATTATTCTCTTCTACTTCCTTAGTGGTACATGTCAAGAATTGAGAGTTACCATTTCAGACTTCATTTTTTTTTTTTTTTAAGAACCTCATACCTTGAGAAGAGATTGGAGATTGGAGATGGCAACCAGGAGGTGCAGATCTGTAACCCCAGTGCTCTTCAGGCTGAGGCAGAAAGGGTGTGAGTTGGGGGTGGTCCTGAACTACGCAGTGAGATGCTGCTTCCAAAAAAAAAGATACACCTTGTCTTGTAATAATATACATGTCCATTTAATTTCATGTAGTTGATAGTAAAATACCTATTTTTGTGACTTAGAATGGGTTATTTAGGATACAGACAATGTTTAATAATTCATATCTACTCGGTATTTGCAGACTAGTGTGATTAACTTTGCTTTGAAGGAAATTTCTTTCCTTGACCAATGAATCATGATGAACAATTCTTGTTTTAATCAGGTTACTCTCAATTCTAAGTGTTGCTGACATTGAAGGAGAAAAGACATGTAAAGGATCCCCGTAGTGATATTTATTTATTTTCCAAACAAACCTTAATGTTACATGGAGGCAGTATTCAGCAGAAATTGGGATTTAAGCCGGGCGTGGTGGTGCACATCTTTAATCCCAGCACTTGGAAGGCAGAGGTAGGAGGATTGCCGTGAGTTCGAGGCCACCCTGAGACTCCATAGTGAATTCCAGGTTGGCCTGGGCTAGAGTGAGACCCTACAAAAAATTGGGATTTAAAGTCCAAATATCTTTTTTGTTTATTTGTTTGCTCACTTTTGAGGAGGTACTTGAGACAGGGTATTGCTATTGTGGCTCAGGGTTGGTGTTTCAGCTTCCTTCCCCCCAAGCACTGGGCATGCGCCATCACTGCTGCCATCTAAGCATCACACTTCTCAGCCACTCTTTCTACTGAAGTCCTTTCTATAACCGTCCTTTGTTGACGATTGTAGAAACTGCCCGTCAAAAGGAAGCAAGAAAGGTCAGTGATTTTCTGGGACTTTAAAACTTTTACAGGATTAACATAGTTAAAATTTGCCTATTGAATAAGCCCTAGAAAGATTTAAGTGATTCAGATACAACTCTTTCAGTGACACTTTATCTACAAGGTTCATGCTTGACCTGGAAGACAGCAGCTAGAGGTAGGTAGAGTTTCTGTAAAAACGAGTCTTTTGGGATTTTCACTTGAAGAGGACTGCTCACTTGGTTATTTGTTCTTGTGGACAATCCTTTTTGCCAGAGCTAAACATTAGCCAGGCTGGTGCTGGGGTTCAAACTCATTCCTGGAGCATGCTATGCAAGCTCTCTATCCCTGAGCCACATTTCAGCTCTTCATTAGTCTGTCTCCCCGCCTCTTTACCTTAGGAAATTTATATTCTAGAATGATACAGCTAACTGATGTACAGAACCTTGTGTTTTTGTTTCTTCTGCAGAGATGGGAAAATTCAGGTCATTCTTGACGTATCAGTCTCACAATCCTTGTCATAGGTTATTTTGTCCTATGGATTGAAAGTACTCATCCGTGGTTTTCAGTTAGTGATAGCATGAAATGTTTAAAGGGAGCTTTAAAACCACAACTAAATCTCTGTGTGGTTAAAAAAAAAAGTTTGTGACTTTTTAATTTTTTTGCTTATTAAAATTCTGAGAAAGATTAGAGAGATGGCTTAGTGGTTAAACGCTTGCCTATGAAGCCTAAGGATCCCGGTTCGAGGCTCAGTTCCCCAGGACCCATGTTAGCCAGATGCACAAGGGGGCCCACGTGTCTGGAGTTCGTTTGCAGTGGCTAGAGGCCCTGGTGCGCCCATTCTCTCTCTTTCTCTCTCTCAGCTTCTTTCTCTCTCTGTCACTCTCAAAAATTAAAAAAATTTCTGAGAAAATTGTAACTCTCTGAGGAAATTTTAAGGATCATCTTACCAGAGTGGAATTATATACACAGGACTCCAAAAAATACAGATTGTATGTTTAATGGCTCTGCATTTAGGGGAATACTTTGGTTAACTAGAAATGTGTATTTAATTTGTTTTATATTGATAAAGTTTACTAACGTACGTATCATTTCCTGGATGAGTTGAATTAGCTTGAAAATCTTGAGCCCTGGGGGAGAACATAGCATGGCAGAAGCTTCTTGGCTTCTTGCCAGGCTTTTGTGTGACGTTCTACCAAGCTGCAAGTATGTGCGCTCCAGAGCTTCTGAAAGCAGGAGAACCACAGTTGGTTAGTCATGCTCTATTGCCTCATTTGACAGGAATCACCCAGTAACATTACAGTAGCACCCTAACAGGAATTTGTGATTGTTTGAGCTAATGAAGCTATCGTGTGGATTAATACTTCCCTCTATACCGTGCCTGTTACTAAGAAACAAAAAGATTTATTCTGTTGGGGGCAGGGTTGTATTATGTTCCAATGGCATTTAGTAATTTTTAGTTGAACTTGTGAATTTTTCTTGTACATCAATTTCCTATGGTTAGATTGAATGATTGGGTTCGAAGGTAAAAAAATTTGTGTATTTGATTATTAAGTAGTTTGACTTTTAGCTAACTAGTTTCCCCTCTCTCCTCTTCCTTTCCTTATTTCCTTCCTTAACTCCCTCTCTTCCTGTTCCTACCTTCCTAACCCTTCCTCCCCTCCCCTCCCCTCCCCTCCCCTCCCCTCCCCTCCCCTCCCCTCCCTCCCTCCTTTCTTTCTCTTTCCTTCCTTCCTTCCTTCCTTCCTTCCTTCCTTCCTTCCTTCTTTCTTTCTTTCTTTCTTTCTTTCTCATGCTAGATAAGCACTGTGTTCAGTGGAACTATATCCTCAGCCTTTTCCCCCTTTTTCCTGTATGTGTGTCTATGCATGTGGAGGCCATAGGTTGACATTAGGTATCTTCTTCACTTGTTCCTTAGTGTATATTTTAATTTAATTTTAATTAAAAAAATATTTGCAAAGAGTGAGGGAGGGAAGGAAGGAGAGAGAAAGAGAGAAGGAGAAAGAAAATGGGTGCGACAGGACCTCTTGTCATTGCTAACGAATTCCAGATGCACGCACCACTTTGTGCATCTGGCTTTACATAAGTATTGGGGAATCAAACCCAGGCCTTCAAGCAAGTGCCTTTAACCACTGAGCCATCTCTCTGGCCCTTCCACTGCATCATCATCATCATCATCATCATCATTGTTAGAGATAGAATTTATAACCTAGACCTCACTGATTCAGCTAGGCTATCTATCCAGCAAGCCCCAGGGATCCTCTTGTCTCTGCTTCTCTAGCATTGAGATTACAGATGCACACTACCACACTTGGCATAAAAATGTGTGTGCTGGGGATCACACAGGTCCTCTTCTTGCATAGCAAGCATTTTGCCTGCTCAGCTATCTCCCAATCCTCCCCTCCCTTTCTCTCCCCTCCCCTCTTCCTTCCATTCTTCCATTGGAGACAGGGTCCTGCTCAGACTGCCCAAGCTGGCCTTGAATTCACTCTCTGTAGCCCAGGCACACTTTGATTTTACAGTGCTTCTGCCCTCGCCTTCCAAGTGCTGATATTAGAAGCATGGGTCACCATGACCAGCTCAGAGCCCCTCAGCCCCATTTACTTAACAGGGTGCACTCTAGTGTAAGATACTCCGAGGCTTACATTTCTTCTATCCCTCTTTTCTTCTGAGAGAGTCCTGTCTTTCCTGTTCTTCGCATGTCCTCTGTGAGGTTCTCACTGAACTCCACTCCCTGCAGCTCGTTACAGCTGCATGTAGTCTCTCTTGGACTGGTAATGCTTATGCTTTCCTACTGCATGTTAGTTATTTGTAAATGTCTTTGGGGACTGTAGAAACCATATCCTGAATGTTTGTATTTTCCCTAGTGTCTCATAGACTGGGCAGTGTTACGTTTGAATGATTGAGGTCTAGGGGTGTTGCTCAGTGTTAAGTCTTGCCTAACATGCATGAGACCCTGAGTTTAATTCTCAATACTGAGAACAAAAAAGAAAATACTTAAAAGAAAAAGATTGAATTTCTTTAGGTATCTTCCAGAAATAGGCAAGACTACACCAAATCTTTAATACTGTGTTTTGAAGAGAGAACGACAGGACATTTTCCCACAAAAACTTAAAATTCATTTTCCCCTCAAGATGGACACTGTTGTGGGCAGCCTCCCTTTAGTTCTGATATAAGCAGGGCACCCAGAGAGGAAGGACATGCTGTATTAACTAAGTAAACAGCATAAAGTAGGTCACTACTTCAAAAGAGGGAAAGCACTACCAAAAGGAATAGTTCTGATTTGACACAAACCCACTCCTTGAGGAGATAAAACAGATTAACATTAACTGAGAGGTAATGAAGGTTTCAGTAAAAATGAAAGTCTTCCGCACATTTTCATACAAGGGCTATGTTCAGTTTATTGTTTGTAATGTTTCCTCCCCTCCCATTCAGTTCCTTTCCCTAACAATACAAATGGAATTGCACATGGTATACATTGTTATGATCAAAAAGAAGCTAAAATCAAAATTAGAAACTATTATATAAGTAGACATTTGAAGTTAATAGATTTCAAGTACAAACAGTTTCTTTTTTATTATTTATTTGAGAGACAGAGGGGAAGAGAGAGGCAGATAGAGAATGGGTGCACCAGGGCCTTCAGCCGCTGCAAATGAACTCTAGATTCATGCACCACCTTGTGCATCTGGCTTACATGGGTTCTGAGGAATTTAACCTGGGTCCTTTGGCTTTGCTGCTAAGTGCCTTAGCCATTAAATTCTCCATACAGTCCCTAAACAATTTCTTGATGTCTAGCAGACAACCTAGGTTTTTATCAGTTATCACCAAGAGCTGAATTTCTGAGAATGAAGAGTAATGAAAATATAAGCAAATTACTAGGGCTGAAGAGATGACTTAGTGGTTAAGGAGCTTGCCTGTGAAGTGTAAAAACTCATGTTCAAATCTCCAGATCCCACGTAGCCAGAAGCACAGTGATGCAAGCATGCCGTGTGTCAAATGCACACACAAGGGGCACATGTGTCTGGAGTTTGTTTGTAGTGGCTGAAGGCCCTGGTGCTCCCATTCTCATTCCCTCCCTCCCTCCCTCCCTCCTCTCCCTCCCTCCCTCCCTCTCCCCCCCCCCCCCCTCTCTCTCTCTCTCAGTCAAAATCAATTCTAAAAATTATTAGACTGTCTTCCTTCTGAAAGAAATACTATGAAAGCCGGGCATGGTGGTGCACGCCTTTAATCACACACTTTGAGTTCCAGGCCAACCTGGAACTATAGAATGAGTACCAGATTAGCTTGGGCTAGAGTGACTCTATCAAGAAATACACCCCCCCCCAATAAAAAAAGAAAAAAAAAAACACTTTTATCAGAGCTGGCACTTGTCTGCTTTTAACAAAGGATGTGTATTTTCTCTGCAAGTGTTCTTCTAATTTTCCATAATTTTGATATTTGAGGGCAAGACATCAGAAATCAATAAGAGAAAATTTAAACATATATTTGTTTTCTGAAGACATTCTTTTGGCTCTTAACTTTTATAAATTTGAAGCATGAAATCATTAGAACACCAGCTTGCTTTTATTTCTCATTAACTTTCATAATAAAAAGAACAATTTTGATTTATAAAACTCAGTAAATTATCTATGTAAATGAAAAGGAATGAAACTTAGGAAACTTATCCACTTTATAAGGAGACTTTTCTACATAAAAAGTGTTCTCTATTACTGTACATGACTTACTATATAAACTTTGTAGCCAGTAAATTATAAAAATGTTTCTTTACTGTTGTTAAAATATTTAAGGTTTGCCAGGCATGGTAGCGCATGCCTTTAATCCCAGCACTTGGGAGGCAGAGGTGGGAGGATCACTGTGAGTTGTAGGCCACCCTGAGACTTCGTAGTGAATTCCAGGACAGCCTGGGCTAGAACAAAACCCTACCTTGAAACCCCCACTTCCCCCCCCAAAAATTCAGGTTCATTTGTATGGTGATTGGTTTTGATGAGTGGAGAGTTGGTTGTTTGGTATATTTTCCAAGTTCATCAGTAATTTTAAGACCTGGGTAACTTCAGTAATGCTAACAACAGGAATGGGGGAAAAAACACCTTGGAATTTTAAAGCTGAGAAAGTGATAATTTTTACTGTTTGAAGTATGATATATATTTTATTTAATAACTAGTAATTGAGTAACTAGTCAGTAATATAACTGAGAAGTTGAATATTTTTGGTTTACTTCATTTTGTTTATTTATTTTAAAAAAACTTTATTTATTTGAGAGGGAGAGAGAGAAAGTGGTAGAGAGAGAATGGGTGCACCAGGGCCTCCAGCCACTGCAAATGAACTCTAGACACATGTGCCCCCTTGTGCATCTGGCTTATGTGGGTCCTGGGGAATCAAACTGAGGTCTTTTGGCTTTGTAGGCAAATACCTTAACCGCTAAGCCATCTCTCCAGCCCATCTTATTAATATGAATTTAAATAGCCATTTGTGGCTAATAACTGATGCTGAATTAGTATGTCCTCAATTTATGAAAATTGAGGAGCATTGAGTACATTCATTGTATGAAACTTTGAAAATGTTAAGACAGTCTGATAGAAACTTCAAAGAGAGAATAAGCCAACCTCAAAATAAAATAAAATTTTAGTTAAGAATAGTTGGTGGGCTGGAGAGATGGATTAGCAGCTAAGGCACTTGTCTGCAAAGCCTAAGGACCCAGTTTCAGTTCCCCACCACCCACAGAAGCCAGATGCACTATGTGGTGCATGTGTCTGGAGTTTGTTTGAGTGAGTAGAGGCCCTGGTGAGCCCATTCTCATGTTCTCTCTCTCTCAAATAAATAAATAAGTTATTTATTATTTATATTACTACATACACACACACACATACCTATGAAGCCTAAGAACCCAAGTTCAACTAGGACCTATGTAAACCAGATGCACATGGTGGCACATGTGTCTGGAGTTCATTTGCTGTGGCTAGAGGTCCATTGTCCCCTCCCATAAATAAATAGGTCAAAATAAAATATTTAAAAAATGTTTTAAAGCTAGTTAAAAACAAAAAGCCCAGGCAAAGTAAAACTTACTTTAGTAAAATTACATGACTTGCTCCTTCATGATACTGGGTAGTATTACAGAATTTTAGAACAGGTAGTATGTTAGATTCCCTAAATTATCAGTGATATATAGTAGAAAAATAATGCAAATCACATGCAATTTTAACTTTTATAGTAGCTACTTATGAAAACAAAAAGATATAGGTATAATTAATTTTAATATCTTAATTAACCCAGTATATCTATAATGTTACCATGGAAGCTTGCACTCAATGTAAAGTCATTACTAGGGCAAGTTTACAGCCTTTCTTAGGAAATCTTTGAAGTATGTGTGAATTTTACACTTATAGCACATCTCAATGCAGATGCTGAAGTCTTACCTGAAATATTTGGTCTGTATGAGTCCTCAAAACCAGCAGTTAAAGAAAGTAGATTCACATTATTCCAAACATTAAATTGGGCTGGAGAGATGGCTCAACAATTAAAGGCACTTGCTTGTAAAACCTGATGGCCTAGCTTTGATTTCCCCAGTACCCATGTAAAGCCAGATGCACAAAATGGCACATGTCATGTGCCTAGAGTTCATTTACAGTGGCAAGAAGCCCTGGTTCACCCATACACACACACACTCTCTCTCTCTCTTCCTCTTTCTCTACCCAGGTTGAATTCCCTAGTACCTGTATAAGCCAGATGCACAAGGTGGTGCATGTGTCTGGAGTTCATTTGTAGTGGCTAGAGGTCCTGGTGCAACCATATTCATCCATTCATTCTCTCCCTCATTCTCTCTCTCTCTCTGCCACTCTTTCAGATACATAAATCATAGATACATAAATTTTTTTAAAAAGTCTTCCAGGGCCAGAGAGGAAGTTAAGGTACTTGCATGTGGAGTTTAATGACCCAAATTTGATTCCTCAGGACCCACGTAAAACCAGATGTACAAAGTGGCGCATGCATCTGAGGTTGTTTTGCAGCTGCTGGAAGCCCTGGCATGTCTGTTCTCTCTATCTCTCTTGTATCACTACTTGCAAATAAATTAACAAGTAAAAATTATTTTTTAAAAAAGTCTTCCAGCTGGGCATGATGGTGCACACCTTTGATCCCAGCACTTGGGAGGCAGAGGTAGGAGGATCACCATGAGTTCGAGGCCACCCTGAGACTACATAGTGAATTCCAGGTCCGCCTGAGCTGCATGAAACCCTCCCTTGAAAAACCAAAAGAAAAAGTCTTCTAGTACTCAGCGTACCAGTTTTTTTTCTAATATGTGCATCTGTGGTGATGACAAAACTGATGTATAAGAACAAACGGTTTGACTTAAAAGCAAAACTTAGCAAATTATAAAACATTTATTCAAGTAAATCCATGAACTCTTGTGAGATCTTCATGTGCTCTCATGATACAAAAAAAAAGCAAGCCTGAGTTTATTGCAATAAAATTATCCATTGTTTTCTCAGGTTTGCAGTCAAATTTTTTTTTTCCCCCGAGGTAGGGTCTCACTCTGGCCCATGCTGACGTGGAATTCACTATGGAGTCTCAAGGTGGCCTCAAACTCCCAGCAATCCTCCTACCTCTGCCTCCCGAATGCTGGGATTAAAGGCGTGTGCCACCATGCCTGGCTTTGCAATCAATTTTATAAAAGGCTATTAAAATTAAAATCCACACATTTATGTTGAAAATTTGTGAAATTATTATGAATTTGTGTTGTGGAAAGTTTGAGGTTTTGTTGTTGGATGTAGGGTCTCACTCTAGCCCAGGCTGACATGCAGTTTACTCTATAGCTTGAAGCTGACCGTGTACTCAGTGATCCTTTTACCTCTGCCTCCTGAGTGCTGGGATTAAAGGCATGTGCCACCACTCCTGGTGAAAGTTGGAGTTTTAATATAAATTCTTGTGCCTGGTTAGCTAGGTCACAGTTAAGCTACTCTCCTAGTGGATCATCTGATGTCATTCATTTACCTACAGTGGGGTACAGGAAAAAGACACAAATCAATCTGAGATGTCTAAAGAGCTCTTCTTGTTTTTATTCTTTGAATGATGAATATTTATGTTTCTTTTGTAAGAAGAAAATAATTTTTTTTTTTGAGGTAAGGTTTCAGTCTAGCCCAGGCTAACCTAGAATTCACTGTGGAGTCTCAGGGTGATCTTGAACTCACAGCAATCCTCTAAATTTCTGCCTCCCGAGTGCTGAGATTAAAGGCGTGTGCCACCATGCCCGGCTGCTTTTTAAATAATATCTTGGTTTGTAGCTCAGGATGGTCTTCAACTTAGTTCTTCCTGCTTCCGCCTTCTAACTGTTGGCATTAAAGGTATATGCCAACATACCTGGCCTGTTTCAAGAAAATCTTAAAAGTTAACAGCATGATAAATCATTGCACATTCTTCCACAACCTAAACAACCAACATTAGCAAAGAATATGTGGTTATTAATGTCTTTGTTTTCTACTCACTGTGCCAGCTCCATAAACTTGTGATGACTCTTAGCATTTATGTATTTATACTGAGCTGTTTTAATCATTGCCTTCATCATGCAGTCTACCAATCGGCGACAGAGCACAAATATATATATTGTAGTGGAGCAAAACAAAAGGGAAGTAATTTCAAGAAATCTAGATTGTTTTTGATTGAACATGGTCTTGATCAAAACTTTTTTATACTGAGCTGAAAGTGACAGATCTAAAGATATTTACATGAATTTGACTTGTCTTTGGCAGTGCTTGGAATTATCCCAGGGCCTCACACATGCTTGGAAAGCACTCTACTATTGAGCTATACCCCAGCTTGAGATTTTTTTTTTTTTTGAAGGTTGAAAATAGTTAAAGATATTTCTTTGTAAAATTAGAAATCATTTTAAATAAAACATATCCTAAGTATTAATTGGGCAGTATATCTCATCTATAGCTAAAAAAATAAAAGTCCTTACCATTTTTCAAATGTTGACCTGACTGATCTTTAGTATTGTTAGAAAGTTTTTTGGTTTTTTTAAAGATAGGGTCTCACTCTAGCCCAGGCTGGCCTGTAAATTAGGAAGATTTTTTAATTTACTTATGGTTACTGGTGGTCAATTAAAGATCTTTCCTGTGTGGGGAAATGTCCTCTTTAATCTTTCCTCATAATTTTAAATCAGTTTGCTTAATTGAAATAATTTGAGCTTGCATCTGTCTATAGATGGTTTTGTTTCCAAAGTAAGAATCCATGCCATTTTATAGCTAGGTAAAATCACATGCTAAATCCTTAAAAATCATTAACATGTGTTTTTGTTATATATCTAAATTTTGATGTCCCTGATTGTGACTAGTTTCTTCAATTATTATTGACTGAAAAGCAACTTTTTCTTGTGTTAGAATGCATCTTTGAAACATTCTCTTTACTGTTACTTATTTCAAAACTCTTATGTAGTGTTTTAATCTTATTCTGCTATAGCAAATTGCAGTTAACATTCTTTGTTGAATTTATGACATAGCTTCTTTGAGATTTTTCTCTTTATCTGTGCTAGTTTCTGTCTCAATAGTATGTCTTCATTTGAATGTTAAAATTTTTCCATCCTTCAATTTTTAAAAATTTAATTGTTTGCAAGGGTGGGGGGTCGGTGAGAATATGAATAGGTGTGCCAGTGCATAGTGCTACTGCAGTTAAACTCCAGATGCATATGCCACTTTGTACATCTGGTTTTGCATGGGTCCTGGAAATCACCTTTTATTTTTTTAAAACTGAGATTTTTGAGCCAGGCGTGGTGGCGCACGCCTTTAATCCCAGCACTCGGGAGGCAGAGGTAGGAGGATTGCCATGAGTTCTAGGCCACCCTGAGATGACATAGTTAATTCCAGGTCAGCCTGGACCAGAGTGAGACCCTACCTCGAAAAAACAAAAAACAAAAAAAAACTTGAGATTTTTATTGTATGAATATATTGTCTAATGATCATATTCCCATTGGGTTTATATGCCCTCCCCTCCTGCCCTGTTCCACTCAGGTCCCTTCTCAGTGGGATTGTCAGTATTTACTGTAGGCTTATTAATGCACCAGTCAGTCTCTGTGTGTGTAGGGGGCGGGGAGCAATGCCTCCAAATACTCCTTCCCACTCTGGCTCTTACATTGTTTCTGCCCCTTCTGCAATGTTCCCTGAGCCTTGGAAGCCATGTTATAAGTCTCCTTTCCTATTGAGTTCTCAATAGCCCCCGATTTTCTGCTTTGGTGAGTTTTGAGTCTCCTCAGTGTGTACTGCCATCTGTCTAGAGGAGGCCCTCAGGCTGGTGGTGAGACCAGCGCTCATACGCAATCCATTGCTTTGCCTGCAAGTCCCGGCAGCTGCAGTATAGGTGACTTATCTTGTGCTCAGCACTTGGCTTTCTTTCCTTGTCTGCTGATGGGTCTAAGGGTCTTTCATTCTTAATTTTTGAGCTTGCAGAATCTAGTTATACTTAAGTATTTGAATTTAGATCTAAGTTATTATTTGCATAAGTATTCCCGTAACTCCTTCTGTCTGCACAAAACGAAGTAAACATCATACATTTGTGCCGTCATAAAATCATTTGAACTGATTGGTGCTGTGCTTCTGTGTGATGTGGCAGTCACACATGCACCTGGCTGTGGGCTGCACTGAACCCATAATGGAAGGATGAAACAGAAGTGGTCAAGTTGTGTTTAATATAAATTGCTTCTTTGCTCCAGTTGCTATTTAAAAGTTGTATTAAGATCAGTGTTGTTCCTTGGTTGTTACTTTGTCACAATAGCACAGCTCTAGTCTAGAGAACCTTCCTTGGTGCAGTGATGAGAGTGGACTTATCCATCTGGAGAGAGGCACGTTAATCCCAAACAGAGCAAGGTGATACATAAACATGAATTTCCATACAAAACATATTACTTTAACAAGTACAACGTAATTTTTATATTCTAGGCTGAATCCATGTCATACCAAGAAAATACTTAATCACTTATTTAATTCTGAACCTTTAATTCAAAATGTTTTTTTTTTTAACAAAGCAATCACTTGGTGGAGGTTAGAGGGTTACTTCTCAGTGACATGTAGCGGCATTCTGCACACACAGGAGTGATCTGAATTTGCTCTTAGACAAGCCTGAGTGGTTGCAGGGGTGTTTGCTTTAAACACTGAGCACCCTTGTTTCTGTTTTTTGTTTTTTTTCTTCTGTTTGTTTTGTGTTTGGGGGTAGGGTCTCACTGTAGCCCAGGCTGACCTGGAATTCACTGTGCATTCTCAGGCTGGCAGTCCTCCCGCCTTCGCCTCCCAAGTGCTGGGATTGAAAGCGTGCTTTGAGTACTGTTTTGTAGAAACCATAGGCATAAATTTATAGAAACATAAAATGAAAGTGGGAATTAGAGTAACAATGCATTTTTATTCTTCAGGGAAGGTTTCAAGTCCACTGAGGCAGTAAGTACATTAATACCAGATTTACTGCTCTGCAACAAAGAATTAAACCTTTACATTGATTTAATTCCTTTATGTATTTCACATAAAACCAGTACAGAGTTTCTTCTTGCAGTGATAATTTGATCATAGAAAGTAAGATGGTCCAGGTGTAAATGGTTGCTCTTGCTGTCATTAATCTGAAGGGAAATTAACCCTGGGAACTTGGAAAGTGTCCTAAAGACATCCTGATAGACAGCATTGGTGAAGAGTTACTAAGAATGTGTGAAATAATTACATAAGTGACATTGTGGTTAAAATTTTCTAACGCATTCATTTAACATTTTCACTCGTGAATAAACATCACGTACCACGCTTTTGTGTATAATTGGCTTTTTAAAAAACTTACTTTTAAGCTGGGCGTGGTGGCACACGCCTTTAATCCCAGCACTCGGGAGGCAGAGGTAGGAGGATCACCATGAGTTCGAGGCCACCCTGAGACTACAGAGTTAATTCCAGGTCAGCCTGGACCAGAGTGAGACCCTACCCTGAAACACCAAAAAACAAAAAAACAAAAAAAAAACTTGCTTTTCAGCCAAGCGTGGTGGTGCATGTCTTTAATCCCAGCACTCGGGAGGCAGAGGTAGGTGGATCACCGTGAGTTCGAGGCCAGCCTGAGAATACATCGTGAATTCCAAGTCAGCCTAAACCAGAGTGAGACCCTACCTTGAAAAACAAAACCAAAAAAATCTTACTTTTAGCCGGATGTGGTGGCTCACGTCTCTAATCCCAGCACTTGGGAGGCAGAGGTAGGAGGATTGGTGAGTTCAAGGCCACCCTGAGACTACATATGAATTCTAGGTCAGCCTGAACTAGAGTGAGACCCTACCTCAAAAAACAAAATACTTTTGCTCTTCCACTTTCATTTGTTTTTCTAAACTAATTTTACTATATGGGCATTTTTTGGATTCTTTAGAGTTGACCTACTTTTTGCTAATTGCTGTGCTTTCAAAGTTTTGTTTACTCAGAATTCTCTTTTCATTATTTTTTGATAGTTACAAATAAGTGGGTTTATACCAAGCTGCATATTGAAAATAATGTTAAGGCCAGGTGTGGTGGCACAAACCTTTAATTCGAGCACTTGGGAGGCAGAGGTAGGAGGATCTCTGTGAGTTCGAGGCCACCCTGAGACTACATAATGAATTCCAAAAAGAGTAATGTTAGTGGTGGCCTATACATTGCTTTTGTTAAAATCATCCTTCCAGGAAGAAATTGAATGTTAATGTTCAAGTTAAAGGTTATTATGTATGGTATTTTATGTTATTTGCTTATTGATTTGGTTTAAGCACACAAATTATTAATTTTTAAAAATACCTTAAATGTTTTTCTTCAAAACCTTACCAGTTTCCTGAAAGCTGAAGCCCACTGGCTCATACATTTATTTCCTAGGAAGTGCCTCAGAATTGAACATGTTCTTCCCAACTCATCTGAAGTCAATCTATTTTCACTAAATTGTGTTTAAAGTGCATCATTTTTTTTTTTTTTCTACTCAGGAATGCCTTCAGGTTAATGACTTTCCCCCCCTGCTTTCACTTTGCTCTGTCCCCATATCCTCCTTACTGTGAGTTGGGAACTGTCACCTTAAAGCTTTAAGTCTATGCTGCCAGAAAACAACTGGTGCTTTTTCCCCCTTTCCCATGCATTGTTCTCCACTAACAAGAGTGTAACACACGTAGCAGCTCACTTTATCATCAAAGGGGGAATTGAAGTGTTTTAAATAAAAAATGTAAGAAGGTAGTGCTCCTTGCCTCCGTGGCTTTTTGAGAAGGCTCTTGAAAAGCATTGCATTGTGGGATCCAAATCCTCTTTAAACTTACCACCAACAGTACAGCCTACAGTGGCCACGTGATCCTCTGGCAGCAGCCTGTTGGTGACGTCATTGCTGTGGTTCCCTCAGCTCTTTACATACATGGATGACTGTTTTTCTTGCAGTTACCGCTGTGATGATTTTGTGGTTAACGACACCAAGCTGGGTCTGGTACAGAAAGTGAGAGAGCACTTACAGAACTTGGAAAAGTAAGTAGCATGTCTTGGGAAAGAGAAAGGGATGCAGTGGGCTGAGGGGTCATTTACCATTATTGATTAGGATTTCTGCCTGACTTTTGTAAGTGTTGTGTTTTCAATGGGATTGAACCAATGATAAAAGCCTCAGGTCTGGATATCTGAAACTTTGCCCGTATTTTATTCATTATTTATTATAAAACTTACCTGGGTGCCCATGAACCTGTTATTTTTTTTAATTACATCCAAATTATAAGCTACTTAATTTATTAGCAAGAGAAAGTAGTGCATTGAAGTGGCAAAAACAAGTGGTCATTTAAAAATAATTATACCGTTATCTTTGGTGTTAGAAAATGTTTGTCAAATGTAGTATGAATTCTGCTTAGAAACACTAAGACTTAAGCATTATTTTAAGAAAAATTAGATTTTAAGTGCCTTATTGCAAACTTTACATCTATATCAAAGCACAGGATCCAGTTTCTTTTTTCTTGTTTGTGCGGAGCATTTATAAAAAGCTCTAAATACTTTTATGATCATTAAAGGAGTTGCAATTATGTGATTTTTTTTTTTTTTTGGCTATAGCCAAATTGCTTATTCAGATAAAATTTACTGGAACCAGAATTGAAGCAATTAATAGGAATGCAAATAGTGGGCTAGGCGTGATGGTGCACACCATTAATATCTCAGTACTCAGGAGGCAGAGGTAGGGGGATGGCCATGAGCCCAAGGCTACCCTGAGACGATATAGGTAAACAAAAGTGAGATACTGCCTCAAAAAATCAAAAGGGGGGGAGGGGAGAAATCCAAACAAGCAATACCTTTGAAGGCACAGTGAGTAGATGCACGGCCTTGTGATGTGAGTGTAAACCAATGGAATATCTCAGAATGTTGGGAGGAAGAAAACATTTTCCAGTCCAATACTAGGTAGTTTCTGTCTCTGACCAGTCTTTATTGCATGTCTCATGCTCAAGTTGAAAACAGAGCCAGTGAGAAAGTACAAAGATAATTAAAACATTGTGGGTTCAAGTACTTGTGCCACCTTTTATCTATTATCTTTTTCAAGGTGCTTTTTCCTCTTTAATTGGAACTGAGCAATATGAGCCTGTGTAGGGTTAGAGACAGAGGTGTAGACCTAACAGATATAGCTGATTTTGTATGAATTTGCTCAGAGTAAACATGAAGATGAGATTCCTGCATTGGATGTTAGTGTGACTCGAGTATGCAGATGTCACTGTAAGATCTTCCTTTGCTTGGTTCTTTACTAGTCGAAGTTGGTAGCTCCTAGACCGGCCACGCCTTTAATTCCAGCACTCGGGAGGCAGAGGTAAGGGGATCGCTGTGAGTTCAAGGCCACCCTGAGACTACATAGTGAATTCTATAGGTCAGCCTGAGCCAGAGTGAAACCCTACCTCGGAAAGAAAAAAAAAAAAAAAAGGATTCTTGTCTTGTTTCAAAATAAGTTGATTGAAACTAAGTCAAAGGGAAAAGAGAACCTTCCAGAATATGTGTGTTACATTTTAATTTAATGCATTCACTACTCTGCCAGGTAAAATGCATTACAGCCCACCTTGTCTACCTTTCTCTTTGGCCCCACTGAAAAACCTATCTTGCAGTTTATTTCCTAGGCTGAGAAATATTACCCAAGTTCAGTTTTATGTTTTGCATACATAGGCTTTAATTTACAGTGCAAGTGTATCAACCCATGGTAGCAGTTGCATCCTGTCATGACAGAAGGGCTCTGTGATTTGCTGTCAAACATGGCAGCTCTCTCATACCACCCAGGGCAACAATGTAGAGTTTCCTGCAGTGGTAGAAGGGCTCTGATTGACTGGCTCTCACCAACTAACATGGCAACCACTTTGAGGTGCTGCTGAGCATCCGAGCAACTGTTAATGCCACTGAGAAATTAAATTTTAAACTCTCTTAAAGCTTAAATAGCCACATGTCACGTGGCTGTCATAAATGTGGATCTAGAGGATTCTGCCATTTTGAGAATCACTGAGGATAAACTATAGTAATTCTGTCCTAAAAAGCCAAATGATTTATTTATATACGTTAAAACCAGTAATTGTTAGTCATCTTTACTAAATATTACATTGGGCTTGAGACTCAACTTCCCTCTCACAGAACTTGTGAAGGAATAATTTCACAGCTTGATATATGGGATCAGACTCTCCACCCTGTAGTCATCAGCAGCCAGAGGTACCCACAGTTGTAAAGAATATTTTTGGCTGGATGTGGTGGCACATGCCTTTAATACCAGTACTGTGGAGGCAGAGGAAGGAGGATCGCCACGAGTTTGAGGAAAGTTTGGGCTAGAATGAGACCCTGCCTCAAAAAAAAAAAAAAAAAAAAAAATTTTTTTTTTTTTTTTTTTTTAAAGCTTG
Source organism: Jaculus jaculus (assembly GCF_020740685.1). Taxonomy (NCBI): domain Eukaryota; kingdom Metazoa; phylum Chordata; class Mammalia; order Rodentia; family Dipodidae; genus Jaculus; species Jaculus jaculus. The sequence continues at coordinate 10,768,547 of NC_059111.1, forward strand.
AATCAGGTGTCATGAGATCCTGTGTTTCACAGACGTGTGGAATTATGGAAAGAAATATATCTTTACTTCACTAAACTTGATAATTTTTAAAAGGTAGAAAACAATTGGCAGACTCAAGAGTCTATGTATTTTTTTTTTTTTAGTTTATTGAGGTAGGATCTTGTTCGTTCTAGCTCAGGCTGACTTGGAATTCACTATGTACTCTCAGGGTGGCCTTGAACTCATAGCGATCCTCCTATGTCTGCTTTCTGAGTGCTGGGATTAAAGGTGTGTGCCACCACGCCAGGCTTATGTTGTTTAAATTGTACTTTCTTCAGATTAGTTCTCCTAAACATAGTAATTTTAAGGAGACCTTTTGAAGATAGTAATAGCTTTCTGATAAACTTAAAGCAAAATACTCTTAAGAATTCATAATATATTAGGATTTATTTAAAAATATCCTTTAGAATATAACTAAATCAAATGATTTAGTTGTGATTTGCCATTCCTTATAGTCAGAGTACATTTCATTCTATTAAGGCATATGAATGAAATGTGTGATGCCTTAATAGATTTCCAGGGAAGTGAATCGGCTCAGTTAGCTTCAAATACTTGTGGGCTTGACTGGTCACTTGATGGCTGCACCCCTGGATGCCCAGGACAGCCTATAGGTTTATTCCTTTATAGCCTGCTGTGCAGTGTGTGTAAATCAATGTCTCTTGAACTGTTTGTGTTTTATAGCTCAGCTTTCACAGCCGACAGACATAGGAAAAGAAAACTTTTGGAAAACTCATCATTAAACAGCAAGTTATTAAAAGTAAATGTAAGTAATTGCATTTTATTCAACTATAAGACATAAGATCTAATCACTGTTTTGTTACAATTCTAATGTTGATAGTTGCCTGTTGGGAACTTGTATTGATCACCACCTTACTTTAGAGTGCCTTACAGAATGTTGATCACTCATCCCATTATTCTGCATGTGAGGCAGTGAGTGCTTCCGACTGTGGCTGTACCCCACCCCTCAGAAAGCAGCTGACGGCAATGCTCACCTGTTCCTGCACCTCGCAGCTCAGGATCCTTGATTCTGTTTGCTGAAAGGATCTCATGTGGGGCTGGAGAGATGGCTTAGTGGTCAAGGCACTTGCCTGCAAAGTTAAAGGACCCAGGTTTGATTCTCCAGGACCCATGTAAGCCAGATGCACAGGGGGCTGTACACATCTGGAGTTCATTTGCAGCAGCTGGAGGTCCTGGTGTGCCCATTCTCTCTCTCCTCCCCCCCATCCTTCCTATTTCTCTCTTTCTCTCCCAAATAATGATGATGATGATGATGATGATGATAAAAAGGACCAAAGTGTAAATTCTGTTGATCTGAACATTTGGGTATTTATATATAGCATCTAATCAAAAGTTTCAAGACAAAAATACTTGGAACATACCTATTTGTAATTCTTCAACTTTATCATCTATCTAATCTGTTTTTGAGGTAGGGTCTCACTCTAGCCCAGGCTGACCTGGAATTCACTATGTAGTCTTAGGGTGGCCTCGAATTCATGGAGATCCTCCTGCCACTGATTCCCAAGTGCTGGGATTAAAGGCATGCACTACCATGCCTGGCCCTCAGTTTATTATATGCATATGTGTGTGTGTGTGTGTGTGTGTGTGTGTGTGTGTGTGTATGTATGTATGTATGTATGTGTATATATATATAATATATATGGTATTATTTATTTATTAGAGAGAATGGGTGTGCCAGGGTGGGTACTGGGGAATCGAACCTGGGTCCTTAGGCTTCTCAGGCAAGTGCCTTAAACATCTTAAGAAAATGCTAAACCATCTCCTGAGCTCTCAACATACACATATATATTTATATATATTTCTTTAAAAAATATTTATTGTTGCTGGGCGTGTTGGCACATGCCTTTAATCCCAGCACTCGGAAGGCAGAGGTAAGAGGATTGCTGTGAGTTCGAGGCCACCCTGAGACTCCATAGTGAATTCCAGGTTAGCCTGGGCTACAGTGAGACCCTACCTCAAAAAACCTATATATGTATATATTTTTTCTTTTTTTGGTTTTTTGGGGTAGGATCTCACTCTAGCCCAGGTATGTATGTATGTATGGATGGATGGATGTGTGTATTGTGTGTTTGTGTGTGTGTGTGTGTGTGTGTGTGTGTGTGTGTGTGTATGAGAGAGAGAGAAAGAGAAAGAGAAAAAGAGAAAGAGGCAGAATGAGAAAATGGGTGCACCAGAGCCTCCAGTTGCTGCTAACAAACTCCAGACACATGCACCACTTTGGGCATCTGGCTTACGTGGGTTCTGGGGAATCAAACCTGGGTCCCTTGACTTTGCAGGCAAGTGCCGTAGCTGCTAAGCCATCTCTCCAGCCTTAAACTTATATATATGTATATATATATTCTTAAAGATTTTATTTTAATTTATTTATTAGAGACAGAGAAAGGGGAAGAGAAAGAGAGCATGGGCACGCCAGGGCCTCTAGCCACTGCAAATGAACTCCAGATGCATGTGCTGCCATGTACATCTGGCTTACATGGGACCTGGAGAATTTAACTGGAGTCCGTAGGCTTTGTAGATATGCTCCTCAACTGCTAAACCATCTCTCCAGCCCTAAATTATATTTTAATAGGCTCGTTTCACTTATTTGCAAGCAGGGTGTGGGAGGGAGAGGGAATGGGCATGTCAGGGCCTCAAGCCACTGCAAACAAACTCCAGATGCATGTGCCACTTTGTACATCTGGCATTATATAGGTACTAGGGAATTGAACCTGGACTGCTAGGCTTTGTAACAAGCACCTTAATCCCTCAGCAATCTCTCCAGCCCTTAATAGACTCTTACTAAAAATATTATTTTTTTTATTTCTTAGGGCTTCATTAATATAATTTCAACATAAAAGTATGTACTGTCATTCTAGTAACCATTAATTAACAAAATTTTTAAAAAAATTATTTTAATTCATTTATTAGAGAGAGAGAATGGGCACACCAGGGGCTTCAGCCATTACAAACTCCAGATGCATGTGCCCTCTTATGCATCTGGCTTACGTGGGTCCTTTGGCTTTGCAGGCAAGTGCCTTAACCACTAAGCCCTCTCTCCAGCCCATAATTAACAGAATTTAAAAAAAAAAAAGGCTAAATAATTTTAAAAGGCCAGTATTTTTCCTTTTATTTAATCCTTTGCCGTTTTGCTTACTGATGTAGACATGTGCTTATTCAAAGCCCTAGGATTTTGTAGAAGGAGCAGGTAGTTGCTGTTATGGCCTTCTGAATTATGGGCAGCAGTGCTTTGGGGTGGAGTGGTAGAGTCACCTCCTAGCATCGATTTCAGACATCACAGTGTAGTCATAAAAGTAATCAGAAGCAAGCCTCAGTCTGTTAGAGAAGTTCATGTATTACTTTTTTTTTTTGGTATGGTTTATATCAAACAGTTAGTAAAACACATATTGGAAATTTGGGCATGGCTTACATTTGAGTTTGGAGGCAGCTGGATGTGAAGGCACATGCCTTTAAGCCCAGGCTAAGGTGGGAGGATAGCTGTGAGTTTGAGGTTAGCCTTGGGCTATAGAGTGAGTTTCAGGTTATCCTGGGCTAGACTGAGACCCTACCTCAAAAAAAAAAAAAAAAAAAACTAGGTAAGCTGAGTGTGGTAGCACATGCCTTTAATCCCAGCACTCGGGAGGCAGATGTAGGAGGATTGCTGTGAGTTTGAGGCCACGCTGAGACTACATAGTGAATTCTAGGTCAGCCTGGGCTAGAGTGAGACCCTACCTCGGAAAAAACAAAAACCAAAAACAAACAAGAGCTAGGTGTGTAGCACAGGCCTTTAACTCAAGAACATGGAAGGCAGAGGTAGAGGATCCCTGTGAGTTTAAAGCCAGCTTCAGACTACATAGTGAATTACAGGTAGCCTGGGCTAGAGGGCGCCCCCACATCAAGAAACAAAACAAGGCAAAATAAAAATCAAACAATTTAGGGGCAAAATACTTGGCATATCTCTAAATTTTTTTGGGGGGGTGTTTTGAGGTAAGGTTTTTGCTGTAGCCCAGTCTGACCTGGAATTCACTATATAGTCTCAGGGTGGCCATGAACTCACGGCAATCCTCCTACTTCTGCCTCCCAAGTGCTGGGATTAAAGGCGTGTGCCACCACACACGACCCAGGTTTTTTTTAAATTACTTCTAAAACTTTTTGTTGACAACTTCCATAAATACAGACAATATACCATGATCACAATTCCCTGTAAGTTTTTAATTTATTTATTTGAGAGTGACAGACGGAGAGAGAAAGAGACAGATAGATAGAGAATGGGCACACCAGGGCCTCTAGCCACTGCAAAGGAATTCCAGACGCATGCACCCCTTGTGCATCTGGCTAACTTGGGTCCTGGGGAATCAAGCCTCGAACTGGGGTCCTCAGGCTTGATAGGCAAGCACTTAACCGCCAAGCCATCTCTCGTAAGTTTTGAATTTATGTTTTTAATAGACTCTAGGAAGGTATTTAGTCCTAAAGTTTATATTCTCTCTTTTTTTGCATTCATGGTACTTGTTAATGCTTATTTTTCATAATCTTATAATAATATATACTCCCACTTAGAACAATCCCAAGAAGTACCTCTACATTCATAAAGAGGGTAGAGTTTGAAATACTCTTTGGATGGAGAAGGCTAGGTGCTAGATTTCCAGAGTGCCTTGGCTCAGCTCTTCTGGCAGTGCTGATGGTCTCTCCTTCTGTCTCACAGGGAAGCACCACAGCCATTTGTGCAACTGGCCTTCGGAATCTGGGCAACACATGTTTCATGAATGCCATCCTGCAGTCTCTCAGGTAACGCTACAGCCAGAGCTCAGGCATCTGACAGTACAGGTGCAGACACTGTCTGCCACTAATCCTAGTCCTCTGTCTGGGTGGAGTGACCTCAGCTCCCTGTGCTCCCTATGTCAATAACGATGGGTTAAGATTCCTTCTTCAGAGGGTAGGAGGGAAGATTAAATTACATAATTTGTCTACGTGTAGCATTTAATGTTATTTCCTTTGCTTCTGTAATAGGCTAGAGCAGAAATCAGCAAACTTTCTGTAAAAGGCAGGATAGTATAGATTTTAGCTATTTTGTTCATGCATGTCTCTCCAGCCTTCTCTCCCTCTACTTTCCTTTCCTGTTCTTTTTCCCTTCTCTTGTCCTTTCTTCTTTCCTCTTTAAAAAACAAAAAAAAACAAAACACACTTAGCCGGGCGTAGTGGCACACACCTTTAATCCCAGCACTCGGGAGGCAGAGGTAGGAGGATCGCCGAGAGTTCAAGGCCACCCTGAGACTACAGAGTGAATTCCAGGTCAACCTGAGCCAGAGTGAGACTCTACCTCGAAAAAGGAAAAAAAAAAAAAAAAAAAAAAAAACCACATTTAAACATGTACAAGTCAAGGCAGATGTGATGTACACACGCCATTCCAGTGCGCACTCAGGAAGCTGAAGCTGGAGTTGAGCTAGCTCAAGCCCCATGTGGGCCACACAGCAAGAGTCCATTAGAGAAGAAAAAAAATTAAAACTCACTGTAAAACTGCAGAACCTGCCTGGCTAAGGGCTACATTTGGCCCATGGGCTATAGTCTACAGGCCCCTGCAGGGAACCCAGTTCCATCATGAGCTAAGTCTTATTATTGTCATAAAGTCACATGCTTAGAAGATCTTCCAGATGTAAGAAATAAAAATAGCAAAAAAGGTTGACCTCAGTAAAAGAAATTATTTTGTAAGTTTTTCACTTTCAGATTTTAATGAAACATCAAAGGCCAGAATAAGTTATCTTCCCAAATCACATTGAAAATAAGGAACAGAGCCACATTTACCCTTTCCTTAAGGTAATGCCTCTCCACTCATCTGTTCTTCCTCAGAAAAGAACCCATAGTCACTACGTATTCGTCCCTATAATTCTGCATTGTATATCTAGTAATACAGTGTTGTTTTTAATGGTTGTTGAAGAAATTATTTTATTTTAAATTTTTTTTTAATTTTTATTTATTTCTTTGAAAGCAACAGAGAGAAGGAGGGAAAGAGAGAGAGAGAGAGAATGGGCGTGCCAGGGCTTCCAGCCACTGCAGACGAACTCCAGATGCGTGTGCCCCCTTGTGCATCTGGGTCCTGGGGAAATCGAGCCTCAAACCAGGGTCCTTAGGCTTCACAGGCAAGCGCTTAACCGCTAAGCCATCTCTCCAGCCCAAAATTATTTTATTGAATACCTAGAAACAAAAGAAATTATGACAACCTACAGACGGAGGGAAAATGGAATTTTTGAAGGAGGTTTTCTTTAAGTTATTTGATCATTTCTTTTTTTTTTTTTTTTTAAATTTTTATTTATTTATTTGAGAGCGACAGACACAGAGAGAAAGACAGATAGAGGGAGAGAGAGAGAATGGGCGCGCCAGGGCTTCCAGCCTCTGCAAACGAACTCCAGACGCGTGCGCCCCCTTGTGCATCTGGCTAACGTGGGACCTGGGGAACCGAGCCTTGAACCGGGGTCCTTAGGCTTCACAGGCAAGCGCTTAACCGCTAAGCCATCTCTCCAGCCCTATTTGATCATTTCTATAGAAGTCTAGTCCTGTTTGGTTTCCTTGAGTGAGTGAATCATCATGATAAAACTGAAAGAATTACATTGAGTATCATTTAAATAGGTGAAAGATTTAGATGTTATAGAAATTTTAAAATATATCATTTATTTGAGGGGACAGATAGAGAATGGGCATGCCAGGGCCTCTAGCCACTGCCAAGGAATTCCAGATGCATGTGCTACCTTGTACATCAGGCTTACATGGGTATTGACTGGGGAATCAAACCTGGGTCTTTAGGCGTTGCAGGCAAGCGCCTTAACTACTAAGCCATCTCTCCAGCCCCCATAAAACTTTTTAAACCTTTTAAAAATATACAATTATTTATTTATTGGAGAGAGAGAAAGAGGCAAATAGCAAATGGGCACACCATGGCCTCTAGCTGCTGCAACCAAACTCTAGACACATGTGCCATATTGTGTATCTGGCTTATATGGGGTCCAAGGGAATCAAACCTGAGTGCTTAGGCTTCACAGGCAAGTGCCTTAACCACTGAGCCATCTCCCCAGCTCCCTTAAACCTTTTTAAAAATTCTTTTTTAAAAAAACTTTTTTCTTTGCTTCCTTTTAAAATAGTAACATTGAACAGTTTTGCTGTTATTTCAAAGAACTGCCCGCTGTGGAGTTGAGGAACGGGAAGACAGCAGGAAGACGAACATACCACACCAGGAGCCAGGGGGATAGCAGTGTGTGAGTTACAGAGCGTCCCTGTGTCTGAGCTGCGGGACGAGTGACTCTCTGGTGATGCTGTGACAGAGCGTGTCCCTGCATCTGTGAGCTGCGGGACAAGTGACTCTCTGGTGATGCTGTGACAGCGTGTCCTTATGTCTGTGAGCTGCGGGAGAAATGACTCTCTGGTGATGCTGTGACAGAGCGTGTCCCTGTGTCTGTGAGCTGCGGGATGAGTGACTCTCTGGTGATGGTGTGACAGAGCGTGTCCCTGTGTCTGTGAGCTGCGGGATGAGTGATTCTCTGGTGATGCTGTGACAGCGTGTCCTTATGTCTGTGAGCTGCGGGATGAGTGACTCTTTGGTGATGCTGTGACAGAGCGTGTCCCTGTGTCTGTGAGCTGTGGGACGAGGGACTCTCTGGTGATGCTGTGACAGAGCGTGTCCTTATGTCTGTGAGCTGTGGGACGAGTGACTCTGGTGATGCTGTGACAGCATGTCCTTATGTCTGTGAGCTGCGGGACGAGTGACTCTCTGGTGATGCTGTGACAGAGCGTGTCCCTGTGTCTGTGAGCTGCGGGATGAGTGACTCTCTGGTGATGCTGTGACAGCGTGTCCTTATGTCTGTGAGCTGCGGGACGAGTGACTCTCTGGTGATGCTGTGACAGAGTGTGTCCTTATGTCTGTGAGCTGCGGCTCGAGTGACTCTCTGGTGATGCTGTGACAGCATGTCCTTATGTCTGTGAGCTGCGGCTCAAGTGACTCTCTGGTGATGCTGTGACAGAGCGTGTCCTTATGTCTGTGAGCTGTGGGACGAGGGACTCTCTGGTGATGCTGTGACAGAGCGTGTCCCTGTGTCTGTGAGCTGTGGGACGAGGGACTCTGGTGATACTTACGGTATTTGTGTTGGTAGGCATATTTTGTACAACTCTTCTAAATAATGTGTTTAGTTGACAATCAAAAATGGTTGGAATTTATTTATTTCTATTTACTAATACAGGGAGGATAAATTTAACACTCCAGTTGAGTCTTCACAGATTTCAGTATTCTAGAATTGACATCTACATTTGCAACAGAATTCTAAGTGTATGCTTACAAAGCTATCATTAGTTTACCTGAATTTGGCAGTGTTAGGCAAGCCTGTTTTGGTTAATGAAGTGAATAGTTGATAAGAAGAGGGAAAAAACAGCTAAGCCATTATTAAGGGCAGCTTATATTAAGATTCATTATAGCTGTGTCTTGTTTGGGACTATAAGATCTGCCCTATTCTCATAATGGTCTGGTGACATCTTCCAAACCTTCACTGAAACGGAGCTATAGCTTACCGTACAACTTCAGTGTCATCCCTGCCTGCCTATCCCCACTTCATACACTGCCATGCCGGCTCATTCAGAACGGCTGTTTGATTATCACATACGCCCTGCTCAGTGCTGAGGGAGACTGCAGGGAAGCATGTTAGAGAGAGGGCAGTGTGGACAGAGCCCCAACATGGGGAAACAAAAGCCAGGCGTTGGAACAGGGATGAGAGCCACTTGAAATGACTCTCCCTTGGTGGTAGCATCTTCATTTAAGGAGACCTAATTTGGGTCAGAAGGGATAGTAGTGGAAATGAAGAGGAAAAAAAGTGAATGTGCACAAAAGTAAAGGGAAGAATTAACAATACCTGATGTATTGATGTCATTCAGGTTACCAACTGCAGAAATTCCCTGTGGCTGATTTAGCCGAAAAGGGAATTTATTGAAGGACTATTGGAGAGCTAATCTTTACTGGATGGGTGCAAAGTTAGTTTTAGCTACATGCATACAAAACCAAAATTCACAGTGACTTAAGTACCCATGGTTTATTTTCTCAAGTAAAGTGCTGGGTTTAGGACTTTTGCATGTAGTCTTCAGGCTTCTCATTTTGTTTATATCAGCCCTGGGGTGGACATAGGGACCCGGGGGGGGGGGGGTTAGGGCGTGGGGGAGCTCATTATGTCTGCAGGCCAGTTACTGGAAGGAAGAAGGAATTAATAAGAGCTACACTTTTTTCTTTGAGGAAATTTCCAAGAAGTTGGGCACACCTTTGTTTTTTTTTTTGTTGTTGTTGTTGTTTAATATGGGGTTCATGTGCATGGTAAAAAAATAGGGCCTCTATTCTTAGGAGAAGGGAAGAATGGCTGTTAGGGAACAGCAGAGTAAGATCAGTGAGTAGTTGAACAGCGTAGTACACAGTGAGTTTGAAGTAGCAAGAAACATTGAGTAGGAAGTTCTTATCAGAAACTGGAAAAACCTGAATAAACCTGGTCACGAGAAAATGCTTTAGATTGGCATCTGAGGTTACTGGTGTATTGTTGAGCATTGATTTCCTGTGGCCACACTAGTCTTAGCAAACTAGCAAAGGGTCAGACTGGAGTCCAGGAAGACCTCCTAGCGAGGGGCAAGAAAGAAACATGCAAGAGATGAAGAAAGTCTATCACTTGTTTAAAAATGGTCTTTTTTTTTCCTAGTATGAAGCATAGTTGGGATTTTATTAAAGATTTTGTTGTTGTTGTTTTGAGGTAGGGTCTTGCTCTAGCCCAGACTGACCTGGAATTCACTATGTAGTCTCAGGCTGGCCTCGAACTCACAGTGATCCTCCTACCTCTGTCTCCTGAGTGCTGGGATTAAAGGCGTGCGCCACCATGCCCAGCTTATTAAAGATTTTTAATATAGATTTTAAGCACAAGGGTTAAGAGAAAGAGAAATACTCAGAAAGGACACATTTAAAGCATGAGTATGGCTTCTGTAAAAGTTTGACATCTTAGTTGGGGACATGAACTTCTCAAGGGAGAATTATTTGTATGAAAATTTTAAAGCGATCATTCTGAAGTAATTGGCTTTGTAAGTAAGTCCTCCACTGCTCTAGTCTCTGTTTTAAGCTCAGAGTAACGTCAGTGGCACCTTCGGTGCATCCTAAGTTAACTGTGTCGTTAAAGAACTCATTTGTCAATAACGACTCCTGTTTATGTGGACTGTTGAGGTGCACTTTCATAGCTGCTGGGCTCAGTTCAGAAAAGGCCAAGGCCTGTTAAGGTTCTCACATTTCATTTACTATGTATTTTGGACAGTTGAGCTTTCTGATGATTCTAAGGGTATCTGCCATCCCTTTTCTTTTCCAGATCATTGGTAGAAGAGTTTAGAAAGACACTCTGTGCTTTATGGCAAGGCAGCCAGACTGCATTCAGTCCAGAGTCCTTGTTTTATGTTATTTGGAAGATTATGCCTAATTTTAGGTAAGTATTATAGAATGATGCTTGAAAACATTGTTAGTTTTTATGCTGCTTCTCAGACTGTGATAAAACATTGGTACCATAAATACTCTAAACAGTACTCCTGCTAGAACAGACGTGACTGAATAAGCAAACTTGTTTACTTAAACACCTTTATAAATAGTGTGTGTGCTAGAGAAATGCAATAAACAAAACTTCCTTGATTCCTTCAACATTTTACAAAGAAGTAAGTGCTGTCACACACTGTTCTTCTAACTAGAAGAATCCCAACGAGCCAGTAGAACCTGTGGTGGACGTGCGCCCCGTGGGACACAGTGGTGTGTATGCCGTTGCGGCCCTCGGGCGCTTGCTAGGAGCCGTGCTTGTAGGTAGCAGCTCTCCATCCTTGTGTGGCCACAGTTCCTTTAGTTCCTACCCTCACCCTTTCTCTCTGGCTGCTTGTGCTGTCAGAGGAGTCTTGCCTGTCTTGATTACTCAGCATCCCTGCAAGGATTCAGGTCATAACAGATGTGGGACAGTGCAGTTGTCTGTCACATTTGGCTGATTTTATCCTTCTGAAGCAAGTCTTGGTTCTTACAGGTAATGATTTTGACACCTAGTGTATATCCTTCTTTGTTTAAAAACAGCTCATTGTAGTAAAACTTGGCAGTATATCTGGTTGCCTAATAGATTCTTGTTAGTGTAGAGAAAAGGTTACATCCTCAAAGCACTGTTGTGTACACCCATCCCTCCATCCCCTGGCTTAACTACTGTTAGCCCTGCTCTTTGTTCTGAAGGAAACTGTCTTCATGGGTCATGCTCTATAAATCTCCTCTCAGGGGAGACTCAAGAATTCTCGAATTCCTTACTGTGCTTAGGCAAGGTAAAAATGACTATTCAGATACTAATTAGGTTTGGACTTAAAACTTCTGAAAATCACCTAGACAGGGACTTAGTCTTACCGAATGCCTACTATGTAGCAAGCTTAGGTGGCAGCTGATCCTTATTAAAAATAAGCAACAACAAAATTTCAGCCAAGGCAGGAAGTGTTACCCCCAGTTTAGGAGGTCCAATCACAGAAGCTGCTTCTTTGGTCTTACACTTCTGCTTGGTGATGTGACCAAAATTAGAACCGAAAGGATTGTGGAGTATGTTAATAACAGACATGCCTTTGAGCGAGGCCCCCAGATGATGTCCTTGTTCCTTAGTCCCTAGGGTGACCAAGGTCCTTCATTCTTCAGTGTGTGGAATCATGATCTTACTTCTGTATAATACAGCTCTTCCTTTCCTCTGAGCACTGCCACGTCTCTGTCCTGTCGAGTTTCCGTGGCCCAGCTGTGAACGTGCGTTAGGTCTTAGCTGCTTCATTTACTCATCTTAGTGTTCCTTCTGGTGGAGAGGAAGACAGGGTAACCAGAGTGGAGAGTTTACATGGAGTCGCTTGTGTGGATCCTGATGTACCCAGGTGTGAGTAGGGATGCGGGGCTTTCACTGGTATATATGCGGGTGTGATTCTTATACTCTGCCTGTGTGGAAGCACAATCTTGAGTTCCATCCCTGTTACATTTATTTGAACCCCAAACTTTTTCCTTGCTGATATGACAGGCTCAACAACTTTGGATATAGAAATCAAGGTTGTTGTTCTTTCCCACTTAGACCAAAAGCCAGTTACATAATAGCAAGGAGAACTCATTTTCCTGATGTTTTGGTCTTTTCTAGCATTCATGCCAGTTACCACACTGTGGCTGCCTGGTATGCTCAGCTCTTTCTATATGTTTTCAGAGAAACACGTTAAGTTTATATTTTAAGCCGGGCGTGGTGGCGCATGCCTTTAATCCCAGCACTTGGGAGGCAGAGGTAGGAGGACCGCTGTGAGATCGAGGCCACCCTGAGACTACAGAGTGAATTCCAGGTCAGCCTGGGCTAGAGTAAGACCCTACCTTGAAAAGCCAAAAAAAAAAAAACCAAAAAAAGTTTGTATTTTAACAAAGTACAAATGGCTCAGGATGTAAAGACTAAGAACTTGGAGCAAATGTCCTCTCATCCTAGCTGACAATAGTTGTCCAGAAGCGACCATAGATACAGATGCTTGTGCATCCTTCTGGTGTCTGTGAAACATCATAATATATGTAATAGTCTTCTACCAGTGGTTTGTTTCTAATTTTTTGCTGTTCTAAGCAGTGCTACAATGAATAGCCTTTTTAAAAAATATTTTTATTTATTTATTTATTTGAGAGAAAGAAAGAAAGAGTAGGCATGCCAAGGCATCCAGCCACTGCAAACAAACTCCAGATGCATGTGCCACCTTGTGCATCTGACTTACGTGGGTCTCTAGACACAAGGCAAGTGCCTTGACAGCTAAGCCGCCTCTCCAGCCTTCAATGAATAGTCTTAAATGCATAGCCTCTGGAAGAAAATTTTATTTCTCAATGTGGTTTTGCGTTGCTTCCTAGGTATCTTTTTTTTTTTTTTTTTGAGAGAAAGAGGCAGAGATAATGGGTATACCAAGGCCTTCAGCCACTGCAAATGAGCTTCAGATATGTGTGCCCCCATGTGACACTGCACCCTTGCATCACTGTGCGTCTGGTGTACGTGGGACCGGGAGATTGAAAATGAGTTCTTAGGCTTTGCAGGCAAGCACCTTAACTGCTGAGCATATGATCCCTATCCTTTCCTGTAGGGTCTGGCATAATGCTAACACTCCAGGAAGGCCTTACTGTAAATCAGATCATGCCGTGGTGATATTTGCTCACTTTTCACATCACTTGGTTCTCTGTCCATTAGCATCTGTCCTTATCTGGTTTTCCAAAACAGAACTCTTAAGTGTTTTAAGAAAATAGTTATTATAATTGATGTTTAAAAGTAATGGGAGTGCCAGGTGTGGTGGCTCTTGCCTCCAATTCTAGCACTCAGGAAGAATGTCTGACCTGAGTTCCAGATTAGCTGCGCTAGTGTGAGAGAGATCCTGTTAATAATGATGAAAGAATTACTGATACTTTACTCTTTAAAATTTTTAATTTTATTTATTTGCAAAGAGAGAAAGAGTGGGCATGCCAGGGCCTCTAGTAGCTGCAAACGCACCACTTTGTGCATCTGGCTTTTTGTGGGTACTGGGGAATCAAACTTAGGTTTCCAGGCTTTGCAGGCAAGCACCTTAACTGCTTGAGCCATCTCTCCAGCCCTAAAAATTTATTCTTATCTACTAGCTATTCATGCTTTATAGAAAATGTAAAAGATTTTTGTAGACAACATGTAGATCTTTGAATGTGAAATTTTAATCTTTTGGGATATTTGTAAATAGAGGACTTAAAAAATACTGTGCTGTTTTATATTTAAACAAAACTCATGGTTTTATTTTAGAGAGAAAATTGGCGTGCCAGGGCCTCAGCCGCTATGATTGAACTCCTGTGTTTGTGTCACCTAGTGGGCATGTGTGACCTTGCTCTTGCCTCACCTTTATGCATCTGCCTTACATGGAATCTGGAGAGTTGAACATAGGTCTTTTAGCCTTAACTGCTAAGCCACCTCTCCAGCCCTGAATGTTTGATACTTTAAATATGAGCAGAAACTAAAATTTTGCCAGGCACACAACCATCCTAACAGTAATTCATTTACAAGAACCATTAGGGGCCAGGCATACCCCATAATCTCAGCAGTCAGGCTACAGAGTGGGACCCTACCCCAACTCCCACCACCAAAGAAAAAATTCTAACATGTAGGGAAGGAGGGATAGCTTAGTGATTAAGGCGTTTGCAGTGGCTGGAAGCCGTGGTGCACCCGTTCTCTCTTCATCTTTCTCTGCCAAATAAAAAAAAATATTTTTTTCAAAAAAATTCTAACATGGAGATATTTTAGTGAATATTTGTCATATGATAAAGTGTGATCCTGTGGAAGCACGGCCTTAGGGCCTTGCACATGGCAGGCAGGAGCTCTACCAATGAGCTATCTAGCCTCAGGCCTCTCCTGCCTTTAAGAAAACACTTTGTGGGCTGGAGATGGCTTAGCGGTTAAGCACTTGCCTGTGAAGCCTCAGGACCCCGGTTCAAGGCTTGATATTAGCCAGATGCACAAGGGGGCGCACATGTCTGGAATTTGTTTGCAGTGGCTGGAGGCCCTGGTGTGCCCATTCTGTCACTTTCAAATAAATAAAAATAACAAAACAAAAACTTGCTTTTGAGACAGTGTTTCACCAAGTTGCCCAGGCTGGCCTTGAATGTGCAGTCTTCCTGCTTTTGCTTCCTACTCTGTATTGGTCTCAACCATTCTATAGGCTTTATTGGTACTACCTGGAAAAATGCACAGAGTCCAGTAATGTTGGATTTTTTTCATACTTGGAGTTGCGAGAGACAGTTGTGGGCCTTCAGCAGTGCTCCTTTCCTTTCCTCCACTGGTGAAAGGGCACGTCGCCGTCTTACAGCCTTTTTACATTCACTCACCGTGTGTCTCCATGTACCCGCTTTTGACATTTTCTGTTGTTCTATCTGTAGACATTAAAGACAAGGAGATAATTATGGGTCAGAAGCAAGCGAAGCCATTATTTCCTTCGGTCATATTTGCTCAGGTCTATCTCAGAGAATGGCTCTTCATAAATTGGTTTCCTCATATAGTCCCCAGTGAAGTATGTGTACAGACAAGCAGCGCACCTCAGGGAGGAGAGTGTCTCACTCAGCATGCTTTCAGAGCAAGAGAAACCCGAGCTCACCAAGTCTGTCCTCTCTGATTGGGAAATAACTGAACTCAGTGGAATTTAAAAATACTGATAATACTTAAGACCTTCAGATATGCTAATAAGATGTTATAGGTAAGTGCTTACAGAGAATCATGGTATGATTGGAAAACTCGTTAACATACATTAGGTGGATTGTTCTTTGCGAATGGGTGGTATGTGCTCGCTTGATGAAACTGGGATCTGATATAACTAGAGGACATTGGTTTCATGTTATATTTTAGGAAAGGAGATATAGGTTATAGAACTACAAATAATGCTGTTCTTCAAAACAACATCCACTGTTTTATCATCTTCAATGTGACTATGCTTGAAGCACCTCTTTACATATATTGATGAGCTACCATCCTTGAATGCGTTTTTAATTTATTTGAGAGGCAGATAGAGGATGGGTGTGCTAGAGCCTCCAGCCACTGCAAATGAACTCCAGATACATGCACCATCTTGTGCATCTGGCTTACTTGGATAAATGGGGGAATCAGACCTTGGTCCTTAGGCTTTGTAGGCAAGTGCCTTAACTGCTAAGCCATCTCTCCAGCCTCTGAATGCTTTTTGACTAATGTATATATAATTTGAGAGAGAGGTTGGCCGTACCAGGCCATCTTGCCACTGCAAATGAACCAAATTCCAGATGCACACACCAGTTTGTGCATGAGGCTTTACAAGCAAGCACTTTAATCACTGAACCATCTCCCAGTCTTTTTTTTTTTTGAGGTAGGGTCTCACTCTAGCCCAGGCTGAGCTGGAATTCACTATGGAGTCTCAGGTAGCCTCAAACTCACGGCAATCCCCTACCTCTCTGCCTCCTGAGTGCTGGGATTAAAGGCATGCGCCAACACACCCAGCCCTAAATTTTGATATTTTTACTCATATGAGTTTTCAATGAAATGTTTGAATGTGTTGACACTTGCTAAATGTAATTGTTGAGGAAAAGCTATAATGGATAAAGCAGCTTCTGACTTCTAGGTGCCATTGACTATAGGTTATGGAAACAATCTCCCTAATTTCCACAAAAAGGCATGTATTAAGCAAAACTACTGAAAGAAATCTTACTTATGGAACCATTGCTTAGAGTGATGACTCATAAAAACAGACCAAGAAAGCCTTTGATTTGAAAACTGAGCACCTTCTAGGTGGGGAATCCATCTTTTGTGTTATAGTTTTATGAAAATATATCATTTGAATTTATCTGGATCTCCTCAGACTTTCTAACCTATGTCAGTTTGTCTACTTTCATTGCTGTATACTTTGTTGCTCTCTATTGACATAAGAAGTAATGTAAAATTATGTATACATATATTTCAAGTTATACAGCATGATTACATATGTGTCCATCTACTTTTTTTTGAAGTAGGGTCTCACTCTGGCTATCGTCCTACCTATGCCTTGCTGGGTTTAAAGTCATGTGTCACCGTGCCCGGCTTGTATCAATCTATGTTTAAAAGAATTTGAAGTAACATTTTTTTGTAGTACAGGTTTATACCTTGTTTTCTAGAGAGGCTCTGAAGGATAGTGGGAAGTTTCAGGGTCCACCCAGGATGTATCCAACTTTGAGTTCCATGCCTGTTATCCTCTAGACATAAGGAGTGGGGGAGCGATCATTACAAATCCAGTTAGGCCTAATGTTCCATGGTTTCCAGAATGTTGCTTAAGTACACTTCTGTCTTGAGAAAAATTTTGTGTCACCTGCGGAGCTTGTACATTAAAGGGTTAAGGAAGCGGAGGTGTGCTCCAATAGGGTTGCTGCCCTTCCTGGCATTTTACCTCCAGTGTGTTCAGCTAGGCATGCACCTAATGTTTCTCTTTGCTTCTAGGGGCTATCAGCAGCAGGATGCCCATGAATTCATGCGCTACCTTTTGGACCACCTACATTTGGAACTCCAGGGTGGTTTCAATGGTGTTTCCCGTTCAGCAATTCTACAGGAGAATTCTACTCTATCTGCAAGTAACAAGTGCTGCATGTAAGACTTAGTTGCCTTTTGTTTTTCTGCGGTTGTTAATATATGCTAGATTAATTATGGAAGGGCTGCCTGGACTCAAGTTTGTTGCTTTCAGACCACAAACATCTTCCATTTGCATCTTGGTGTGGTTTTGGTTACTTTTTGGTGTAGATTTTGAAACTTAAAAATAGCTGTGTAGGTGGGCACGGTGGCACTCAGGAGGCAGAGGTAGGAGGATGGCTATGAGTTCGAGGCCACCCTGAGGCTACATAGTGAATTCCAGGTCAGACTGGGCTAGAGCAAGATCCTACCTCAAAAGGGAAAAGCAAAAATAGCTGTACAACTTATTTTCTCCAACTATACTGAATAATGTATAGTTAATTTTTATATGCCAAAAATATGCATTCACTAGCTGAGAGGTGGGACCTACACTTGGAAATCTGAGGCCAACCTGTGTTACACAACAAGATCTTCTAAACCTACATATAGCCAAAGTCATAGTTACACATGTTCACTAAAATATTTTGAATGTGATTTCCTAAATTCAACTCTTTAATGAAACAGGAACTTGCTCTTACCCCTCAATATTAGTACCCTGAAATTGAAATAATTGTTACTTCATGCTGGATTTGGTTAATTATAATTGTGATTGCATGTGAAGGCCAATTGGCAACCTTGGGTGGTGGTCCTCTGGTGCCATCTACCTTTTTTTCAGCCAGTGCTGGGCTCAAGCCTCTTTGTGTGGGGTCTGGAAATTGAACTCCGGTTTGCATGCCAAGTATTTTACTAAGGGAGCTATGTCCCTAGTAATCATATGATCATATGGAAGAAGATTTATAAAATGACAGATCCCCCCCAAAAGAATGTTGTTGTAACATATCTGGCAGTCAGAGGAAAGCAGCTAGTGGATTGCCCTGTGTCTTTGACATGATTGCCCTTCCATCCACTGTAGAAAGGGAAGGGCATGTGATTTTTGTGTGAAATTGTTTTTTCTGCTAGCATCAACTTAGTCTTAAATGAAAAATGCCTGTATATTATCATGGAACGTTCATATGCAGAATACATTGAAATGGGCCCTAGCAAAGATTATACAATTATTTTATGAGGTCCAGGGCACCCTAGTGGAGTCACTGACTGTGTGTATGTATATATAAACTTTATATGAAAAAAATATATATATATGAGAGTAAAGGGGTGTGCTAAGGCCTCCAGATGCAGGTGCCCCCCTTGTGCGTCTGGCTTATGTGGGTCCTGGAGAGTTGAACTGGGATCCTTTGGCTTTGCAGGCAAAGAAAGGTCTTAATTAAGCCATCTCTCCAGCCCCAAGGCTATTTTTTTAGTCTATTTTAAGCATAATAATTGCGGGCTGGTGAGATGGCTCAGCGTTTAAGCACTTGCCTGTGAAGCCAAAGGACCCCAGTTCGAGGCTCTATTCCCCAGGACCCACGTTAGCCAGATGCACAAGGGGGTGCGCCCATTCTCTCTGTCACTCTCAAATAAATAAATAAAAATAAAAAATAAAAAAGAATAGTAATTGCAAGTTCCACTTTTAAATTAGAAATAAGCATTAAAAATGTACCATCAAATATTAGAAATTCAGATTTCCTTTTATTCTCTTCAGTGTTGTTGGAGAAGGGTCTCCTGTGCAATATCTGTGTTTACAGTACCTGTCCCTACTAAAGGTGGTGGTGATAGGACAGAAAATGAGAAAATTTCTGTTAATATGGTAGAACAACAGTTTTGAAACTTATTTATGAATCTTGTCATAGTACATGCAAAGCTGAATGCCATACTTATCAGCTAGCCAAAACTTGATTTCTGAAAGGAAAGGAGATGTTTTTGTTTTTTTGAGGTAGGGTCTCACTCTGGCCCAGGCTGTGGAGTCTCAGGTTGGCCTCCATCTCCTGGCGATCTGCTGCGGTCATGTGCTCCTGAGTAGTGGAGCAGCTCCCCTATGCCCGTGCGCATCCGCATGCAATAGTCCCCTATAGCCCTTCATTTTCACTGGATTGTGAGTGTTGATTGAAAATCTGAAATGGCTATGAGTTTTAAACAGTCCCTTAATACATATATATATATTTATTTTATTTTTTTGCAAGCAGAATAATCCCTTTTCAAATACAAGAAGAGTTGTTGGGTAGGTAAAGTCATTATGTAGTTTCAGGCTGGCCTAAAATTTAGCATTCCTTCTGCCTCCCGAGTGCTGAGATTAAAGGTGTGTGCCAGGACAGCTGGCTTGGTGAGTTTTTAAAAAGGCTTGTCAACATTAAATCCCAGCACCTTCAATTATGAAGTCTTATAAAATCTTTATTAGTTTTCTTAACTTTCTATTAAGGATGTTGTCCAAATAGTTTGGAGGATTCTGAGAGGCCTTGCAGAGATAGAAACACAAGGTAGTTCCCTCTTTCCTGAGGGCTGTAGTGGGAGGTGATGAAGTCTTGTCAGATGTTTGGCCAGTGGCTTAATTTAGTATGCATCTAGATATATTTGATTTCATAATTCAATAAGTATAAATGATACATAGTTACCTGTAGGGGCTTTTAAAAAAACCTCTCTTTTAATGTCAAATGAACACTGAGTTACTTCCTGTGTGGTGTTTCTGTAGAAATGGAGCATCAACTGTTGTCACAGCTATATTTGGAGGCATTCTCCAGAATGAGGTCAACTGCCTCATTTGTGGGACAGAGTCGAGGAAGTTTGACCCATTCCTAGGTAAGAGATGCTATTTGTATAAAAAAATTAGAGAAATCTTTAAAATCACATCATCAGTTTCTGAACTTATTTTCTTAGTGTACTCATGCACATCTAACAGGTCTTCTCTCCTTTTAAGATCTTTCATTAGATATTCCAAGTCAGTTCAGAAGTAAGCGCTCTAAGAATCAAGATAACGGACCAGTTTGTTCATTACGAGGTAAAAGTATTTTACTGTTCTAGAATGCAGGTCCCCCTCCCCTTGGAGCTTATAAAATCTATTCAGCCTGATGTATTTGCAGCGAATCTGTGTTATAGTCCCCAAATTCTGTTTAGTAAAAATATCTTCCACAAGGTATATTAGATGGAAAGTAAAATTTGGCTGTAAGAAAGTTTTCTGATCAAAGGAAACAATTTAGGTCATGAATATCCCACTGGCGTTTATAAGGAAAAGAACATTAAGCAGTTTTATAAATCAGCATTATATTTGTTGTTCTATAAGAACTCATATGAGGTAACTTCTCGTTAAGCCTTTCAGCCTGCTTTAACCACAAGATGGGTAACAATGCACATTGACTGTGAGAGATTGTAAACTCATTTTTTTCCCTTCAATGAGTTGAGGAAAAAGACTTAATATTCATGAAGAGTGGCTATGTATGCAACTCCGCCACAAAGAACCAGCAAAGCAAATTACATTTCAGTCCTGCATGCTAGTGGGGAGTGACCTACACTACCAGGAAACAGGGAAGCAGTAGAGCCAGGGCAGCCTCACTCAACGTGGGATGGTCAGTTGTCCCTAGCTTTAAACCCGTTGAGATCTGTTCTGCACCTAGAACACACGCTGCTGTATGAGAAAGGTCTTCTCCCCAGCCCACACCCTTAGAACCAGGAACGTCCATGCGTACCCTCCTAGAGCTCCAGGACTGGTGCCTGTGATAAGACTCCCAGAACTGATAAATGAGTTCAATAAAGGTTACAGAATCACTGGACAAAACAGTGGTGGTTTTGAGGGTGTGTTCACATGCCTGCCTGCACCTGTGCATGTGAACACTAGAGGGCAGCTTGGGCATTATCCTCAAGTAGGCTGTCCTTTTGTGCTTTAAAGAAAGCTTTATTTACTACATACATCCTTAGAATGTACTGTAAATGGACCAAGATCTAAAAAGCATTTCCAATTCAAAGCTAAAGATAACTAAACTATTAGCATGTTTGCAAACAGAACTCTAAAACTTAAAAATAACATATATAAAAGTTCACATTTCAGGTTATAAACTCATCTCAGTAGTATCCAAAAAATGGTTTGGGGACTATAGAGATGGCTTAACAGTTAAGCGCTTGCCTGTGAAGCCTAAGGACCCCGGTTCGAGGCTGGATTCCCCAGGACCCACGTTAGCCAGATGCACAAGGGGGCGCATGCATCTGGAGTTGGTTTGCAGTGGCTGGAGCCCTGGCATGCCCATTCTGTCTCCCTCTCTCTGTCTGTCTCTGCGTGTCTGTGACTCTCAAATAAATAAAAATAAACCAAAAATAAAGAAATGGTTTTGGCCAGTCATGGTGGCATATGCCTTTAATCCCAGCACTTGGGAGGCAGAGGTAGGAGGGTTGCTGTGAGTTCAAGGCTACCCTGAGACTACATAGTGAATTCCAGGTCAGCCTGGGCTAGAGTGAGACACTACCTTGCACACAACAACAACAAAAGAAATGGTTTTGAAACAGTAGGAACAGGCAGGACCACAGACAAGGGAGAACGACTGACAGCAAACTGGTGGTCACTGGGTTTAAGGTAGTTTGGTGGTTGTCAGGCTAAGATAAATTTTCCAGACACATGTAAAATTCAGTAAGAACACTGGGTCAGTTTCCCCCATGATCCTCAAGGACACTTCTTTCACACAGGTCAAGGGACAAGGATCTGACACGTCTGTGCATGTCTACCTCTTTGAGGTAGCATGAAACTCACTGGTGATAGTTGGGATCACAGACACACACCACCACACCTAGCATTTATGAAGGTTCTGGGATGAAGCTCAGGTCCTCATGCTTATGAGGCAAGTATCTCACTGATGGAGCCG
The DNA here is from genome assembly GCF_020740685.1 of Jaculus jaculus. Taxonomy (NCBI): domain Eukaryota; kingdom Metazoa; phylum Chordata; class Mammalia; order Rodentia; family Dipodidae; genus Jaculus; species Jaculus jaculus. The sequence continues at coordinate 10,790,457 of NC_059111.1, forward strand.
CCTCTCCAGCTTAGTAGTATTCATTCACTATTCATGAAACTGCTGAGGAAGGAACCATGAGGCCAATCTTGTGCACAGTCGGTGGCACACGCCTTTAATCCCAGCACCTGGAGGCATTGATAGGAGAATCGCCATGAGTTCCAAGTCAGCTTGGGCTAGAGGGAGACCCTACCTCAAAAAAATAAATGAATAAAAAGGTACCTAAGAGCAAATTTAACTAAGGGTGTGAAAGACTTCCATGATGAAAAAGACACTGAAAATCCGGGTGTGGTGGTACACGCCTTTAATCCCAGCACTTGGGAGGCAGAGGTAGGAGGATTGCCATGAGTTCAAGGCCACCCTGAGATTACATAGTTAATTCCAGGTCAGCCTGGACCAGAGTGAGACCCTACCTCAAAAACAAGACACTGAAGACATTAAAAGATGGAAAAACCTGACCTGTTCATAAGTTGGAAGACAGGACATTTCCATATTACTCAAAGTGATCTCCATCAAAACTCCAGTATTCTTCCCAGAACTAGGAAAACCATCCTGACTCCTATGTAGTACAAAAGCCGCATAGCCAAAGCAGTGACGAGGACGCAGAGTTGTAGTTCTTGACAGACACTCCAGAAGGGCAGTGCCAGGGGAAATCCACACAGCTGTAGCAAATTGACTTCTGACAAACGGGCCTAAAACACGTATTGGAAAATGGGCAGCTCTTTAACAAGCAGCATTGGGGAAAGTAGATAGCCTCATGTATCTAGCTCTTACTATATATATGAAAGACAAGTCTCAGAATGGATCAAAGACCTTAACGTAAGACCCTACGCTTTCAGACTTCTGGAGGGAAACACGGGGAACTCTTCAGGGTGTTGGTACAGAGGAGGAGTATTTAGAATGTACAAGGAGCTCAGACGCTTAAGTCACAAAACAATCCAGTTAAAAAACAGGCAAATGATCTAAATAGACCCTTTTCAAAAGAAATACAAAGGGCCAATAATATGAAAAAATGCACAAAGTAGAGTTTTGGGAAATACAAATCACGAATAGTTGGTAGGAATGCCAATTCATACGACCACATGGAAAACTATGGCAGATTCTCAAAAAGCTAGACAATATGATCCAGTTATTCCACTCATGTGTGCATATTACATGTATATATGGATACACACATACCTATAAACACATCTATAAGAAATGGAGTCATCATGCAAGAGAGACCTACCCACAGACCCATGTATACTGTAGCACTCTTTATAGTAGTTAAGATATGGCATTATCCTAGGTACCTGTCAATATGAATAAAGAAAATACACTGTGAACATCCATCCATAGTGGAGTATTATGTGTTCATAAATAAGAATAAAATCCTGTCATTTGCAGGCAAACAGGTGGAACCAGAGGACATGATGTTAAATGAAAGAGGCTGGGGAGAGTAGAGGGTGTGTATAGGCACAATTATACATGATGAAACTGTCACAGTACATCTCATTAATTTGTACAGTATATTATAATAAAAAAAAGCTCTCCAAAAATTGAAATGGAAGAAATTCTACCCAGTTCTTCAGATAAGGCCAGCATTGCCCTGTCTTGTAACTTCAGCACCATTTCACCCCAACAGGGTGGGAAGACCAAAGACCATCGTGTCAGGACCAGTCTGGCAAATAAATAGGTTTATTAGGGTTGTTTATAGGAGCAGGGGTGACTCGTGGACAATTCCACCACCGAACTCCCCTCCCCCCCCAACTGCTCCCTATCACACACACACACACACACACACACACACACACAGTCACACGAGAGTGGTGACTGGCGCTCCAGGGGAGGGTTTGTTATCCCGTCCTAGGGAAGGTCAGCAGCACCGTCATTACAAGCTGTCCCTGCATCCTGTAGGTCAATACTGCCACACAAGCCAAGAACAGCCGCTTCTCTATACTGTAATACCAGCAGTAGAGAGATGCACCAAGGAAGGAATGTATAGCCCCATATTCCTGATCAGGTCCACCAGCACATCAGATATACCAGTCAGGTGACACCCATCCCAAGGGTCAAAGGGTGGTTCACCATATGCAAACCAGTAAATGTGATATTGATGTATGTAGAAAACACATTTGATAAATTGTGTCCTTTCATGATTAAAAAAAAAAATTATCCAATTGCCGGGCATGGTAGCTCACACCTTTAATCCCAGCACTCGGGAGGCAGAGGTAGGAGGAGCGCCATGAGTTTGAGGTCACCCTGAGATTCCATAGTGAATTCCAGGTCAGCTCTGAGCTACACCAAGACCCTACCTCAGAAAAATAAAACAAAGCAAAAAACCACATACCACACACTCAAATTAAGAATAGAAGGAATATGTATATCAAATACCAAAGGTTGTATACTGCTCAAAACAGCATAACTGGATTAATAATCACTAGACCAGTGGAACAACAGATGAGCCAGAAGTTAGTCTATGTTGACATAGCCAACAGACAGTAGAAAAAGGACAGTTTCTTCAAATGATGCTGACATTCAGATACACAAGTAAGGGACTAGATCCTTTACTCTTAGCAACACAAAAATCAACTCAAAATAGATCAAAAACCTTCCTTTTTAAACTATTGTTAGCAATAAAAGGAGCTCTTGGACAATAAGAGCATAGTGAATTGTATTTAGTTTATTAACCAGAGATGGAGAGGTGATTACCTGTAAGTCTTCTGCATGCTTTCTGTCTGCCAAGAACTATGTGTATGCTTTATGAATCTATGATTTTAATGCCGAGTTTTTCACTTAAAAAAGAAAGGTAATGGTGAAAACTCTGGGATATGGAGTTATTTTTCTAAAAGTATGTATATTATGAAAGGCTAATATGAACCCCAGTTATAAGATACTGTTCAAAAAAGAAAGCCATTCTTCTCATATATTAGAATTAACAGGTCCTAAATAAAATGCTAAAAAGTAGAATCCAGGAGTATACTGAAATAGTAATTAATGCATAGAGATCAAGTAAGATTTTTTCCCAGTGGTATAAGACATGTTGAACATTAGAAAATGTGTTGCATTGGGGGATGACAAATCAAAATGCCCCAAGAATCCTTAAGAAAGTTATTACCTATTACTGATTTTTTTCTTTTAATCATTAGGCTTAGACTAGAAATGTCAACCTGATAAAAATTAGACAGTTTTATAGTGGTAAAGCACTAATAATGATTATTGTTATATCCATTATAGTTAGTGATGCTGAAGGACTAATAATTTACTATTAAAGTTAAGAATGAGCTGGTATTGGTTATCTTTGTCATTAGGCCCATATACCTGACAGATTTGATTTGGCGCATTACCAACCATTATAATGGGAAAGACATGAAAACTGGAGCTCCGCCCATGGCAGTGGAAGCTCATAGTGCAGCTGCCCCACGGCCTGCCCCACAGTCGCCTCTTCATCCTGGTAGGCTCTACCTCCTCAGGTTTCCACAGCCTCTCAGAATATCACCACCAGATGTGGGGACCAAGTATTCACACACAGTAGCATCTGGGAGACGGCTCACGTACAAACCATAGCATTTTGCCCCTGGCCCCACAGGTCTGTTGGTGTCACGTGACACAAATACATTCAGTCTGACTTCGAGTCCCCGTAGTCTCAACAGTCCTCCGCTCACAAGTTCCTGGTCTCTCCTGAGATTCAAGGCAAGCTCTTAGCTGAGGCCCTTCGTAAAATCAGGTAACACACTTGCATTGTACAGTGGTGCAGAGTAAACATTCCCATCCTGAAAGGAGTAGGGGCGTAGAAAGAAAAGATAGGCAAAATCAAGACCAAAACCCAGCGGAACAAACACAAACTACAATTCCACATTTGGCGTCCAGGACTCATGGTCGTGTCGTCTGAGCTGTAGTGGGCTAGGTGGTCCTACCCTCTGCTCCTGTTTCCCACAATATACTTTCTGGGCAGCATTTTGGGGTCTCCATTGCATCCTAGGCTTCACCATTTCCTACAGTATCCTCAGGGCTTCCTTGAAGACTGGACAGCCCTGCAGTACACTGCCTTAGCTCGCTGGTGCACGCCCTCCTCTTTTCACATGCCTCAACAACCAGCACAAGACGGATAGTGCCAGGTTTTGCTGCCGAGACCTAGCTGTCCCTGTTGCTACCAGAAGCACAGTACCATCTTAGCACCTGCAGGGCTGAGCCCCTGGGAAAATAGTTTCCTTAGGTGGTCCTGTTTGAATAGGGTACAGTGGGGTTTCCTTCCCCAGGCACTCTTCATTTAGGGATCTCCCTGGAGCTGTCAGTGTTCTCAAGGCATCATTCCTACTGTCCCAGTACAAAGTGCCAGGTTTCTCTTTAGTGCCACTAACCTCTTAACAGTTTCAACCTCTTTGTCCCCAACTTTAAATTGACTCACTCTCCTTTCTTCACACTACGTTTTTTCATCTCGGCCATAACCTGTGTGCTATGCTGTCTTGAAATGTCCTCCACTACTTGTGAATTCAGCCTCACTGGAATCTTCACGACACAGGAAGAATATAGCCACCATCTTTGCCAGAATGTAATAGAAAGGCCTCTAGCTCAATTCCCTGGAAACACCAAGAACTCAGTCTTTACTTGTGCCTTTCTATTGTCACTCTCATCTTCTGTACACTCTTGCTACAATGGACCATTAATTGTGCTCACAGCTCCAAACTCTACCCTGTCCTTCCCACAGTCCAGTTCCAAAGACCTACTGACCTCATAGCCATGTCACAGCACCCACCACTTCTCATAAGTTTTTGGTGTGTATGTTACTGTCTCGTTGCAGTGACAAGGGAAGTATGTTTTGGCTTATAGTTTCAGAGATACAGCTCGTCACGGCAGTGGAGGCTGGGGTTCTGTCTGTGGCAGTGGGAGCTTGTGTCACAGCTTTTTAACATCTCAGTGAACCAATAAGCAGAGAACTTGGGCCAGAAGCGAGGCTGGGTTATAACCCTCAAGGCTCATCCCCCGGGGCACCCATTTCTTTCAGCCAGGATCTACCTTTAATCCCAGCACTTGGGAGGCAGAGGTAGGAGGATCACCGTGAATTCCAGGTCAGCCTGGGCTAGAGTGAGACCCTACCTCAAAAAAACAAGATTCTACAACCTCCCAAAAACCACACTGCCACTTGGGGACAAAGTGTCAAAATGCATGAACCTTTGGGGGGCTTTTCACATTCAAACCATATCAAGATGAGAGGCCAGTTTTCTTCCAGATTACTCTCTACATCTGTTGTACTTATTTAAGAGGAGCTACTTTTTTTTTTTGTTTTGCTTTTAAATGAAAGGGAAGGAATAGAAATGTGATAAGAATGTACTAGAAGTACTAAGCAGATGGTGTATACAGACATGTATTTGGCAAAGAAAAATTTCAAATCTGGGCAGGGCAATGAGAAACTAGTCAATAAGTGTTATTAGTATAAATGAAAGTTTATTTGGGAAAACATTAGTTTGATCCCTACCTCATATTTTTTCTAAATTTCATACTTTCAAGATTTAAATGTGGGGGGGGGTCTGAAGAGATGGCTTAGCAGTTAAGCACTTGCCTGTGAAGCCTAAGAACCTTGGTTTGAGGCTCAATTTCCCAGTACCCACGTAAAGCCAGATGCACGAGGTGGCACATGTGTCTGGAGTTCACTTACAGTGGCTGGAGGCCCTGGTGCACCCATTCTTTCTTTTTCTGCCTCTTTGTCACTCTCAAATAAGTAAAAATAATTTAAAAAAAAAAGATTTCAATGTGGATAGCACCACAGGACATACTAGGAAAAAAAAAAAAAACATCTTTATGATCTTATTTTAGGGAAGGTCTTCCTAAAGTATGTCATCAAGGCCCAAAGTCATAAGGGGAACAAATTCTTAAATTTAATTGCTTCATGATGAAACACCATAGAGACATTTGTAGCATGGATGGAAAAAGGGTATTTAGACAAATTGCATGAGAAAGAAAGATGGGCATGTCATTGTAATGTGGGAGAATCTTAATCCTTATCCAGGAAACAAGCATAACGAGGTGGGTAAAAACAGTTAGCCCGTAACTGGTACAGCTCTTTGGAGGCCAGTGCTGTAACATGGACAGTAAAATGCTTACTAAAGCTTTCACCTTTAATCCCAGCACTCGGGAGGCCACACTAAGACTACAGAGTGTATTCCAGGTCAGTCTGGGCTAGAATGAGACCCTACCTCGGAAAACCCAAAACAAACCAAAAAAAACACTAGGCATGGTGGTAACATGCATTTAGTCCCAGTGCTTGGGAGGCAGAGGTAGGAGGATTTTCTTGATTTTGAGGCCAGCCTGACCTGAGACTACATAGTGAATTCAGGTCAGCTTGGGCTAGAGGAAGACCCTACCTCAAAAAACTAAAGGAAAAAGAAAATAAGCAATGCTTGCCAGGTGTGGTAGTGCACACCTTGAATCTCAGCACTTGAGAGGCAGTGGTAGGAGGATCACCATGAGTTCAGGGCCAGCCTGGGCTACAGTGAAACCCTTGGGTGTGGGAGGAAAGGACTTGTTTAGTTATGCTTTTTTTTTCCCTTTGGTTTTTCGAAGTAGGATCTCACTTTAGCTCAGGCTGACCTCAAATTCATATGTAGTCTCAGGGTGGCTGTGAACTCATCATGATCCTACCTCGGCCTCCCGAGTGCTGGGATTCAAGGCATGCGCCACCACACCTGGCTAAGTCACTTTTTTTCTTCACTTTGTTTTCAAATAGTTCATCTCACATTTTTGTGTTACACTGTCAACATTTATTTTTGCATGGTGGCACATGCCTTTATGAGAGAGAGACAGAAAGTCGGTGCGCCAGGGCCTCTAGTCACTTCAGTGGAACTCCAGAAGTGTGTGCTCCCTTGTGTGCGTCCACAGTCTTGTACGTCTTTCTTATGTGGCATCTAGGGAGTTGAACATGTCTTTTAGCATGCTGAAGTCCTCTTTTAGGGGGGCCTTCTTTCTCAGACTTCACCTCTCCTCCTGTGAGGACGGTCTTTGACACCATGCAGCATCTACCTGCTGAGCATTCTCAGGCTGCAGTGCCATCTGTGGAGCCAGAGGCAGGGAGCTCCGAGACCCCAAGGATACTGCATCTCCATGAGCATGTTTGGGTTTAGAACCGACACTTCCTCCACGAAGTGTAGTGTTGAAACAGTTTATTTTCCTAGGAGCCATTCTTGACAAATGGCTGACTCACCTGGCTGTTCTAAGAACACTGATAGACTGCCTTTCCTTCCACAGCTAGGCTGTGCTCACTACGCTGTGCGACTTCGGTCGTGGTGGGACTCTGTGGGGGGGCGTGTCAGTGACCCGGAGGCGGCCTCGGTGTTGGCCGGGACACGCGCGGCATCCTCTGGGACAGCCGCCTGGGATGGGGCGGGAACCTGGCTCTGGGTCGGTAGCGTCGGGGCCGCCCGGGGAGCCCTTCCTGGGGAGCTCCAGCCTCGCCAGCACCTGGTGGAAAGACGAGCTCTCCGCAGAGTTAGACGTGGCTTATTTGCGGAGTCACCTGGACCTCGCCACTCACCGAACCCTCCTTTCTCCCTGTGCGGCGGGTGGGCGGGGGGGGGGGATGTTCCCCCAAGGGATTTGAGGCTTAAGTGAGATCTAGAGTGGAGAGAGCTTGCCATGGGAGCTCCTGCAGGCAGTCACAGTCCACGTTCCAGAGAGGAGGGACTGCTCCCAGTCCAGGAGGAGCCTTTCCTGGGCCCTGAGGAGGATGTGAGGAACGGAAATACCCTCTAAAGTTCATGCGTCGCCCTTAGCCATCGTTGATGGGCTTCCCCACTTTTGCAAGGCCCAAAGTGCTCAAATCTGACTCAGGTCAAGTGTCTGAACCTTTGAGCCCAGGAGATGGTTACCTTCCATGTCATCGCGAGGACTTGTTTAAGCCTTTCTAAGAACTTTGGAATAATTCTGAGGCCAGAGGAACCTGGAGAGCTAGCAGAGACACCCTCCTGGCCAAACTAATGATATGTGAACACACACACGCTCTACTGAGACGACGTGACACACACAACAGTGAGGCCAGTGGCTCTTCCGTGGGGAGGGAGCCGGTGGGTTGTGACTGGCTTCTCAGGCACCAGGAGGAATTAGCTTCTTGTCCTTAGGCAGCCATGCCTTGTCTTAAGCAGACGACTGATTGAGTGCAGCAGGAGCTGGCAGACGCTTCTGTGAAGGACAGCGGCTGAATGTCTTAGGCATCACAGCCCATGAGGCGGGTCCCTGCCGCTGTTGTAGCGGAAGTGCCCAGGCGGCATGGAGGTCGGTGAGACGGAGCATTATTCACAGAGCTTGGCTGAATCTGAGATTACACAATTAAAACCTTGAAAAGAACACAGTGCTACATAGCTGTGGCCTATCCAGGGGATGGGAACAGTCCAGACACGGGACTCACTGGGTTAGATTTACCTAATCTGTATTTTTGAATAAGTTAGGACTGATGATGTTTGACCCACATTTGACATTTCTGTGCACTTAGGGCTTGGCCTTCCAAGCGTCACCCAGCGAGAGGACGTTGCTGTTGAAGGAGTTCGTTTATTAGCATTTCCGATGACCTCACAGCTAGGAAAACCAACACCATCTGTTGTTGTTAATCTCTTCTTGGTAGGCCTGATGCCTGGTGCTTTACCCTCCTCTTTCAGCAGCCCTCCACTGGCCACATACTGGCTCCAGTTTGCACCTGAGGATTGCTGACTTTTTCTCTAAGGTCATAGAGCTTTAAAACAACAGCGTTCGCTTCGGCATCACATACACTAAAATTGAAACTACAAAGATTAGCATGGCACCTGCACAAGAATGACATGCAAATTCATGAAGTGTTCCAGATGTGTATAAAGTTGGGCTTAAACTGACCCCATCCTTTCTCGTAACAGTTCAGTCTTTTTCCTACAGCGCGTTGCCTCTATGAAAGGTCCTTGTCTTAATGTCATCAAAATCTATGTGGTTTCAGATTGTCTTCGCAGTTTTACTGACCTGGAAGAACTTGATGAGACAGAGTTATATATGTGCCATAAATGCAAAAAGAAGCAGAAGTCCACAAAAAAGTTTTGGATTCAAAAACTACCCAAGGTAAGTATTAAATTTTGGCTATGATTCAATTTCACAGGGAAAATGATTGAGAACAGTTATTTTTGTTGACTTTAAACTGTGTGAACCACTCTATCAGTCTTTTAAGCTTTCTTTAGAAGCTGAAACCTTGAACACCTCGTGTGCCTGGGAGAAAGCAGTATGGAGGGTCAGGAGGAAAACAGGGCATCGAGCATTCACCGAGAGGTCACCTAGGTGTTCTCGCCTCTGTCCTGCAGGTGCTGTGCTTGCATTTGAAAAGATTTCACTGGACAGCATATTTAAGAAACAAGGTGGATACGTACGTAGAGTTTCCACTGAGAGGCCTAGACATGAAGTGCTACTTACTAGAGGTAAGGCCCGCTGAGCTTTTAAAAAAGCGCAGTGAAAGGATGTCTTTCTGTTCAAGTCAGTCTCCACGCAGGGAGGCAGCATGTGGTGGTTTCATTGACAACTGCTCGTAACTCATCATTGCTGTGCCTTCTCCCTTGCTCTGTAGCCCGAGAACAGTGGCCCGGAGAACTGTCTGTATGACCTCGCTGCTGTGGTGGTGCATCACGGCTCTGGGTGAGTGTGTCAGCTAGCACAAGAGGACCTGCACCTTTGCACCACTCAGCTCTCCCCAAAAGTATATGCATATTCATTCCAGTGGGGGAGGTGGACTTTCCTTGGTGTGGAAGAAGATTCCTCAGGATGTTGTGAGGCCATAATAGCAAAATGGAGACCAGCACCGCCTCTTTTTCCACACTGTGCCGAGTCATCTTTATAACAAAATTGTCAACTGAAATTTAAGAGGGGACATTATTTGAAATAATGTATCCATTCATCCACTTAGAAGTGTCATTAATTTAGTGGAATAACAATTTTTTGTGTGTGAGATTAGCTTGTACAAGGGGGTGTCATTGCAGTTACCTTCTCTTGCTGGACAAACAACTGACCAGAAGCAGCTTATGGGAGGGAAAGGGTTTATATCAGGCTTAGACTCCAAGGGGTGAAGCTGGCTCACGTCCACATGTCCACAACAAAGAGCGAAGCACACCAGCAACAAGAGCTCATGCTACCTCCTCCAGCAGGCTGCTGGAAGCTTGATCTTAATCAAAAATGCCCAAGTCTATGGGGCCATTTGCATGCAAACCACCCTAGGAAAACATTTTCTCATTTCTGGTTTGCTTAAGAACAGTTCTTTTTCCTTCCAGTTTGGGCCAGTCACACTTGGACAAACCATTACCCATACTGGACATTCTTTGCCTCGTAATTTGTAGATGTGTTACTCCAGTGGTTTTGCTATCCTGCGTCATAAATGACAAGTCCAGTAGAAGTCTGGCCTGAGCTGCTTTATAGGCATTTGATTTTCCTCTATCTGGACTTATGGACAATGGGATATATTCTTGCTGAGTAGTTGGTAGGAACACTTTTAGTTTGGTGTTTTCAGCTCTTAGAAACATTTTATATGTATATCTTCCCCTTATTCCTTGGTCTGTCTTTTGGAATCCCTACGAAATGCGTGGTGAATTTTCTGGATCATGTGTGCGTGCACACACACATGCCCATAAAGTATGTACACATACGTGCTGCAGGGCTGGGCTCAGACCCAGGGCTTCGCTCTCTACCTATGCCCCGAGTCTGCTACAATGGAAAGTTTTTCCCCCCCTCCAGTGGAATTTCTCAGTGATTTTTTTACTTGTCCTTCCTGACACTTCTTTAGCAAAATTACATGGCAAAGAGAAGTTGATTTTTGGTTATTGAGAATCATCATAAATAGAAGAGTGAGACACTAACCATTATGAAGATTTTTTTCTAGCAGCTATGAAGTGCTCTGCTCACCTGTGGCCTCACCTCACGGGAAGACTGATTTTGAGGTGCCATGTATGAGTAGCTAGGTTGTGCTCACAGGGGAAAAGCTAAGCCACGGGGTGGGGAATGCTTTCCTCAAGCAGACTAATTTCCTTTCCCCTGCTCAAGATTCTGACAGGAAATGTAACGAATGTTCAGTCTCCATGAATCTGGCCTTGACCCATGCCTTTCAGCTTGTGCCTGCCCACAGATGTTTAGTTTCTCTATTAGGTCAGTGTCACCAGCTTTATGTGTTCTATAACTGTCAACTTCTTGTCAGTTGATAGTGTATTCTTATTTTCCAGTGTCAGTATACTGGGTCTGGAGGAAGATAAGCATAAGCAGCGAGTCAGTGGTCTCAACCGGAAGTCTCTAGGACTTGTTTGTAATAACCTACGACAGCACAAGGCTGCACGGCCGTCCTGAGGCTCTTACAATTTCTGCTGTCTTACCTGGTGTTTTGTCTTCTTTTCCAGAGTGGGTTCTGGACATTACACAGCATATGCCACGCATGAAGGCCGCTGGTTCCATTTCAATGACAGTACCGTAACACTGACTGATGAAGAGACCGTTGTGAAGGCCAAGGCGTACATCCTGTTTTACGTGGAGCGCCAGGCCAAGGCCGGAACAGATAAACTTTAATACCTCCTCCAGCCATCCTTCAACTATACCGGACAGACATTTCCAGTTTTCCATAAATACTTGATCCAAGATTTAATTTCATTATGCACTTTTCAATTTCCTGTTTTGAGTTTAGTTTTGTCAATGGTAGTGACTTACTGAACGTGGGCACCAACTAATTTTTTGTTGTTGTTCTACCAGAAAACCTCAGCAGATGTTCTGATTTGCTGCTTTAGTTGTGATAATTTTTATATGTAGTATCCAGAACTTAGTTCTGTGACTTTTATTAGTGTCTCAGTTCTCACCTTGAGGCGCCGCTGCATCAGTGCTTTTCTGCTCTCACGTGCTGAGAGCAGGTTCCCCAGTGGGAGGAGCGACTGCCTGCAACGCCACAGCCCGGATCATGAGCACAGGATCTGTGGCCAGACTTCAGTGACTCTCAGAAATCATTCTTCCTGACCAAGAAGTAATGGAGGCCCCACGGCAGACCAGGCCATGGCTGTCGGTGTCTCCATGCTGCTGTCTACCAGCACTAAATAAATCTGTTGGTTCAGTTGTATCTGTACTGCAAGTTAAAGAATTTGTTTTTTGGGGTTGTTTTTGGAGTACTTTTTATATTTTTATGGAGGCTGGGAATATAGGAAAGTCAAAATAAGACCCAAATGGAAGCAGCTGTATTAAAAACCAAATGATTCCCCTGGGAGAGTGGTTTCCTGTGAGGGGGCCCTGTCTAGTTAAACATCCTTTGGCTATCTGAGGCACCATGTGACCCTCCAGAATGGGCATCACTGCTACACCGGGTCTTAAAAAAAATGCTCCCCTCCTTATTCTGAAGTTGTATGAGCAGAGTGGGTGTTCTTGAAGCCCAGTAATCTAATGCCAGCGCTGTCTGGATGTCATTGCTCTCATGGTCATCTCGGTCACCACACTCCTTCCCTTCAGTTCTCCACACAGGCTAAAATGCAGCTCAGATGAGGATAGCCAAGCTGACATTTTACGGTTTTTCTTTTTTCAAGGCAGGGCTTCACTGTAGCCCTGGCTGACCTTGAACACATGGCAGCTCTACCTCACCCTCCTGAGTGCTGGTGCCATGCCTGGCAAGCAGAGGTTGTAGTAAATTTTTTTCCCCATTAAAAGAAAATGACTTTTAAAAGTATGTAAGTTGGAAAGTAAGTTCGATAGTGTTCCTCCCAGGCTAGCTGAACGTGTAAGAGCAGGTATGGCTCCACGTCCATCGTGTTAGCGGCACAGATCCCGCTTCCTCTCAGCAAGCAAGGAGCTAGGCTGCATCAACCACCCAATGGACATGTGTGGTTATTTAAGACTAGGCCAGGGGAGTGGAGGGAGCTCAGTGGTAAAAGCGCGTGTTTTCAAGTTGTTGGCCTGGATTAATTCCTCAGCCCCCATATAATGCCAATGCAGAGTGACACATGCATGGTACATGTGTGCCCGTATACTTCACACACAAATATTACATTAATAAAAATTGAAAATACAATTTAAGGGGCTGGCTCAGCAGTTAAAGGTACTTGCTTGCAAAGCCTGCCAGCTTAGGTTTGGTTCGCCACCCTTTTACTTGTAAGCCTGATGCAGAATGTGGCGCACAAGTGTTAATTTGTAGTGGCAAGAGACAGGGCACCCCATATGCGCACACACATGCAAATGAATACAAATGTTTAAGAATATTCTTAAAAGCAGGCTGCTCAGTCACACTGACCACATCTCCAGGGCAGGTCTTGGACAACACTGGTTTTAAGTTTCACTCTGCTGACTCAAGCCCTGCCATTGTGTTTGAGTTTTACAGCTTAGAATCAGGGCACTAGCAAGAAAGGTAGAAATTGAAAACAATGCACAGTGCTAAATTACATGAGGGTGAAATTATCCCGGCTGGTTGTGACCTGCACAAAGAAGTTGCCCCTGGTCTACCAGGACATCCACAAGGCGTCTGTCCCCGAGCCCCTGTCCTGCTTTTTCGGGCCCTGCAGAGTGTTCTAACGCTGGCCTGTCTCGGCCTCTGAGCCGACACTGGGGAAGAGGGGACTTGCATGCAAGTGGAACGCAGCAGCAGCTGGGCCTCCGCTGAGGAGGGCACTCTCCAGTAAGAGGACGCTACTGGCAGACTGGCCAGAGGGGCTTCCGAGCTGGGACCTGGGCAGCCATGTGTGAGCGCAGTCATGAACCCCTGGGGAGAGGGGCTGGCCTCACTGGAACTCGCCACCGGAACTCTGTGCTGAAAGCGTGCCCGCCCCTGCCTGTCTGTACTGTGCACCCTCACACCTCTGTGGACAGCTGAGCTCTGTGGCTGGCATGGCTTTCCCGGGCTGTGCGTCTGCCCATGGCTTATGCTGAGGAGGGGCTGCACACCCCACCTCACAGGCCCCTTGGAGGAGCCTCAAGTCCTCCCACGCTGGTGGGGATAGCAGCAGTTTGCGGCAACACAACTCGCCATGGCGGAGAAACTTGTTTTGCTTATCCACTGTGTTCTCAATGTATAGCGATGCAAATGTAACAATCAAACCAGTCGTGGGCGCTGGCCCCGTCAGTGTTGCTGGTGCATCTTCCCTGTGGAACCCACTCAGCAGTGTGGTTTCGGGGCTGGGACATGCTTATCTTTTAAAAAGTCACACCTTTCGTCATTGGTTCAATGTACTTATACTTGATCCACTGTCATCTCACCTGTTGCCTAAACTCCCACGTCCCCGTAGATGCTGAAGCCGCCTTTACACTTGGGCTGGAAAGGTTCAAGGCTCAGCCTGTTCCCATGGCCACAGCATGGGTCCCCTGTGTCCAGGGAGCAGTACCAGGAAGGTGCCACAGCACAGGGAGGAGTGGGTAGTGTAGGGCTGCCTGTGGCTCTCACCACTGGACAGGCCCTTCCTAGGCTGAGAGTGTGATGGGCTCTGGGCTGCCACCCATCAGTTTTGGGAACTAGAGAGAGGGCTTAGCAGTTAAGGCACTTGCCTGTGAAGTCTAAGGATCCATATTCGACTCCCCAGAACCCACATAAGCCAGATGCAGCTGGTGGCATATACATCTGGAGTTTCTATGCAGTGGCTGGAGGCCCTGGCACACCCATTTTCTCTCTCAATAACTTAAAAAAAAAAAAAAGCTTGGCCGGTCTTGGTGGCCCACACCTTTAATCCCAGCACTCAGGAGGCAAAGGTAGGAGGATCGCTGAGAGTTTGAGGCCATCCTGAGACTACACAGCGAATTCCAGGTCAGCCTGGGCTAGATGGAGACCCTACCTTGAAAAACCCAAAATCAACAACAAAACCCCTAGTTTGTATGCTGCCAAGGGGGTTTAATTGTTCAAGTGACCCACCCATCCACTTGTGACCTATGCGTCCAGTTGTAATCCTGTCCAATTCTTGCTTCACCAGTCCAGGTGTTGTGAAAAGTGTCATTAAAAGGTCTCTTCTCTTGCCTTTGTGATTTCTAACCTCCTTTAAGTAGAGCCAAGCCAGTGAAGGCACACTGCTTTCAATTGTGGGCCAGGGCAGCCAGCAGGGAGCAGCCCTTGCAGGAGTCAGGATGCTGGATGGACTTGGGCAGGGCGAGGAGGTCATCCAGAGAAGCCCTTCTGTGGCTGCACCCAGACGCTCCATGAAGCCCTCCCTGGCTCCTTAAGATCAGAGACTACAAAATGAAGACCTCTCTCCTGCTAAGTCAGAGGCTACCTTGAGGACCCAGTTCCTGTGCTCCAAGCCAACCATACTGGTTCTCTCAAAGAATACAAGCAAGGGGGCTGGAGGGATGGCTTAGAGGTTAAGGTGCTTGCCTGTGAACCTAAAGACCTAGGTTCGATTCCCCAGGACCCATGTAAGCCAGATGCACAAGGTGGTACATGCATCTGGAGTTTGTTTGCAGTGGCTGGAGGCCCTAGCACACCCATTCTATCTGTCTCCCCCTCCGATAAATAATAATAATAATAAATAATAATTTAAAAACAGCTGTAGGGTTGGCTTAGTGGTTAAGTCACTAGCCTGCAAAGCCAAAGAACCCAGGATCGATTTCCCCAAGACACACGTAAGGCACATGTACAAGAGGTGGCACATCTTCTGGAATTCGTTTGCAGGGGCTGAAGGCCACTTTCTCCCCCCCCCCCGCCCACACACACACACGATATAAAGCTGGGCATGGTGGCGCAAGCCTTGGGAGCACTTGGGAGGCAGAAGTAGAACGAGCGTGAGTTTGAGGTCACCCTGAGAGTAGAGTGAATTCCAGGTCAGCCCAAGCTAGAGTGAGAACCCACATTGAAAAACCAAAATAAATAAAATATTAAATATTAAAAAAAAGACACAGGAAAGTGAAGTGTTGCTAAGCACGCTATTAAGGTCAGCACCCCACCCCCACCTCCTGCACAGAAGACCCAGGAAGCACAGCTGCTGCCCGTCTGCCTCACTAGCCTGAACTAAAGTGGAGGTGCTTCGGCTCTGGTCATCGTCCGTGTCCTGGGAGATACCTTCCCTTTGGGCAGCTGCCCTGGCCCCAAGGCCTACCCCTGCCAGCCTGCTCTCTGCGTGGCAGCGCACCGCTCAGTCTGGGGCATCTCCATTGGCACTGCCCACGGCAGTCACTGGGGGACAGTCCACAGGCTCCCTGTCAGTCTGGGAGGCCACGATGGTCCACGAGGCGGCTTCACGGTTTGGTGTGGGACAGATGTGGGTGGCCCTGGAGGAGGAAGGAAGGGAGCTGGCCACTGAGCTGGTGTCATGGGCCGGCAGGGGGGAGCGCCTCAGGCTCACCCCTGCCAAGGCAGCACATGCCCGCCAAGCCACGCCACACCAAAACGGGCCTCAGAGCAGGACGAGGCGGGCCATGGGCTGGGGCTCCACCCTCAGTCCTCAGAAGCTTTAGGGACAACTCAGCCCACCAGGCCGGTTGCCTGGCATGAGGGCAGACTGACCCCCAGGCTTCTCTGCCTGGCATGAGGGCAGACTGACCCCCGGGCTTCTCACAGGGGGTGAAGGGCAGTCTCAAAGGGGATGCTTGGGCAGTTCTGCGGTATTGGATCAAGAGCTACCTGATCATTATCTCAACAGCAACATACCAGTGTTAGGGGACGAGCTTAAGGGTTTCATGGAGGAAAGGTCACATGTTAAGTGTGTGTTCCACATACACATACCGATGCTAAGGCAAGGAAACCGAGGTGACGCGAACGGCCATTACCCCGACTGCTTGAGGTGTCCCGGGTGTGTGCCGAAGCCAGCGAATCTGTAGTTTATTGCACGTCATTTGTACCGCAATAAAGGTGTTCAAAAATAGAAACGGCGATCTCCATTTATCCTGACATTTTGGCAAACACAAGCTAAAGTAGCAATAATACGGTGAAAAATAAACTTAAAAGTACATGGGACTCACGAGTCTTGGAGAAATAAGATGCTTTAATGTAATCTTTTATCTAGTCAAGTGTAATATGAGGTAACTTGGACTGCAGTGACAGCCAGCCATCTGTCTCTTGAGACGAAGTAACAGAAGGCATGACCCACGGATTCCACTCAGCTCTGGAGGCACCTCCTTCCTTGGCTCTTCTGGCCAGGGCGGAGCCACAGAGCCACCCTGACATGCCACAGGACCCAGGCGCTGACACCCCCACCCCCGTCCTCGCCAGCCAGACTGCAAGTCCAGGCAGCACCTCCAACCCAAACACCTTGGTTTCCCAAGCATTCTGCTAAACACTATTGTCAGCTAACAGGAACAGAAATCCCTTTTAAGGAAACCGTTTAACTTCAATGACTGCTCTTTTGCCAGGATTTTCAATCCCTCTGAACACGAGCCGAACTACAGACTGCTGCACGTACGTCTGGATCTCGCACCCCCCCCCCAGCTTCAGCACCAGTTGTTGGCCAAAAATAAACACCATTCCTCAACCATATATGTCCACCAGCCTGGAGCTGGGCTGGGGGTGGGGCGGAGGAGCAGGAGGTGCAGGTCAGACCCCGGCTGGGAGCGCTGGTGCGGCTGCCCCTTGCCATGCACATCACCCAGCTCAACAGGGAGTGCCTGCTGCACCTCTTCTCCTTCCTGGACAAGGACAGCAGGAAGAGCCTCGCCAGGACCTGCCCGCAGCTCCGCGCCGTGTTTGAAGACCCCGCACTCTGGCCCCTGCTGCACTTTCGCTCCCTTGCCGAGCTCAAGAAGGACAACTTCCTGCTGGGCCCGGCCCTGCGCAGCCTGTCCATCTGCTGGCACTCCAGCCGCGTGCAGGTGTGCAGCGTCGAGGACTGGCTCAAGAGCACCTTCCAGAGGAGCCTCTGCAGCCGCCACGAGAGCCTGGTCAACGACTTCCTCCTGCAGGTGTGCGACAGGTAGGCCACCTCGTCCCCGAGCAGTGGAGCCTTGGAGGCCTCGGCTCAAGGGGGACAGCAGAACACGCGTTACAAGAGCAACATGGCTGTGCCTCGGGGTACCTCAGACTGTCCAAGGCAGACGGCCAGACCCCCACTCAGTGCAGCTCCCAAGAGATGGGTGGCATCTTGATGGAGCCTGGCGACCCCTCTCCACCTCATGGGTTCTTGTTGCTGCTTTGGTGGCGGAAGAGCTGGGGCTGACCTTCCCGCAGTTGGCCTCCCTGGCAGCCATGAAGGGCTGGGTGGGTGCAGCTGGGCCTGGAGTTTCAAGGTCAGGTTGTGGGAACAGACCCCTAGACATGGCCACCAGCACAGCCTCCTCTGTGGCCAGCAGTCCCCAGGGCCTGAGAAATGCTATGGGAAGGACAGCCAAGGTGCTTGGGTGAGCTGAGCTATATAAAGCAGACTTCAGGGGAGCAGTAAGTGACAAAGGTCTCCTCTGAGGGGCACACGCATCTTCACAGTATCCCCAAGGAGTGTTTCAGCGTCACTAAGGAACCACACGTGACATGCCCAGGGTAGGACTACCAGGCTGCAGCAAATAAAAATATGAACTACCCAAGTAAAATTGCATGTCAGATAAACAGTGACTTATTTCTATAGTGTAACTATGCCCCCCAAACACCCCACACTTCGTCTTTTTTTTTTTTTAACATCTTATTTGAGAGAGAAAGCAGCAGAGAATGGCCAGAGCCTGCAGTCACTGCAAATGAACTCCAGATGCGTGCGCCACCTTGGGCATCTGGCTTTACGTGGGTACTAGGGACCCAAACTTGGATCTTCTGGTTTTGCCGCTAAGCCATCTCTGCAGCCCCGTTATTTCATCTTCCAATCCCACCCCTGCACAGACTGAGCCACCAGGTGGGCTCCCTTGGGTGGAGCAGCTCCAGCAAACACTGAGCTCGACCAGCCCTCAGGAGAAGAGCTCCCGCTGGCTAACAGGTTGGGGCGGCTGCTCGTGGAAAACTGGGCTCAGGGAGCTGCTGCCACCCAAGCTTTATAGCTGCTGTTGGCTGACTTCACCACCCGAACTGGAGGAAAGAAAACAGCGGCCGGCCTTTCATTTGTTCTCCTTTTATAAGCTGGATTCGGGCTGGGCTGACTAGACCAGGTCAGATCATTTTGACAGATTTCACAAGGTCCAGAAATCAGGCTGGAGGGGTGGGGAACCCAGCCTCAAATTGGCCCATTCTCACTCCAAGAACCAGGCTCAGGCGGCGAAGATAGCAAGGTATGGAGCAGGCCTCCCAATGGGTTAAGCATGGGTTCCTGGTATTATAGAGAGAGCAAAGGGCTGTGACTTATCCAATGTTTAAACCTTCACCTTAATGTCTTCCTCTAAAATGGGATCTCAATTCTTTGTGTCACAGCAGCGCCTAGCGGATGGGGGAAATCTGCAGGTCCTGGTTCCCGCCGGACAGCACTCAGCCTAGGATTAGGGGAACCTCTGAGGATGTCAGGCCAGGAGGGTGTCTCTGCTAGCTCTCCCGATTCCTCTGGCCTCAGAATTATTCCAAAGTTCTTAGAAAGGCTTAAACAAGTCCTCGCAACGACACGGAAGGTAACCATTTCCCGGGCTCAGAAAGGTTCAGACACTTGACCTGAGTCAGATTTGAGCACTCTGGGCCTTGCAAAAGTGGGGAAGCGCATCGACGATGGCTAAGGGCGACGCATAAACTTTAGAGGGCATTTCCGTTCCTCGCATCCTTCTCAGGGCCCAGGGGAGGTTCCCCAGGGAAGACTGTGGGGCCCGGGCCCAGGAAAGGCTCCTCCTGGACTGGGAGCAGTCCCTCCTCCCTGGAACGTGGACTGTGACTGCCTGCAGGAGCTCCCATGGCAGGCTCTCTCCACTCCAGATCTCACGTAAGCCTCGAATTCCTTGGGGGAACATCCCCCCCGCCCACCCGCCGCACAGGGAGAAAGGAGGGCTCGGTGAGTGGCGAGGTCCAGGTGACCCCGCATATAAGCCACGTCTAACTCTGCGGAGAGCTCGTCTTTCCACCAGGGGCTGGCGAGGCTGGAGCTCCCCAGGAAGGGCTCCCCGGGCGGCCCCGACGCTACCGACCCAGAGCCAGGTTCCCGCCCCATCCCAGGCGGCTGTCCCAGAGGATGCCGCGCGTGTCCCGGCCAACACCGAGGCCGCCTCCGGGTCACTGACATCCCTTCCCCACCCGAGTCCCGCCCCAACCGCAACAAGTCCGGCCACGACCGAAGTCGCACAAAGTCGTCGCTCGCGCCCGGGGGCGGCCCTCCTCCGCCCAGCGCAGCCTCGGGCCCCCGCAGAAGAAGGCGCAGTTCGCCGGCGGCCGTCCCGGCGGTGGGCGGCCCGTGGGTAGCGTGCAGAGCACGCGCCCGCGAGCTGCGGGGCGGGGCGGGGCGGCCCCGGGGCTCACGGCGCTCTTTCCCCGCAGGTGCCCCAACCTGGCGTCCGTCACGCTCTCGGGCTGCGGCCACGTCACCGACGACTGCCTGGCGCGCCTGCTGCTCTGCTGCCCGCGCCTGCGCGCGCTGCGCCTCGAGAACTGCGCGCGCGTCACCAACCGCACGCTGGCGGCCGCGGCGGCGCACGGGAGCGCGCTGCAGACGCTGCACGTGGACTTCTGCCGCAACGTGAGCGCCGCGGGCCTGCGCCGCCTGCGCGCCGCCCGCCCGCGCCTGGCCGTGCACGCCGAGCACAGCGCCGCCATGATCCCCGACCAGCCGCCGCGCCGCGCGCCCCCCGCCCCCGCGCCCGCGCCCGCGCCCGCGCCCGCGCCCGCGCCGGCTCCGAACGCGGCGCCCCCGCCTCCCCGAGCCCTGTGCCTGCCTCGCACCGCGATTTCTTAGGGGATGGGGGGCGGTGCGAGATTAAGCGACCCCCGCCGTCCCCGAGAGTCCCCGACCCTGCCCCGTTCCAAAGGGGCCTCCGAGCGGCGGGCTGCAGCGGAGCAGTCCTGGCCCGGAGACCCCCCGGCCCGCCTGCCTGCTCGCCTGCCGGGAATGCCACCGTTATAAAAAGTTCGCTCTCATTTTTACATTTGAGTTACCGATGTTTTCTACTGTTCTACTAACCAGAAACACTTAAAAAAAAAAAAAAGACCAGCTAAACACTTAAAAAAAGAGAAAAAAAGCAGTAACCCTCGCTTGAGTCATTCATTATAAGGTGAAAAAAAAAACTTGAGTTTTTACCTGCTGGAGTTGCTGGAAGAGTTCACTTGCCTGAAGTTCCAATTTTAAGCTCCCTTTCTTCGCTGTCCCATGACTAGTGAGGGCCCTCGGCCCACCCAGTGGCTCCTGCCCAGGGCACCTTGGTGCCAATGGGCGAGTAGACGAGGTGAGGAGCCCGCGGTGGGCGATGCTTGAGGCCAGGGCTCCACCCTCCTCCGCCAGCTGTAACCCAGACCCTGTATTTATCTGCGGCCAGGTGCTTCTCCTCCGTGGGACGGAGTCCTGGTTCCCACCCACCCACAGCTGCCGGCATTTAAGGCACAGGTGGGAAACGTCAAGGTGGACAGAGATAAATGCTGTTCTGGTGGAGTTTATGGTCTAATGAAGGGGGCTGCTGTCTAAGAAGGTAGTGAGTCCCGTGGGGGTGGGGGAGAGAGATGGTGTTTGCTGGCAAGACTGGGCTGGGGCTGACCAATGTAAACTTCGGGGAGTTGGTGCCATTGGAGGTATGAGGTGACGGAAGAGGCAGCAAGCCACGGGGCAAGTTTTATAGGCCCAGAGGACCCAGGCTAGGAGCATGGTTGGTGTGGCTAGCGGAACAGCCAGGTTACTGTGGCTGGAGCAGGGAGGAGGGGATCGGGCAGGAGAGAGCAGTAAGATGAACCAAAGACTGGGGAGGACGAAAGGAGCCCCAAGGTTAGCTCATCCTGGCAGGAGTGCATGTGGGGGAAGCACAGATACTTGGCCGTTAAAATCCACACTCAATTTCTGGGTACTTGTGGGCTGCCTGGCAGCTGCTGCTGAAGGGGTTTCTGGCCGCTCCGGCTGGAGGCAGTGCTCACCCCAGAAGCAGGGTAACCACACAAGCCCGGGCCTGGCATTATGCCTTCTACTCTGCCAAAAACCCGGCTGGGTGGTGCCACCAGCCCAGTAGTGGTGAGGCCTCGTCTGGTCATTTCCACTTCAGCATCCCGTGCTTTGGACCCTGGAGAGGCTTGGGGGCTTCACTGGTCTCTTCTGTCAGCACTGCTGAAAGCTAGCTCAGGCTAGCCAGGTCAGCTCCAGTAAGTCCCAAAGAAGGTCCTGTTTGTCCTGAATGAATGGTGCAGCCCAGCAATGACAGGAACTTGACTTCCAGCTCTGACGGATTCAGTTTCCATCACATTTCCTTTGCTTCTCAGGCCTTTGACCAAGGGCAGGTCAGTTCCTCCACAGACCTGCTTATCTGCATGTTGCAAGTAGCTAAAAAATGTAATCTGTAGGTTCTTGTAAGGATCAGGATTGTATGTAAGGCTGAGGTCTTCTTGGGTGTAACGTGAATGGGGTACCCTGCATTTCCCTAAAGCCCTGTTCCCATAGACGCTTTCTCATACATTCCTAGGCTAATCCTACTACTTAACCAAGACGATGGCGCCCACAGAACCAAAGTCATGCTGATAACTGATCCAGTATTGTTTCCAAGGCTCTATCTAAACTGTCTCCCACCATGGTCTGGGAGCTTTGGATCCCTGAGCCAAGGGGTACTCCAAGGTTGGCACTGATGGGACACTTGGCTGTCCACTCTGCCTTTTGACGGCTACTATTCACCATCTCCAGGTGTGCCCTGCTTACTAAACAACTCTTGAGGTCTTAACTGCAGAGAACTGGAGGCAGTACATGCTCAGTTGATCCCAACTCATTCCTTTCCCAGTCTTTACTGGGCATTGGCAGTGGGCTGGACCAGGCCTACCTCAAAGGACTCACTCAGTCCTAGTTGGGAGAAGACACACAGCTGGAAGTGAATGGTGTTGTGACTTAACTTATTTAAAAATGTAAAATGGGGCCTGTGGTGGTTTGATTCAGGTGTCCCCCATAAACTTAGGTGTTCTGAATGCTAGGTTCCCAGCTGATGGATAGTTGGGAATTAATGCCTCCTTGAGGGAGTGTATTGTTGGGGACGGGCTTATGGGCTTTATAGCCAGTTTCCCCTTGCCAGTGTTTGGCACACTCTCCTGTTGCTATGTTCCACCTTATGTTGGCCAGGGGGTGATGTCCACCCTCTGCTCATGTCATCGTTTTCCCCTGCCATCGTGGAGCTTCCCCTCGAGCCTGTAAGCCAAAATAAATCTCTTTTTCCCAGAAGCTGCTCTTGGTTGGGTGATTTCTACCAGCAATGTGAATCGGACTGCAACATTATGACAATCAAAGATTGTGTCTGAATGTGCCACAGCCAGAAGGCATGGAAAAGAGAAGGTGTCCTCACAACCATGGAGGCCTAAAAAAGCTGAGGGCCTGGCAGGACCCACAGGGCCCAGACCCTGGGAAGCAGCAGGATCTCATCATGGACGACAGGAATTCTGTGCTGAGTAAAGGCCACTCCAACTCCCACAGGTTCCAACTGTGACAACAAGTGTCCCTGTCGGCAGGCATAGCTCAGCAAAAGCATGCTCAGCAAAGCCTGAGCCGCCTTTGGGAGGAGGGAGGGGTGAGGTAGAGCAGATGGGAGCTTTCAGAACCACCTTGCAGGTTCTGTCCCACCACAGACTTTCATGAGCTCCCGAGATGCCAAATCTTTTTCTATCTCATTTTGGCTAAGGCAGCCAAGGTCCCATATTAGGAAAGCTGAGGTGAGCACACAGCCTCCACACAGCAGGCCACCTTCTTGGCTGGAAGCTACCCATCACATCCAAGCTGGCTGGTGTGCAGACACACCTTGGAGCAGCACAACCTGAGACCAGGGCCACAAGTGCTTAAGTCCAGGCTGGGAAGCAGGAGGTGGTGCCTTGAGGCTGAATGTCCGGAGACTGAGCCTCCTCTCCTGGGCTCTACTGTGCTGTGACTTGCTCCTGGCCTCTGACTCCAGGTCTATAAAGGTCATCTGACCCGGAGAGACACTCACCAGCTCTACAGGTCAAAGTCTGAGTCATGCATCTTGCTGAAAACCTATCTGTTCTGTTTTTACCTGGCAAAGGTCAACCTCGGAGGCCTAGAACAAGGCCTCACCAGGAAGGACATCTGTAGACAACTTTAAAGGAATGGGGAGGGAGTGTCAACATGTTCTTGAAATTGCTGAAGAGTCATAAAAATTTCAAATATTTGTTACCTGAATGAGACCAACAAACCATTCAAACCTCTACAGGGACTGAATGTGAACCAGGGACCACCACAGCTCCTCAGGTCAGGAACATGGTTCTCTACTTCTCAAAGATCAAGTCATTGAAGGAAAAAGGTGTCCAGCCCCAGATGGCATGTGATAAACTGCATCTGCACAAACTGTTTTTGCAGGACCTGCCCCCCTCAGGCCATGGCAAACTATGCTGGCAAAGGCCACAGATTCACAAGGTTTGAGGCATTATCTTCAATTAAGGTATCTAGGACAACGCAACACACCCTCAGCCCGCTAAGAAGGACCATGGCTTGTCAGTGGGAGGCAACTCAGAGAACCCTAAGGGTCCTGTCTCCTGGCCCAGAAGCCCTGCAATGCCCTTTCCACCTCAGAGCAAATGCTTTTAACCCAGAGCCCCTCAGTGCTGCTACTAGTTTCAGCTCAGAACTGTGGTGCTCTTTACCCAAAATAGCCTGTAAGTTGTGATCTCCCTGTAAGATTTAGTCTCCAATGTGGTAGTTTAAATATATGTCCCCCACAGACTCAGATATTTTATTAAAACTTGGAACTTGGATCTCCAGCCTTCTGTCTGAAGGAGATGTCACTGGTGGCACAGCTGAATCCAGAGGTGTGGAGAGCAGTGTGAGCTGGGCGGGGGCAGGAGGAGGGGGTCCCTGCTGCCCGCTGCTTTGTGGTGTGGGTGCTGGTGCTGGTGCTTGGCTGCTGTGGTTTTCCTCTCTGCTTGCATCGACAGAGGTAAGCAGCGTCTTCCTCCACTGATGGAACTTCCCCTGGATCCATAAGCTGAAGTAAATCCCTTCCTCCCATAACCCGTGTCTGTTTGGAAGTTCATCCCAGCATCGTGGAACTGAATACTACTCCCATGAACCCCTTCCTTAGTAAAATTACAATGTTGTGACTCTCGGTATTACAAGGGATTTCCACTCAGCAAGACTGTCCCATGTTATTTTAGCTGGCAAGACATATAAAAAAAAACAAACAAACACAGGCCACAACCACATTTCCCTTCTACTTTCTCTGAATACAAACACCCACCTTTCTATAGAAAAGTGACTGCCTTCCAGTGTCTCTGCCCGAACCTCATTTGGCAGGTCAGCAGTGAAGTGGTCCCTGAAGTCCACTGGCAGCAGCTGTGGCATGCACTTGGTAGAGGTGAAGCCAGCCACCACAGATGGCACTCTTCCCGCTCACATTCTGACAGCTGCAGCCTCACAGCTGATCTCAAGGAGGGCCTATCCCCCAGCACTGTGTCCACACACGTGCAGACACGCACGCGGAGAAGCACGCCGCTGAGGATCTGTAGGGCTAGGCTCAGGGACTGAACTGGTGGGGGGGGATCTCTTTTCAGACTCCCATGATAAGAAAGGCATGCTCTAAAGTTTGTGTGAACTTACACTATCATTCACTCATCCACAACCGCTTACTTATACATGCCAAGTCTCAACAGGTAGACACCTCCTTCCTGTCCCACCTCCCAACTTGGCTGTCCTCTGGGCAGGGTACATGCTGGAAACAGCCAGTCCCCTGCTCCAGTTCCTTACCACATGCCAAATGGTGCTGCCCATGCCAGGTTCTGCGGCCTTACAGAGGACAGATGGTACTGAAAAGGCAGGCGTGTGGCGGGAGCTTGTGCCCCACAGTGAGAGACCCAGTACCCAGAAGAATAAACAGAAAGAAGGGTTTCCAAGCCCCAGTGTCGCTTCCAGGCAAAGCCTGTCTGCACGTTTCTGAATGGGCAAGAAGCTGTCAGCAGGACCCTGGCCCCACAGTGACTACTGTCCATGCTGCCTGGACTCACGTTTGAGCCGATGGCAACTCTTACTCTGAAGTTCCCCTGCAAGCAACAGCAGCCCTCACCACAATTCCTGAATCTGCTTTATTTCTCAGCATGAGGAACCCTTGCACAGGCAATTCAAATTAAAACAAAATAAATATATGAATATTCATGTAAAACTGTCCTTTCTAATGAACAATTATACACAATATACAATTTCATGTTCACCGGGTGGGTTTACAAAAATGTATCATTCCCAACTAAAAATGCACCAAAATGGTTCCATGCAAACTTATCAAAAGTGACCAAAAATATGGAGGGGGAACCTGACCGAGAGCACTTCCTTTTTGTTTTTGTACAATCACAAAAAAATAAAAACATCTAATTTCTTTGTTACATTTAGAGTAACTAAATGTGGCCACTGTTTATAGTGTCGGCTTATGTTCCTAAAACATCTATGTAGTTACCATACAGTGTACGGGCATCAAATTGGAAATGAGCGTCACTAGAAAAGGGGTAGCACTGCCAGGTCAGTAGTCGGTGTCGGAGCCCTCAGTGTTGTCCACGTTCCTCGAGAGCATGTAGTTGTCCATGTCGATCGAGCGGCAGTTGTTGATGGCGTAGCGCAGGCGCTCAGCCATGACCAGCTGGCTGGAGTAGGGGGGCAGCCGCAGCTGGAAGAAGCAGGTCTGTGAGGTAGGCAGACTGTCGTAAGGCTGTGGGGAGACAGAAGCAGAGCGCTGACTGAGCACTGGGGCACCACGAGCGACTGCTAACTGCCACTGCCACAAAGTCAGGAAAGCACGCCTCTCATTTCAAGATGGAATCCAAGGATGTGACCACGTGGCGAAGTCGAGTGGAAGCAAGACTAGGTCACAGCAGAAAGAGCATGGCTCCCCTCTCCTGTACCCTGTGTTCCATGGCTTCTGGCAAAGCCTTTCCCTTCCTGCCTCCTCTGACATCCATGGAACAAATGGAAATGGGAAGCACCTCGGGTTAAAGAACACACTGCAGACTGGAAGCCAGCTGCAGCAATCCTGCGACAAACAGCAGGTGGAGTGGAAGGACCAAGTGTGCTGTGCTCCAAGGAGCACTCTGCACCTCCCATTACCAGGGCTGCCAGCTCGCAGCCCAGGAGAAGGAGCAGTCAAATCCCAAGACATACCTGTAACTGATGGCAATGTAGCCATTTAAAACAATTATGACGACTAATGGCAAAACAGAAGGAAACAATATAAAAGGGGCTGGGGCTCTTTCATGAAGTTGTAAGAAAGAAAAACAGAAAACTCTAGGACATCAAGCAAAAATGCTCATGACGAAGCTAGGGCATAGCTCAGTGGCAGAGCACTTGCCTAGCATGAACGAGACCCCAGATCCCTAGTGCTGAGAAAAAATACAACTGAGGCAAAACCTAGGAGGAGTTATTAAAGTGAAAATGGCTACTGCTATAGAGAGAGGATTGTGTCTTCTCAGTAAACAACTTTCCATCATGCATGGGTACCATGTTTATGATAAACCAGCAATACAGTGTTTTTAAAGAAGCTTCCTTTTGTTTTTTCTTTGTGCTGTGCTGGGAGTTGAGCCCAGAGCACTGCGCATGCCACACAAGCACTTTCCACTGAGTCACACCCCCAGGCCCTGCCCGCTCTTGTTCAACTTCCTCCTGACACCAGCCCCACTCCTCAGCATCACACCCAGTGAGCTGTGTGTTGGTGGATGGGAGCCCAGCAGCCTCGGTGCATAAAACCCATGATGACAGAGACTGCTGGTGCAGAAAACATGACAACAGCAAGGCAGAGGCCAGCAGGTGGCTCTGGTTACTGAAGTGACTGGTCTAAAAGCCACAAAGCAGCCCCAGGTGGGTTTACTGGGGTGGGGATTAGCGGAGCGTGAGCTCCACAGGTGGCAGGGCAGCACAGACACAAGGAAGGTTGTTCCTGGACTGCAACAGAAGGAGCAACTTCCTTCTCTCCTCACTCAGAGGCCACAACGCAGATCCAACTCAGTATGTGGCTAGCCAGGCAAAGTGTATGGAAAGTCTTTGTGTAGCCAGCTCCTCATACAACATCTCCAAGCGAGTGGCCTGCAGCCTCAGGAAGCACCAGAAGGAGGCAAACCTTTGCTTACACTGCAGGGGTGTTCACCTTGTTGAGACTGTGACACAACACAAGTTGCCAGCTCTGTCCGAGAGATGCTATCTCTGCCTCCTAAGCACTGGGATTACAAGAGGCCCCATGGGTCCTGGGGATCTGAACTCAGTCCTCAAGCTTCCAGTTCTGAGTATGCACTGAGCCACCTCCCCAGTCCCTGCAGCACAATTTTGACATTCATTTAGGACTTTTTTCACTAAATCTCAGTGATGTTTCTGAGCAAGTTTTATGCCTGATGTTTTTAGACCCAGACAATGATTAAAGCTTGAATCAGTAGGCTCCTGAAGAGTCACCATTTAGCTTTACCAGCATGTAAACAGGGAAGAAATAAGGGCAAACTTTACCAAGAAAGAGAGAACTGCCTACTTACCCTATCAACTTTCATGATTTGAAACCTCTGAGAAATGTCTGCGGTGTTGGCCGGCAGCCGAGAGCGTCCCGACACGAAGCGCATGAAGAGCACCCGCTCCTCGTTGGAGAACTCCTCTAGCGTGCGCCAGAACCACTGCACCAGCTGCTGCTGCTCGTCCACTTCGCGGTACCGCACCACTTTCTTCAGGACCTCCACGGAGATCTCGGGCATCCCACACACCATCTGCTCGAGCTGCTTCGCTGTGAGGAGGGACAGCAGCGGCACGGGGACAATCCAGGACATCCCTTCTCGGACTGCAGCCACCTGCTCCCAGGAGGGTTTTTTTTAATGTTTGTTTTATAAATATTTTGTATTTATTTACAAACAGAGAGAATGAGTGGGTGTGTCAGGGCCTCTAGCTGCTGCAAATGAACTCCAGAAGCATGTGCCCCTTTGTGCATCTGGCCTTACATGGCTATTGGGGAGTTGAACCCAGGTCCTTAGGCTTTGCAGGCAAGTGCCTTAACCACTAAGCCATTTCTCCAGCTGGAGGCTGTTTATTTTAACACCCACTGTGACTACCTGGCCCTCTGCTCACAGGCTCTACTGCAGGCCTGTGGACAAAGCTGTCCTTGTCTCACCAGTGTTGAGTGCAGTTGGCTGGGGAAGGTCTGAGAACATGCTGAGCAAAGGTTTCTTCCAGCATTGTACTCTGGGCTTACACTGAACACAGACCCAGCGTGGCTCAAAGCTTACCCCACAAATCCATCCCTGCTAGGAATACTCCAAGAATATGAGCAGAAGCTACACCTGCACCTTGGAGAAGGCTCTGGGATTATGACTCAAACCCCAGGGCTGATGGGCATCCCCAAGCAAAAACATGTCAGAAACCAAAGACCAAGCCCATAAGAATACCCAACAAAAGATGCCTGAAAAAAATGGTGCTGAGGTAGGGGGCTGGGACTCAAAGTGGCAAGGAGACAACTGTGAACAGCAATGGGAAGAACGTTCAATTTTACAGATGAGGAATGAAGGAAAAAGCCTTGTTACTGAGACAAGAACAAAAGTGAGGCACAGCCCAGCTGATGGGGAGTGGAGGGCCAAACCAACCCTCAGAAACAGGGCCACAGAAGAACCCCAACAAGGCACTGCACTGAGGCCTGGATTCTGATCTTGGCTCTGCTGTGGGCATGGCATGTCACTGCTGTGCTTTCTTCT
Organism: Jaculus jaculus; assembly: GCF_020740685.1. Taxonomy (NCBI): domain Eukaryota; kingdom Metazoa; phylum Chordata; class Mammalia; order Rodentia; family Dipodidae; genus Jaculus; species Jaculus jaculus. The sequence goes on from NC_059111.1 coordinate 10,820,035, forward strand.
GTGCAATGGTGACAACAGCCTTCATTTCAGAGTGCCCTGGAAAGAAAACTACACACAACGAGGGCTGGCACCAGAGGGAAGTGATCAGTATGCTTCTAATCAGTTATTTATTCTCTCAAGACTAAAATATTCATCAGGGCTAGGGATGTACCTCAGTGGTAGAACATTTCCCTAGCATGTACATGACCATGAGTTCAATACTTAGCACCATCAAAAAACAACCAACCAACCAATCATTAATTGGAGACAAGCCCTGGGCCCAGGCTGTATAAACAGTACCACCGACAGAACTCAACTTTGCTAAGCTAAGAGAAATAGTCTTATGACTGGATTGAGCCCAATGCTAAACTAAAAGAAGGTATCAGAAGTGAAAGGTGCTCAGGTAAATGAAGGTAGACAGCGTCAGTGTAGGCCCAACACTGAAAAGCACCCACCATATTCCTAAAATTACAACCTAGATGAAATGACTCTTAATGAATTCATTACCAAAAGAGCCATTTTTGAACACAATATTGTTTTTTATAGTCACTCATCCTTTCAGGGTTAATTAAATGCTTGTGTTTCAGCAAAGAACAAGAATAACTCAAGCAAAAAGGAAAACAGTGCTCATTCACGGTCTTCCAAGCTAACTGAAGAAACACCCGAATTCAAAGGCTTAGCTCTTTGACCACCACATACAAACATGCACATACCAGGGCTAAGAAAAAAGTCTCTTCTCTCCTAGTTAGGGAAGGCAGGGCTGTGAAGGAGAAGAACTCCTAGCTGGGGCTTGAATCACTATACTGGGAAAGGGAAAGAAGTGCATACATGGGATTTCATGAGCAGTACTTGGAGCTTCCTGACCTATCTAGAGTGAGGGCACTGGACCAGGAAGTTGGGACACCAGCAGGAAAGAGGAGGCATGAGAAGACAGTGTGTCAGTGGCCCGGTGAGAGCTTGGCATCAACGCAACCAATATCTCTGAAGGAAGTCTGAACTATAGATACAAATCAACCCATGCATAATGATAAGTAACATAGGCCCAATTCCATTAGTAACCAGTCAGCTTGTGTTTGGAGACAAACCCTAGCATTCTTGTGCATGTCCTGAGATGTTTTGTCTCACCTGCCGGTCCATCTCATGAAGTCGATATTCGATGGCCCTCTCCACATACTCTTTCCTATTGGAAAATGTGAGTGGGATACTATTTCCTCCAGGAATTATGGGAACCATTTTGCCATCAGCACTCTGGCCAACAAAAGAATCAAGAGGAATCATCTAGAGAGAAATAAAAATAATTGTTCAAAAAAATTTATTTTTTAATCTATGTGACAGAGAATGAGAATGGCCAAACCAGGGCCTCTAGCCATTGCAAATGATCTCCAGATACATGTGCCACATATGCATCTGGCTTGTGTGGGTTCTGGGGAATTGAACCTGGGCCCTTAGGCTTCGTCTTAACTGCTAAGCCATCTTTCCAGCCCAAGAATTTTTATTACATGGTGGAAAGGTCAACAAAAGGCAAGCCATACAACAAACAGTAACAAAATCCAGATCTGAAAGGATAAACACAGGCAAACAGGACTGATCAGCTGGAATGTGCTGATTCACCTGGCTGTAGTAAAAAGGTGGCCAGATCTTTCTGTCCCCAACAGCTGATCTCTGGCCACCCCAGCCTCCTTATCTGCTTGGCTCTCTTGGTTCTTTACTCTGGTGAGCACAAGATGTGTTAGAGTGGAAGAAGTCCTACCCATTAGCAGCTCCCTGGACCACTGGAGTTGAGAAGCCAAAGGCAGCTTGGTACAAACATGGCCGGGTCAGGCCAATGACAAGAGGAAGGATGTATCTGATTCTATACAGGAAGTTTCTAGTCTGTACCCACAGAAAGTGAACAGCAACAGAAACCCCAATGGTCCAGGGCATACCTCATGGAAACTCTCCTCAGTAATGCCGCTGTCTTCAATGTGAAGAATGCTGTTGAGGGTCTGCACATAGAGCAGATCCACCTCCTCCAGGTCCTCCAAGGTGAGCGGGACGCAGCACAGCTGCTTCCACACCAGAGCGGCTAGGTGGAGGTCCAGAGGCTTTTTTGTGCGAATGGCAACCCCCATTAAAATTCCTAAGAACTTAAATTGCATTAAATGTTCCTCAAGGCAGGCAGAGGGGTTAAAAAGGAACCTGTAAAAGAAAAGATTTCAAACAAAAATTTCCTTGTATCTATTAGAAATGGGTTGTCTCACAGCTACAGTACTAGATTAGATCTGTACTACTGAATAGTTAACTACATGTGGCTATTTAATTAGTCTAAATGTCACTCTTTTTCACCGCTCCTCCCTTTCTGGTTTTATTTATTGTTTTTCTGGAGATTATATATATATATATATATATACACACATATACATACATACATATATATATATATATATATATATTTTTTTTTTTTTTTCCCTTTTTCTTTCTCTCTCTTTTGGTTTTATTTTTTGAGACTAGATTTCAAGTAGCCCAGACTGGCCCTAAACCCTTCAGCTGAAAATGACTTGGAGCTCCTGGTCCTCCTACATCCACCTTCCAGGTGCTGGGGATACAGGCATGTACCCACCACCACTACCCTAACCACATTCAGGGTGCTTACCAGCTACACCTGGCCTGGGACGACTGCTTTGCAGACTACAGGGACCCTGTTTTGAATTATTATTTTTGATTGTTTTTATTTATTTGTAAGCAGACAGGTAGAGAGAGAGGGCAGGGAGAGAGGAAGGAGAAGGGAGAGAGAGGAGGAGGAAGGGAAAGGAGGAAGGAGGAAGCGAATTGGTGTGCCAGGGCCTCTAGCCATTGCAAATGAACTCCAGATGTTTCTGCCACTTTGTGCATCTGGCTTTATGTGGGTACTGGGGAACTGAACTCAGGTCGTAGGCTTTGCAGGCAAATGACTTAACCACTAAGTCATCTCTCTAGCCCCTTACTTTGGATTTTTGAGACAGGGTTTTGCTATGAATCCCAGGCTGATATCAAACTCATGATCCTCCTACTTCCCTCTCCCAAGTGACGGGGTTATACCCATCTACACTCTGAATTAGTTTTAGAAGAATGATAAAAGAGCAAGCTGGATGTGGTGGCACACACCCTCAATCCCAGCACTCGGGAAGCAGGGGTGAGAGGACCACTGTGAGTTCGAGGCCACCCTGAGACTACATAGTGAATTCCAGGTCAGCTTGGGCTAGAGTGAGACCTTACCTTGAAAAACCAAACCAAAACAAGCAACAACAAAAAGAATGATCAAACAGCAAGTAAATGCCCCATTAATCCTTAGCCTACCTGCTCCAAAATGACCTGTATTATAAAAATAATTTCATTTATTACTTCTAAGTCTATAAAGTAAGATCAAAAATTTACCCAGGCATGGAAGCACACACCTTTAATCCCAGCACGGGGAGGGGGGGGAGGTGGCAGAGATAGGAGGATCACCATGAGTTTGAGGACACCCTGAGACTACACAGTGAATTTCAGGTCAGCCTGGGCCAGAGTGAGACTCGACTTCAAAAAAAATTAAAAACTAGTAAATATAGGGACAATAACAAATATTAAGCTCCATAGCTTGTCACCCCTCCCTCCCTCCCTTCGACAGATAACAAAGCTTTTATTATTATTTTATTTGCAGGGAAGGAGGGAGGGAATGAGCTTGCAAGGGCCTCTTGCTGCTGCACATGAACTCCAGATGCATGGGCCACTTTGTACATCTGGCTTTACATGGGTACTAGGGAAGTGAACCCAGGCCATCAGGCTTTCCAAGCAAATACCTTAACCACTGAGCAATCTTTCCAGTCCTAAGAAAGCTTTTAAAACAAATTTTGAGGAAGAAAATTCACTAAGGGAAGGCTTTAGAAGGCTTCCTTCTAAAACACAAATAAGTCAGGTTTCATACTAAGGTCTTAGTTTCCTTTCCTGTCTGTATTATAACTGAATTGGTCCTAAAACATGAGTTATGGTAGAGTGCCTGTTTCCTCATCCAGGATAAGGGGAATGGCAGCATTGACTCCTTAGGATTTTAATAAAGATTCACTGGTACACAGGAAACAGTAAGGGAGGATTATTATTACTTAAGACAATTGCTAGGTACTTGTTGATTGTCTTACCTGTCCCTATTGTAACCTACTTCTGCAGTGGCGTTGGGAGAGGGTATAAGAAGGTCAACTATACCAGTTTCAAGTTCCTATAGGAAAAAAAAAAGGTAGTTTGTTGAAAAATGACAATCACATGCATCAAGAGAATAAATCAATTAAAGATCATATTGAAAAGAGAGTATTTTGAGCAATTTATAATGCTTTGTGTAGTCATCTATATACCTTTATTTTTGTGATTTCAACTTATAAGAAATTAGGAAATACTTCAAACAAATGGACTAGTTCCCAAAGTTTGAAGAACCAGTGTGACAAAGTCCCCTCTAGTGAGTATGAGCTATGAGCAGGGCCTTGTGAAATTTCACACCCTCAGTAAATGGCAGCTGAGATTTATTCTAGTCAGGTTTATCAGAAAAATCCTAATATTAGGCAAAGTGAAAGGGACAAACTGATCTGGAATCAAGCTTCCAGTGTGGCTCCTAAAATTAGAACAAGCCTAAACTCTTCATATGCCTTTTTCTTCCCTAGAAGTTCTACTTTGTTCTAAAAGAACTAGAATAAAAGAGGACACATGGGTGGTCCTGGATTTGCCCACTACCTATGCACCATCATTATTTCCTCTGCCAATACTATAGCAGAACAGAAGGTGGGTGAGTCACTGGCAGACAGCAAAGCACTGACATTTATCTGCATATGGCATCTCCCAAACTCTAGCCACAATTCACATATGCAGAACTAACAGCGTGACTTTACAAGACTCACAAATGCATCCTTTAAATAAATACATGCCCCCAGTTTTTAAACATATTTTATTTTCATTTATTTATTTGTCAGAGAAAGTGGGAGAGAGAGACAGAGAGAATGGATGTGCCAGGGCCACCAGCCACTGCAAACGACCTCCAGATGTGTGCGCCCCCTTGTGCATCTGGCTAACATGGGTCCTGGGGAACTGAACCTGGGTCCTTTGGCTTTCAAGTAAGTGCCTTAACCTTAAACCATCCCTCCAGCCCCATGCCCCCAGCTTCAATCAATGGAAAGAGTTAACAGGGCCACTAACGGAACTCAGCAGCAAGACTCACGAACATACCTGGCACATCTCTGTGATGGTGTCATCAAACACTCCTCCAGCATCATCAGCCCCTTCTCCAACCAACTTAACCTTCCATGCTCGGGAGGGAAGACGAAGGTCTGATGCATTTAGCTTAACCACTTGTCTTGCTATTTGAACAAAGATGGGCTTACATTTCCGTCCTCTTAAAAAACAACAACAAGAAAGTGAATTAAATACAACTTACCAACTTCTCCAAATCACCACAAACCACCTGATATATCTTTTGTCAGTGAGTGAACAGGATGGCTTTGTCACAGCCCTGTAACCCTCCTCCCCTGGGGACTAATGCTCATACTAACACCAACTTTTATAAGCAAGGAAGATGAGGCTCACAGAGGAGTCAGCAGTTAACATTCATGGAAAAAAAATTCCAGCCAGTTAGTGAAGCACACACATAGGCTAACCTGGTTGAGATTCTCTTTACAGTAATCTGAGGTCCATAATTTTTGCCTTGAACCATGGTTTTTCCTATGGATCGCACCATCGGGAGAGTGTACACTCGCGGAGCTAACAGAGGCCTCAGTTGTCCCTGCACAATGCCCCAAGTTCCAGCATTATAATGAGATGTGCTGCTCTGTAATACAAGATAAGGTTATCAGAAATGTCATAAGAAAAAGCTTAAAGAACACTTTAAAAGCATAAATTTGGATATTGGTTGCTACTAGTAACTTTAAAAAATATCCTGATAAGAACTAAGAGCTGGGGAGATGGCTCAGTGGATAGAGTGCTTGATGTGCAAGCATAAGGACCTAAGTCTGGAGGTCCAGTATCTACATAAAAGCCAGGCACGGTGCTGGCACATGCCTGTAATCTAAGTGCTAGGGAAGCAGAGACAAGAGAATCCCTGGGGCTTAATGTCTAGCTAGTCTAGCCAAACCAGTGGACTGTAAGTTCAGCAAGAGACCCTGTCTCAAAAAAATAAGGTAGGGAGCAACTGAGGAAGACATCTGACATCAGCCTCTGGCCATCACACACACAGAAGCATGCACACTCACATGCATATCAGACACATACAGACACAAAAATTAACTGATGAAATACATGACTGCCATTATTTTTAAACTTGGAAACAAACACACACACACACACACAATCAAATCATCCCTAGCCCTGCCATGCAGAGACAGGAGCCCCACTGATGCTCTACTTCCTTCGGGTCTTCTTGGTGATACAGACATACATTTTTCACATTGTTGATATGACACTGTTTAGATAATTTTCAGATACTTTCTCATGTATTTTGTATCAAATATTTCTTCACTCAATTATAATTTGCTGACACTGTTTACTGCAGCAAACTACTCTTCTGCCTGCCTGATCACCTCCTTCTAACAGTAATTTGTCATATCTTTTACATGCATCCTATAACTGGTTACCCAAAAGTTGTTGACTAACAGTTTATAAAACTGATACCCAGTTTGGCAGACAGACCTACCTATTAAAAAGACAAACAGGTCAGCTTGCTTTCTTCCTAAATCACTGGACTAGTCTATGAAGTTAGACAAATCAGCCAGGTTTACTCCACTTCCTCAAGCTTCCATCCACAAGACTCACAATGCTCGTCATGAGGAAAGAAGTCTCCTACACTTCGCAGACTGATTTCTGTACTACCTTGTACTACAGTTCTAACAGGGCTGTGAGTTTAAGACTCTTTTCCCCTCCAGGGCCAGGGATTAAACCCAGGGCCTCATATGTCCAAGGCAAGGATTTTATATCCACACCACATCCCCAGCCATTGGATCTTAATACCACATATTAGACTTGCTAGGCAATGTGACATGCTTAGCCATTCACACTTCCTCAAATTTTAAATAAGTCAAAACATACAAGGAAGACCACCTTGTGTCCACCAGCCAGATCACAGCATCTGGCTTGTCCTTAAGCCAACAATAAAACAGAATTACAGCTACAGTACTTCCTGGTTCTCTTGGGTCAAAGAATAAAAAAAGTATTAACCACGAGAGAATTTTCTGAGGGCAAAGAGACCCTGGGACCTAACAAGCACACCGTAGGCACTGCTGACTGATCCAGCATGTTACCTGGTTGTTGGGGCTGAGGTTCAACAGCCTCCACGATGAGTACATGAGGTCAGAGAAGTGGTAAAGCAGCCGGAGCCTGGCCCGCACAGTGTGGATGCTCATCTCTCTGAGGGCCCCATACTGGGGGGGCACTGCATCAGGTAGGCCCAGCTGCAGAGGTACTGACACACCTGTCCAAAAGCAGAGAGTCACTTGGGAGGAAGAGACACTGCTTCCACTGTTAGTATTTTAAGAACTTTCAAGCACAGTACACGTGAGATACTTACTCAATGGTATGACAACCATCCCACCACCTAAATTCTATACTTCATATTTATGTTATATTTACTTTTTCACTTATGTATCTATTCCTCTAGCCATCAGTCCATCTTAATTATGTTTTGGTGTGTGTTGATTTTTGTTTTTCAATTTAGTTTTTAATTTATTCTTTTCTTTTGGGAGGATGTTTAAGGCTGTGTCAGTGGTAGTTTGAATATATGGCCCACATTAACTTAGGTGTTAAAATTAAACTTGTAACCTGGATCTCCAGCTGCCTGGCTGGATGAGGTGTCACTGGGAGCAGACCTGAACTGCAGCCCAAAGGTGTGAGACAGCAGTGTGAGCTCTGGGGAACCTGCTTTATTTTGCTGGTGTTTCCGGGTTGGTGATGGTATCTCTCTCTGCTTGGATTTATGAATGGGAGCCAGCCCCTTCTGCCATACATGGAACTTCCCCTGGATCTGTAAGCTTCAAATAAATCCCTTCATCCCATAAAACTGCTTGGCTGAATGTTCGTCCAGCACTGTGGAGCTGTCTGCTACAGGGTCTCAATATGGTCCAGGCTACTTCAAATAGTGAAGAACTGACTTTATTCATCCTACGTAGGACTGCACAGGTATTTATAATTCTATCTGCTCGGAACACTGTGGTTGTTCTGTCCTGAGATTCACATTTCTTGCAAAACCATGGTCCAGAGAGTACTTGAACAATGCCATAGCATGCACACAATGTCCCCAGACACTGCTGCAGACAGGAGCTTGCAGGGAGGAGGAGGGGAGGGGATTTCTGGCTCCCAAACACTCCAGAGCTTTGCACGCAAGCACCTTCACCACTAAGCCATCCCTCCATGCCCCTGTACAGAGCTATTTTACTCTCTTACACATAAGAAAACAATACTGAGGTCACTCAGATCATGTGGAGCAGCCAGTATTGAGTCCCAGAAACCTGATGCTCAACTCTAAGCTTTTATTGCCATACTGTGTCAAAGCTTCTGTTCTACACCGGCAGGGAAATTAATCCTCTGGAAGCTGCGGGCCATTAAGCACCAAAGCCATCTGTTAACTAATTCCATTTCCTGTTTGCTTGGCACCTTGTCTGTTATGGTACTTAAGGAAAATCTTTTCTACAGGGAATCTTTCCCAAGGACCTGCAGCTGTGGAGTAGGGAGGCGAACACAATGGGAAGAGACTACTGAGCTCTCAGATGCTATGCTACTTCAGAAATTCTAGTGTCCTACACCCCAGAGGATGTTAGAGAGAAATGGTTCTTGGGCCTGGACAAGAAACATCCCAAGCTGAGTACAGGCTATTAATCCCAGCATTTGGGAGACAAAGGTAGGATTGCCATGAGTTCAAGGCCACCTTGAGACTACCTAGTGAATTTCAGGTCAGCCTGGGCTAGAGCCAGACCCTACCCCAAAAACCAAAAACAATTAAGCAAAAAGAAACACCCCAGGTGTTTAGGTGTTACATGCTATAATTCATAGTGTTACATGCTATAATTCATAGCTACACTTGGGAGAAATAAAATAGGTATCGGATCGGAGAGGTTTAACAGGAACTTGTTAAGTATACAAGTTTGCATCACATTTTTCAGACAATGTTCTAGATCTACAAGGATTTCCTCATAAGCAAATAGCTAGAAACAACCACTACTAGTCTATCCACTGGAATAAAATGACAGCAATTGGATTTGCTGAGTCAAGGAACAGACACCATGTTTCAAATTGTTAACTGAGGTGAGGAATTTGATAAATGATCTCAGAGATTTTCATCTTTATTTATAAAGACACTTAGCTACTTTCGACCTTTTTGTCTATATAAAAATAGTAGCTCTTGCCAAAGCAATGTGTTGACTATTAAGGCATTAAGGCTGCAGAGTGAGACTGCTGAATACTTAAGTCAATAGGAGAAATGCCTGCTGTGAAGTATTGGCAGTGCTGGGAGCAAAGGCAAGCCTCTGGATGTGCGTGGGAGGCGGGATGGCTTCCGACAGACGCTGGCTGTGGTGAGAGCGGGTAAGCAGCAGTGCGGCAGGGAGGGCACTGCTGCCGGGGCAGCTGCGCACAGGCAGCCTGGCCCTCACCTGGTGCTCTTGGTGGGACAGGTGGAGCTGTCCATGCAGCACTGTGACAACGGCCAGCTGAAATCTGACGGATATTTTTCCCTTGTAGAACTGTTACCAGGGTTGGTTCTCGAACGTGGTTGGTATGCCCTAGGCCAAGCTAAAAATAAATGACAAGTTTATGGAGATTTAATTGGACAGAGAAAGAGAAGTCAAGATGATAAAATCTGTCAATCTCTGTACCAAGCTCCAGCTTCAAGAATGAAACAAATTCTTATCTTTTGCTGCCGTAACAATCCTCAGACCTTAGTTTATCTTCTAAAACTTAAGATGTAACAAAGGCCATTCACTTTAAGCCTTGCAGATTAGCCCTAACACATTGTTGGATTATTCCAGAAAGAGAACAAGTTCTTGAAAAGTTAAAACAAAATAAACTGCAGAGCTTTTACTTAAAACATGCTGGTGTCTGCCTAACAACAAACAAATATTAAAATATAAATGGCTCTCCATATCTCTGTTCTTAGTGTCTAACTAGGACACAAGTATTTTATTAGCTAAGCAACTCAACAGCAGTACGGAAGATCCTCTCAGAACCTGACCAGGGAATTCCCAAAGGCGTCTCACCAGTGGTTGTCCTCTAGTGAAGGCCACCTGCCACCACAGCGAGCATCCTCCTCATCTGCTAACGCAGTGGTGGCTATGTGGAGACCACAGAGCCAAACTGAGTCTACTGTGAATACAAAACTTTGACTATCAGAGTCTCTGGTTCCTATAGCAACCAGATCCAAGGAAACAGGTGGGGCTGAAGGTGGCTTGGCACACGGGGCTGGAACCACTGCTGGAGCAGCCCTCTCGGGTCCATTGCTGAAGTCTCCCCCCCCCCACTCTTTACATGCTCTTCTTTCCACTCGTTCACTCACTCCTGTGAATGAGGGGTTGACAAGACTTCCTGCACAAGCCAAGGATACTTCGCACATTCCAGTAAGATATAGAAACATTGTTTCATTCTTCCATTTTTGCACACCCACTGACATTCCCAGGTTTCTATCTTACATCATATTATAGTAGCCAGGATGGTGACAGTAGCAAACACTTAAATAGTACTTTTAAAAAAGCTATGTGCCAAGCACTTGTCAGTATGTATAGACAGACAGACACATAGCCACTACATGTACACTGAGTTAATCCCCTTAATTACTCTGTTATACTGTCAGAGTTCTTTCAGACCATAGTACACTTCCCTGGCCATGCTCAAGACAGAGACACAAAAACTGGACAGTAATTGGCACTGTGTGAAAGCAATGTACCTGGAGCATGACAGTGGATATTATGAAGTTCCTGGCTTTATTCCTCTCCCAAGTGAGCAACACTACCAAATTTCTGCAAACTGAAAGAGCGGCAATCAAGGTATTTACCTGCCCTTCTGAATTGCTCCCCCAGGCATATACGTCTCCAGTGGACGCCAAAGCAAGTGTGTGCTCAGCCCCAACAGCCACATCTTCAATAACCACTCCAGCCAGGACAGGGATTTGCTGTGGTCGGTTGTGATTACGGGCACGCCCCTCAGGTAAACCAATCAAGCGGTCTGAAAAGAAAAATACCAAGGGGAACTGTTAAAGAAGGCACACTATAATCTATTTGTTTTGTAATTAGTCATTTAACTTTACTTTTAAAATATATATTTAAGAGAGACAGAGAGAGAATACGGCCGCTTGCCACTGCAAATGAACTCCAGACGCATGCACCATTTTCTACATCTGACTTTATTTTTATTCCAAAGCTACTTTTAGTATTTGGGGGTATACTCCACAAGAATTTTATTTGACAAAGAGAGGGAGACAGAGACAGAGATGGAGAGAGACAAAGAGTCAGAGAGTATGGGCACACCAGGGCCCCTGACATGGCAAATTAACTCCAGACACATATACCACTTTGTGCATCTGGTTTTATGTGGAGAATTGAACCCAGGCCATCAGGATTTGCAAGAAAGTGCCTTTAACCACTGAGCAATCAATCTCTCCAGCCCCTACATCTGGTTTTATGTGGGTACTGGGGAATTGAGCCTGAACCAACAGGTTTTGTGAACAAGCACCTCTATCTATCTATCTATCTGTCTGCCTGTCTATCTATCTATCTATCTATCTATCTATCTATCTATCTATCTATCTATCAATCAATCAATCATCTATGTGTATGTGTGTGGGTATATGGGCATGAGTGCCACAGCATACATGTGGAGGTCAGAGGGCAACTTCAAGGTGTCTGCACTCCATCTTTTGAGACAAGGTCTCTTGCCACTGCAAAGGGTCAGACTAGCTAGCTTGCTAGCTTCAGATTTTCCTGGCTCCACCTCCCATTCTTTTTTTTTTTTGGTTTTTTGATTTTTCCAGGTAGGGTCTCACTCTAGCCCAGGCTGATCTGGAATTCACTATGGAGTCTCAGGGTAGCCTCAAACTCACAACAATCCTACCTCTGCCTCCCGAGTGCTGGGATTAAAGGTGTGTGCCACCACGCCCCACACCTCCCATTCTTATATGCAATGTGAGATAGCAGACACTTGTACCACTCTGCATCCTGCTTTCTGTGAGTGCTGGGGAATTAAACCTGGACCAGCTGGCTTTGCAAGTAAGTGCCTTCAACTGCTGAGCCATCTCCCCAGCCCTCATTTAACATTTTTGCCAGAATGACAATGGCACATGTAAATCATCAGGGCAAAAGCTGCTCTTCTAGCAAAGCACATTAGATTTTAAGTCCGAAGTATTTTTATTTATTTATTTTTTTTGGTTTGCCAAGGTAGGGTCTCGTTCTAGCTCAGGCTGACCTGGAATCCACTATGAAAGTCTCAGAGTGGCCTCAAACTCATGGTGATCCTCCTACCTCTGTCTCCCGAGTGCTGGGATTAAAGGCGTGTGCCACCACGCCCAGCAGAAGTGTTTTTTTTTTTTTTTTTTTTAATAGAATGTCAGTCTCCTATTTGTAAAGAAAATTAAAACTAAAATTAGTAATTTATTTCAAACCCAGAGGCTCCTTGATCTCTTCATACCTACTACAGCTCAAAAATGGCCTTCAAGTTTCTTGCATTCTTAGAAAAGATGTCATTTAATATCTTATTCTCAAATTTACACTCAACCTCTCTCTACCTTGCCAAACTTCTAGGAGGTGGCCAGACCTTACTGCTCCACATTCCCTAGGTCTATCTGGCATGGCTGCCTCCACCAGCTTCTACTCACGACTGCACTACAACTTCACTCTGAAAGCCCCAAGATGCCTGTTGCAGTGGCCACTTAACAGAGTCCAGACCACGGGAACCATCGGCTATTGTGAGCTCCCCTGCCCCTCAGAGACTCCCCCTCTTTGGATCATCAGTTAACTACCTCTCTTCAACATTCCTTTCAATGTTTTCTCAAGTCCTCATCCTATTCTCACCTACCCTTACAGTCCTGTAGAACCCTACTCTTCCCGTTCCACACTCCCTTCTCTAGGCTTCTTAGATCCTATGAATAAAGCTCCATAACCATTATGTAACAATGTTATAAATCTACATCTCTATAAACAATCTATCTGGAGATTTAGATCTAAATTCCTAATGGTTTGCTAGACATTTCTATGCACATATCTGGAGCAGATAGCTCCACTTAACATAGCTATTATGGTTTGGATATAAAATGGTCCCAAAGTTTCATGTGTTAAGATTAGGTCCCACCTGGTGATACTATACAGAGGTGACTGGATCTTGAGGATGCTCACCTCATCCATGGATTCATCCACTGCTGAGCTGTTATTAGGAAGTGGGGCTGGCTGGAGGAAATGGTCCCTAGAGGCATGTCTCTGAAGGGTATATCTTCCCCCCCCCCCCCGCCCAAGGGGGAATTCAATTGCATTTATTCTTCTTATACAGAATGAGAGAAGTCAAAATGTGTACCAAACTCCAGAGAAAAGGGTTTGATTGGGCAGATTTGGCTGCATATTTTCTCATGTACTGAACGTTATGAATTAAGAATAAACACACATGTGCCATTACAAGTGTAGAGATAATTTTTTAAAGAAGTTATAGTGCGAGCACATACATGATAGTGTTATGAAAATGATCTTTGCCAATCACCCATTTTCCCAATTAATTGACTGTTTCCTTTTCTCAACAGCATGTATCTTCCCATAAACACTGTACTTCCAGAAGTTTCTAATTACATCATGAGAACTTGGCTTGCAGTTGGGGATAGCTCCCTCCCCTCCATTTCTGCCCACAGACAGCTCTCCTGCCATCAAGGAGCAGCAAATCCCAGGACGGAAGCTACTGAAGGGTATATCTTGTCCTTGGCCCCTTCCTATCTCTGTCTGTTTCTTTCCTCCTCCTGTATACCATGACACGAGCAGCGCTGCATCACTGCCCATTTCACATGATGTTCTGTTTCATTATGGATCCAGAAGCAATGAAACTACATTAACAACAGATGGAAACTTCTAAAATCATGAACCAAAATAAATATTTCTTCATGTTGGGTATTTATTTATCTTAAGTGTTTTATTTTATTTATTTATCTATTTATTTATTTATTAGAGAGAGAGAGAAAGGGAGGGAGGCAGAGAGCAAGGAGAAAATGGGCACACCAGGGCCTTCATGTGCTGCAAACCAACTCCAGATGCATGCATGACCTTGTGCATCTGGCTTACATGGGTCCTGGAGAACTGAACCTGGGTCCTCTGGCTTTGCAGGCAAGTGCCTTAACTGCTAAGCCATCTCTCCAGCCCTATATTGGGTATTTTGCCATAGCAACAAAAAAGAAAAGTAGCACATTAACTATGCTCTTTAACCCCTCTCCCATAAACCTGCTCATTCTTCAATCAATGGAGCCAGTGCTCTCCCCAGACCAGATCTCAGTCACGTTTACTTCTTTTTCTTTCACACAGCTGCCTCACACCTCTTTGGTACTACAACTGGCCAGGCAGCAGAAAGGAGAAGAGATCTCGGCAGAAATGATTCTAGCAGGAGAAAAGCTCTGACATGGGAAACTTTAGTGGAAGGGGAATTTGCCCTTGAAACAAAGTTCATTAGGGTCATATCACTGCTTACCACCCAGCGAAAAAAAATCACTTAATTCAGAGCACCTTCTATACACCCAAGTGGCATATGTAACGTGTACACAAAACAAACAAAATAGGCCTGAAAACCTCTTACCTTGACCAAAGGTATACACATGACCATCCTTGGTCAAAGCAACAGAAAACTGAGTTCCACAAGCAACTTTTTTTATTCCAATTCCACAAAGAACATCAACTTTCTGTGAAATAAAAGCGTAAGACAATACTTTAAGAAGAAAAAAAAAAAAACTCTTGAATTTGTCTACTGGTATGTACAATCACAAGTATTATCCCTCATAAAAATGCTAATTGTTATCTACCCATTCCACTCAAATCAAATTCCTAATGAGTCTTTTAGCTTACTGCTCTGGAAGTGAATGAATGTCGGGAGGTGGTGTTCAAGGGTGACAGCAATCTCAGGACCTCCTAAGCAGAAACATTCTTCTGAGCTCCAGAAGAATGACCTTTTATTTATTTATTTTGGTTTTCCGAGGTAGGGTCTCACTCTCTCCCAGGCTGACCTGGAATTCACTATGTAGTCTCAGGGTGGCCTTGAACTCAAGGTGATCCTCCTACCTCTGCCTTGAACTCATAGCCATCCTCTTATCTCTGCCTCCCCAGTGCCAGAGTTAAAGGCGTGCGCCACCACACCCGGCCCCAAATTGAATATGTCTAATCCTGCTACTTATTAAGTATGTCAGGAAAACCCACATAGAAGAAATGTACAGGATGTCTGTAGAAGTAAGAAATATAAAACATGAATAACAGCTTCTACTTTATTTATTCACATGTACTCATTTCATAGACATACATACAGACTGACTGATTCATAGTTCAGTGGTAATAGGCTACAGCAGCAATGAAAGGGTTATAAAAATTATCCTTGATTCCCTCCATAGAACACCCTAGAAATACATTCCTATTTCTTCTCTAAATGGGACATAGTCATATGGCATTTACCCTTAATGGAGACATAAGCTTATCCTTGCAGAATATTTTTTTTAAAAAAATTATTATTTATTTGACAGAGAAGGAGGAAAGAAGGAGAGAACAGGCACGCCAAGGCCTCCAGCCACTGCAAATGAACTCCAGACGTGTGCGCCCCCTTGTGCATCTGGCTAATGTGGGTCCTGGGGAATCAAACCTGGGTCCTTTGGCTTTGCAGGCAAATGCATTAACCGCTGAGCCATCCCTCCAGCCCCCTTGCAGAATTTAAAAATCTGGTTTAGTTATTAGTGGTTGCTTCAAATCTAGATCCAGGCTACTGGACATTCAGGCACATGCAAACACAAGCTTCTAAACTTCATTGTATATTACCAAAAATGTTCAAGGTAATTTATTTATTTATAACTGAAAAGAAGTACTTATACAAATGAAAGCTATTTTATGTTTTCTAAAAACCAAGACTAAAGGCAATAACCAACCTGAGGTGAAGATTTTGCAGTAGAATTTCCTAAACCTAGTTTTCCATAGTCTCCATCTCCAAAAGCCCATACCACGGAGCCATCTGCTGATACTGCCAAAGTGTGGTTTAACCCACAGGCCACCTGGAGAAACCACAGAGTAATCAGGAAGGCAAACCATAAGAGCTCAACACAAAGCCCTGTTTCTAGGCCCTTTTTCTTCACTTAACTGAAACATTTTGCTGTTTCCTAAAACTTTTATTGGTTTTAGCACCTACAACAAAAGTTAGCAAAAAGGGATCAAATAGAAAGAATTGCTATTATCACAAGTAACTTATTCTTCAAACCAAAACCCTTTAAATACCTGTAGTTAGCTAGGAATCCAAGAGTTCATAAGATAGGAAACAATGCCCATTCACAGGAGGCCGAGCAATGATCCATTGTGCGAGACACTCTGAGTGTGCACAGCAGGGACAATGACTGCCTGTGATACTGCAATTCAGCCACCCAACTCAAGGCTGCCATATAGGTGCCACAAAAATTATACTGTTTAAAGGACTTTTTTCCCCCCCTTTGAGATAGGGTCCCATTATGTAGTCCAAGCTGTCTTTGAACTTTTTTTTTTTTTTAAAAAGAAACATTTTACTTATTAGAGAGAGAGAAAAAGAGGCAGATGGATAGAGCAAATGGGTGCACCAGGACCACCAGCCACTTCAACAAACTCCAGACACATGCACCACCTTGTGCATCTGGCTTATATATGAGTACTGAGGAATCAAACCTGGGTCCTTAGGCTTCCCAGGGAAGGTACTTAACTTCTAAACCATATCTCCAGCCCTGTCTTTGAACTCTTGATTCTCTTGCTTCAAATTCTCAAGTGCTTGGATTACGGGCATGCATTATGTAATTACGTAGTTGTTTAAAGGTTTTATACTAAGTTGTATTAGTACTTTATGGAGGGTGTTTGAAAACATCACATCCTAGCCAGGCATGGTGCCGCACGCCTTTAATCTCAGTACTCAGGGGGATTGTTAAGAGTTCCAGGTCAGCCTGGGCTAGAGTGAGACCCTGTCTAAAAGAAAAAAAGAAAAGTCATAATCTAAAATGAGGGAACTAAAATGTAAAATTAAAATGGGTCAGTGAAAATACAGAGTTTAAGTACAACCAGTGATCATGTCTTCTTTGCAAGGCGAAATGTCCCAAGTCCACACAGAAGAGATAGGAAATTACTATCAGCTAGACACTGTATTAAGGTATGCCATGCCTGTCCAATCTGATATCCCTCCAGTGCTGTCACTCTCTCTGGAAGTTTTTTGTTAGAGGTGTTTCCAAGACCCAAGCGACCATAATCACCATTCCCAAAGGTAAACAGTTTGCCATCTGATGTTACCACTGCTGAGTGCTTGAAGCCACAAGACATCTAGGGCAGAACCAAGGAGAAAAAAAAGTTTATAAGAAGCGGGGATAATAAGAAAGAAGTCAGCTATTTCTGGCTATGAAGGAAGCACTAAACTTCACTGACAAATAAAAAGCAGCATCTGCCCGTCTAGCTCTGTGAGGCCTGACCTACCTTACCAGGTTCAAGGAAACTACATAGAACTGAAGAACTGTTGGTGCTCTTTAGCTGTACAGTAGACCTAAACTAAAGAAGACAATGTGTAGGAAAATTTGTAGTCAACTCTAGAGTGCTATGCCATTTTCCAATATTATTTTAGGTCACTAGCTGATTTTGTAGAAAATGCATATGGACTCTGCCACTGCAAAAAAAAAAAAAAAAAAAAGAGAGAGGTTAAAACCAAAACTTCCCTGTCTGTGTATCTGTGTATCAAGAACCATGTGGCAGGCCTGACTTTCTGATGTTTCTCCTAAGAGTCTAACTCCTTGACCTGAACCAACCAATCAAGAAAATGAATTAATTATAACATTAAAACTCCTAAGACTACACAAACTTTTGTTAAGCTCAAAAATGAGTTTACACAAGTAAAGCAGTGTATCTCTTATACTAAATGGTCATAGAATCTATTTGTATATTTCCTGTTACCTAAATTTAAGAATGCTATTCAATAGCTAGTATATTTACATTCAAAGGCAAACTTATCCATGTCCTGCCTGACCTGCACCACTTCTTCTCCTTGCAAGGCCTCGATCTGCCTAGGCCGCCGCTGCCTGTCGCTGTTCCCGTGCCCAAGTTTTCCATAGTCACCATCTCCCCAGCTAAAGACTTCACCACTTTCTGTGAGGGCCATTGAATGCCCATCAGAACCACAAGAAGTCACCAGCTGGGTCACCACAAAGCCTAGAAGAGAGCAAAAAAACACAACAGGTGTCCAACTGGGTATTAAAACTTGTCTCTTGGTGCTGTTACAGAGCACTCTCAGAATTGAAAAGCACCAACATGGTTTTGTGTAGATAAAATGGCCTTTTCAATTTTAAATCAAATTTGTAGAAATAATCTGACAAATCTGGGCACAGTAACATAAAATGATGAAGAGGAAAAGGATGACAATTAAGAGTCACTAAGGACTAAGCCACTCCTTTAAGTGCTTTACAAATTTACACATGGCCTCATTCCCTGTTTACACACAACCTAGGAGACAGATAGTACCACTCCCCATTTTATAATTGCAGAAACTGAGTCACAAAGAAGTGTAGTAGTTTGAGCACGGTCCCAGGGACAGGAACCAGAAAAAAATGGATAGGAACCAAGTCCACGTTAACCATCCCACTGCTATACTCTTCCCACCCAGATCTCCAAGGGGGGGGGGGATACCCTAAAGTGTCTCAGGAATCTGCTGTGAACTCAGTGACATTGGTAAAGTCTGAAGTAAAAGTGTTTACTTAAAACCTGTATGTGCTCTCCATGTATGCCTTGAATCAGTGCAAGTTCACTTAGGAGCAAGCCAGGGCTCTGTAGAGATTGTTCTAGTACACTTTCTCACTCATATGCAACTTCCAGAGTCCCATCATTAGCACATTTGCGTATCTCCTCATAAAACATGCACAATTGCTACTGCGATTAATGGTTGACTAATCATACTTTCTCATTTTAAAGAATTTGTTTACTATTTTTAAAAATGTTTATAATCTTCAATGGGTCTCCAGAAACATTTACATGTCATTGAATTCTAGCACTGCTATAGGTTAAAAGGTGAATTAAATCTGTGCACGCACCTAAATAAGAACTTAACCACCATATTTTCATCTGAGAAAAGTCTGTGAAACTCTCCAGCATAAGCTTGCATTCCTACAGTTAGGTCACAGTATCCAACCATTTTAAAATTAAGGACAATTTTACCTTGTAAGGCTGAAATAACAGTGAGCACATGAAGGTCATCTGAATTTCCTTGCCCTAATCTGCCATAACTTCCTTCCCCACAAGCCAACACGGTGCCATTGGCTTGGATGACAAAGGTGCAATTTTGACCACATATGACCTAGTATAAAAACACATAATTAAAATATTACCTTTTCTTACTTAGCTCTAACATGCAAACATTCGAGTTGACTCCATGTATGACAAAGATACTACTACCAGTTCTTTTGTCTTTTAAATAAAGGAGAAAAATTGATTTAACTATGATTTTACTGTGACCCTGGACAACTGTTGTACTCCTAGCTTAGCCAAAGTACATATGAAGCCCATAAGACTAAGGCCATTTAGAACTATAGGACTCCAGTCAACTGAGCAGAGTTAAAACAGTAACAATAAAATGGATAAAAGGAGAGAGAGGAAAATATGAGAGGCAAACATTTAAGACTGGAGTAGAGAGAGGCAGAAACTGGAGGGGCGTAGACATGGAAGAACAGAGTACTCTTGCATAGCTTGGCTAGAAAAGAACAAAAGGGGAAGGAATGGCCTTAGGAGTGATTTGGAACTATAGAACCATGTGTGCATGTGTGTGCATGGGTGCATTTGGGCTCCAGGACCTCCTGCTGCTACAAACAAATGCCAGACACTTGCGCCACTTTTGTACCTGGCTTAAGTGGGAGGCTTGGAAATTGAACCCGGACTGGCAGGCTTGGTAAGCAAGTACCATTCATCATTTAGCCATCTTCCCAGCCCCAATACCATGATTATTACATGAAAAGAGTGGTTATCAGTGAGATCTGGCTAAAGATATTAAGAAGGTTATGTCCCACAAAGATAATCACTAGTTAGAAGTGTCTAAACCTCTATCAATATACACTATGTCCACTACACCACGTGAGTTCACTACACTTGGAAAAAAGAAGATTCAGAAACTTATGAATGAATGTTGTAAGTCTAAGACTTTAGTGAGCGTGCCTTTGGAGACTGGGCTTCATGACTTTCTTTAATGATTCTTCACAAGAGACTGAGATGGACAAGCATTATCCCACAAGTGGCTGGCTGCAAAGGAACTGGAATTGTTAAGCATCCATTTATCTTCTCCAATGTTCACTCTGTTAGTTACCTGTTGGGCCTGTGAGAATGAAGGAGCTGCAGCTGGTACCATTACATTTCTTCCAGCTTCTGCCAGCTGTCCATGCCTGCCAGCACCCCACAGGTACACATCACATTTACCTCCCAGGTGCCAGTCCTAGAAAAACCACAATCACCTGAAAGTTAGATTCATCTATTTGCTCAAATAAGAATGTATTAGATACAAGTGTGTATTCCAGACTTTATGGGAAACACAAGGACACAAAAACATGTGCATTTAGAATCAAAAGACTGGCTGAGAACCATCATCCAGTTATCTCCATTTTTACTGACCTCAGGTCTAGAAGTTGCCCAAGACATAATCTGTTCATCCATGCCATTGATCCACTTGCTATTATCCTGTAAGACAGGGTACACATCAGGACCATGCTGCCTAGTGTCCTTGACTAGTAAAAAGTCTCTTTTCCAAAGAGCATGGTAACATTATGACATAAAAAAATCTTCTTTAGTTTTTCTTATTTTAAGATACGGTCTCACTATGTTGTCAAGGATGGCGGGCCTCAAACTCCTGGATTGAAGAAATTCTCCTGCTTCATCCTTCTGAGTCCTACAGGCATATGTCACCATATCTTGTTGATGGTTGATACTGACTGTCAACTTGACAGCACCTATTCTAGATGATCTACAGTAAGTTAGCCTCTGGGAATGCCTTTAAGGGCTTATCTTGATTACATCCATGGAGGTGAGAAGACCCGCCTTAACTGTAGGTAGCACCACTTCATGAACTGCTTCCCTGGACTATCTTAAAAAGGAGAGAGTTGGCTGAGCACCGGAACTCACTGCTGTGTGAATGGGACCAGATGCCTCAAGCTCCTGCTGCCATGGAGAACTGTAAGCGGAAATGAACGCTTTCTCCCTGAAGCTGATTTTGATCAGGTATTTTGTCCCAGCAATGAGAAGATAACTGATATATACTCTGCAAAACCAGTTTCAAACTTGTGTTGATGCATTGTTAATACTGACCTTCATTATAATCCCTTTCACTATCACTATAGCCAAGAGTGATTCAAAGCTAACCATGTATGTTTACTGAGCACTTATAGGTGCTCCCATGAGCTCCCTGTTGCGGTAGGTCTCTTTATTGTTTGGGACTTCAGTTTCATCATATACATGACTAATGTGAGCCAAATGGGCTCAAGAGGATAGATGTTGGTTTATTTGAGACAGGGTGTCAGGTAGCCCAGGCTGGTCTCAAACCTGCCATGTAGCGAAGTATGGCCTTGAACTTCCAATACTTCTGCTTCCACTTCCCAGTGATGAGATTACAGGTGTGTTCTGTACCAGTTTATGCAGGCTTGGGAAAAAACCCAGGGCCTCATGCATGCTATGCAGGCATTTTACTAACTGAGGTACATCCCCAGACCTAAAAATTCTGTATTTCTGTAATTTTTTTCAATTCACAGTTGTCTGTTTAATACTGTATTTAAGTGTCTATGTCCAGGTTTGATAGAACAGGTGCTGATTTGGGGGTATAGCTCAGGTTAGAGCATTTGACTGCAGAACAGGTGCTGGCTTCTATTACCTACACTGGAATTTTACCTTCACAACTTCTACAGCTAGACACTTTCTGATACAATCGAAACGTAATGACAAACTGAATGATTTCTACATTCTCACTTGATACTGATTAAAGGAATGACTAAAGTGCAAAGTAAACTAAAATCTGTATGTGGCAAAAATCTCACAAGTTGACCATGAGAAACTGCTAAAACTATTTACAAATAAGGCACTTTACAAGTACCTATGAGCTAAGAAGAAAAAAGATGAGGAATAATATAAGACCATATTATTGAGAGTCTTACTGGGAGCCAGCATGTTTATAAGAACTCTATTATCAAGATGGGAAGTTAGGCTGAGATTGCCTAGTGGTTAAAGCACTTGCCTGTGAAGCCTAAGAACTCATGTTCCAATCTCCATGTCCCATGTAGCCAAACACACAGTGACACAAGCACACAATGTCACACATGTGCACAAGGGGACGCACATGTCTGGAGTTCATTTGCAGCAGACTGAAGGTCCTAGTGTACCCATTCTCTCTCTCTGCCCCCTCTTTCAAAAATAAAAATAAAATAAAATAAAAATGAAAAAAAAGTGGGAAGTAACTATCTGAAAGAAAGATATTTTCAGTTATCTTAAGAGCACACTGCTAGCCACTGAAGCTAGCAGAAACTTATTCAGGGTGTGCAGCATGCCAAACACCTACAATCCAATCTTAGCTGCAAATAACAGCAGCTCATATTGTATTTACCATTAGGAACACTAGTTCATCCTCTGGAACAGGCTCTAGATCTGGAACAGTGAAAGACTCGGGAAACTGTGCTCCATTGGTCAGGGCTTCAGCAGCCTTAATGGTGGTTGAGAAACATTCAAGCCAGGCCCACTCATTTGGATTCCAGGATGCAGGGTCAGGGAGGCAGTTCTGGTGGTGTGGTGGCACTGGAGGGCTACACAAGAGCTGATCCAGATGAAGTCCCACAGCAAGGGAAGCCAGACATTGCATGTATGGGCTGTGAACAAGCTGGTCTCCACAAACCACATGAGGCTAAGAGAAAAAGCAAGGGTATCATGTTGAAGAGCCAGTGTCAAATGTTCTGTATTAATTTACTATGTTCTGAAAGACTACAGTCATAATTTTTGTTTACCCCTCCCCCACCGAGGTAGGGTCTTGACCTTGCCCCAGCCCTAGCCCAGGCTGACCTAGAATTCACTATGTAGTCTCAGGCTGGCCTCAAATTCATAGCAATCCTCTTACCTCAGCCTCCTAAGTGGCAAATTAAAGGCAAGCACCACCATACCAGGCTTTGTTTACTATCTTTAAGCTTTTTGTTTTCAAATAATTTAAATTTATACACATACAAAGATAATACAGAGAATTCTTAGACACTCTTAATTCAATTTTCTCTAATGTTAACATCTTATATAACCACAGCACATTTATCAAACCAAGAAACTTACACTGGGACAATATTAACTAAACTACACAACTCTATTTGGTTTTCCCATTAGTATCCCCTTTCTTTCTAGGATTGAATCTAGCATATCACATTACATTTTTTATAGTCATTAGGATTTTTCCATGATTAAAAAAAAAACTTTTTATTTTATTTATTTCAGAGAGATAAAAACAAAGAGGCAGAAGAGGCAGATGGGGAGAGAGAGAACAAGCATGCCAGGGCCTTCAGCTGCTGCAAATGAACTCCAGACACATGTGCCACTTTGTGCATCTGGCTTATATGGGTCCTAGGAAATTGAACCTGGGTCCTTTGGCTTTGTAGGCAGGCACTTTAACCACTAAGCCATCTCTCCAGCCCCCCATCTTTTTGGTTTTTTCTTTCAAGGTAGGGCTTCACTGCAGTCCAGGCTGACCTGGAATTCACTAAATAGTCTCAGGGTGGCTTCAAACTCACAGTGATCCTGTTACTTCTGCCTCTGTCTCCTGAGTGCTAGGATTAAAGGCATGAGCCACCACGACCAGTTCCCCATAATTTTTTTAAAAAGGCAACCAGGAGTGCAGAGATGACATAGTGGTTAAAGGCACTTGCTTGCAAAGCCTAATAGCCCAGGTTAGATTTCCCAGTACCCACATAAGATGGTGCACACATCTGTTGTTTTTTTTGAAGTGGCAAGATGCCCTAGCACATTCATTCTCTTTCTCTTTACTTGCAAATAAATAATAAATAAACTATTTTTAAAAAGGCAGGCAAGGGCTGGAGAGATGGCTTAGCGGTTAAGCGCTTGCCTGTGAAGCCTAAGAACCCCGGTTCGAGGCTCGGTTCCCCAGGTCCCACGTTAGCCAGATGCACAAGGGGGCGCACGTGTCTGGAGTTCGTTTGCAGTGGCTGGAAGCCCTGGCGCGCCCATTCTCTCTCTCTCCCTCCATCTGTCTTTCTCTCTATGTCTGTTGCTCTCAAATAAATAAATAAAAAATGAACAAAAAAATATTTTAAAAAAAAGGCAGGCAAATAACAACTATATTACAAAGACCTGCATCCTCTCACATTTCTACCTTTACCAAGAGATGCAGTAGCTGTCAAAAGAAAAATCCTTCCTCCCTTTATGGCAGTTCCCAGTGATAATAGATCAACTCTGTGAGATACTGAGAAAATAAAATGTGAACAAATACTTTAGATAGTTAACTGGATATGGTAGTAGCTGATTATTTAACTGCAGATTGGCAAACACAGAGAAAAAACAAAACCCAAAGAGTTCTGTGAGGGGCAGCAGACTGACTACTGAAGAGCACTGGTTAGGGATCGCTGCCTTGTCAGTAGACTGACTACTGAAGAGCATTGGTTAGGGATCGCTGCCTTGTCAGTAGGTCCAGATACCCGGATTCTTCATTCCAGTCTCTGAGGACCTGACCCAGTTCAGCCTTAACAATTTTTAACTTTCACCTGGTAAATGGAGACAAGATACTTTATGACACCCACAAAGGATGAAATACCACACATAAACAGATACATAGCTCAAAACATGGAAGACTATACCTTAAGGCTATATTTTTTTTCCTCCAGGTCGGGGCTCACTATAACCCTGGCTGACCTGGAACTCACTCTGTAGTCCCAGGCTGGCCTCAAACTCCCAGAAATCCCCCTAACTATGCCTCTGGAGTGCTGAGTAAGGCACAGATTTTTAAAGATGTTTTGGAGTGAATAAATACAGACAAAGAATGGCAAATACTATCTATGTGAGGTGTGTATGTTTACCTTACTCTGGAAAAAATAAAGTAATAATAGATTTAAGATTACTGAACAACTATTTTAAGTACCATTGACTTAATTAATTCTGTCCAGATAGCCGCACTTATTTTCCTCAAACTGTGTGCCCTTAAGGGGATAAACACAGAACTGCATTCAAATTCCAAAGCATCACGCAATCCAAGAGAGTGTACTGAGTTACCTTTTCATAAGCATACTGTTCCTGAAGCATCACAGGTAGCCGCTCCAGAAATGCTCTCATGCAAGGAGCCATGTTTAATCCAAGAACACCCTGTTGTTTCAGGGCTGTCCTACAGGTTGCTAAAATGTGGTTGGCAGAAGCCCATTCTGCTGTACAATTTACAACCAAAACATCCTGGGGTGGGGGGAGGGAATAAATCATACCAATGGTAAATAATAGATAAAAGATAAAATATCATGCTAACACCAGTCAATCTGAGAAGTCAATCTGAAAAATTATTTCAAGTAATTTCATCAACACTTTTCCTTTTTACACATTTCACATCCAAAAAACTGCATTTTAAAAAATGTCTATAGAACTTTAAACCATCCTAATTTCTGCCTAAGTAAAAATGAATGACTAGGACTGGAGAGATGGCTTAGCAGTTAAAAGTGCTTCCCTGCAAAGGCAAAGGGCCCAGGTTCAATTCCCTTGTAAGCCAAACACATAAGGTGGTGCATGCATCTGGAGTTCGTTTGCAGTGGCTAGAGACCCTGATGTGTCCATTCTTTTTCTCTACCTATCTGCCTCTTTCTTTCTCCAATAAATAATATTTTAAAAAATGTATGACTAAAAACATAACCATAAAATCTGTGGTTTACCTTGACTAGCTGATTTTCTTTACGAAATAATGTCAATTATTTACTAATTCACAGGACTTGCAGAACAAAGTATGCAGTGTACTTCCTGAGTCTGCCATGACCACAGATACTAGCAATAGCTGTTTTCTGAGGAACACATCTGTAAAGGCCAGCACTGGCCTACTCTAGAGGGTGCTCAATGGTTATTCATATGGGCTGCTACTACTTAAGGTATCACATAAAATAATGTTCCAATTTTACAAAATAATTCTAGCATTGGGTAGTTTTTATATTTTACTTTTAGTAGGACTATTCATACAGATTTTGAAACTTACTTTAACATTATTTAACCATGTAAAATATAAACCAGAGCAGTATACTGGCTCTGTTCTTTAAGGGTATGAGAAAGAATTCTTTTTTAAAAAATATTTTATTTATTTATTTGAGAGAGAGAGAGAGAGAAAGAGAGAAAGAAAGAGGGAGGGAGGGAGAGAGGAAGAGGCAGATAGAGTTAAAGGGCACGCCAGGGCCTCTAGCCGCTGCAAAGGAACTGCAGATGCATGTGCCCCCTCATGTATCTGGCTTACGTAGGTCTTGGGGAATTGAACCGGGGTCCCTAGGCTTTGCAGACAAACGCCTTAACTGCTAAGCCATTTCCCCAGCCCGAGAAAGAATTCTTTAAGAGATAATATTATACAACAGAATTACTTTGCAACAGCTTGCTAATATTTTTCCTAGAATATTAAATTTGAAAGCCAAGACATATTCACATAGTTGACTTGAATGTCTTTGAGATAATTCAACTTTTCAAAGAACATACTTTTGAGATAATTTAGTGCTATGTCAAAAATCATGGCAAAAAATTAAAATCTATGTTGTATCTTCTGATAAAAATGAAGTCAGTCAATAATCAAGTACTTGTCATCAAAGCACTGGGTAGGAAAAAGAGTACGAATTGATACATGAGGCTCCTGGTTTGAATTTTCCACCTACCACTAGGTAGTCACATTATTCTCTGCTGAAATGAACTACACTTTCTAAAATTCTGTATGGTCTTATATTCTATGGTTTGGAATAAATGCAATATTACCTTTGACCTATTTGAGCAAGCAGCTACCCCAACTTCTGGAATCCACACTGTGGTCTGAATAGCTCCAGAACCAATCACCACAGTTTGCAGAACAGAGCCGTCCTAAAAGGAAACATATATATCAATACTCATTACCTGCCCTTAGGCATCACTGACACTTAACATCACAAAAATATACAGAAAGACCTGTACCTCAGCTAACTTCAAAATGTTTTTTTTTAAATATTTTTTGTTCATTTTTTATTTATTTGAGAGTGACAGACAGAGAGAAAGACAGATAGAGGGAGAGAGAGAGAATGGGCGAGCCAGGGCTTCCAGCCACTGCAAATGAACTCCAGACGCATACGCCCCCTTGTGCATCTGGCTAACGTGGGACCTGGGGAACCGAGCCTTGAACTGGGGTCCTTAGGCTTCACAGGCAAGCGCTTAACCGCTAAGTCATCTCTCCAGCCCGAAAATGTTTAATTGCTTACCTCCTACCCAATTTTCTAGGACTTTCTTAGGACTTTAAAACTATTTTCATCAGTAAGAAAAACTGAAGGACAGAAGACTTTCTTTTCTTTTAGGACATGATTTTTATGGAAGCTTCCTTAGTAGTCAAGATAAATATTCCCAGAGATTGCTTAATTTTTATCATATATATTCAAGTTAACATAAACACATTCTTTTAAGGTGAAATCTGGGCTGGACAGAATGCTCAGCAGTTAAAGGTACTTGCATACAAAGCCTGATGGAACAGGTTTAATTCCCCGATACCCATATGCACAAGTGGCACAGGCATCTGGCATTCCATCTGCAGTGGCAGGAGGCCCTAGCATACCCATTCTTCTGTCTGCTTGTAAGTAAATAATAATAAAATATATTAAAAAAATAAAATCTATGCCCTTACCCTGAGAGACCAAATGTTCATAAGCCCTCCAAGTCCACCAGACACCAAGGCCAGACCGTCGGAACTGAAGGCCACAGTCCGAACAGGAGTAATGTGTCCCCGCAGCTGATAAACACATTTGACTCCTGCCAGCTTCCTGTACCTATCCTGTGAGCCATTATTTTAAAGCATGTTAGTATCAAAATAATCCACAGGTTTAAGACTTAGAATTCACTCTCAGAAATTTTACATTTCAGTAGTATAAAATTGGGAGCTGAGGTAGAGCTATCTGCTCTCTCACAAGTTAGTTAGCCTGACTGAATAAATTAGGATATCAACCTTGTTCTATTTTGAGGAAGCTGAGTTTTACTCTTTTTGATACTTTTCTAAATTAATGTTTTATATTTTAACTTGACAGAAATTTCTACATTTAAAAGATTTAAAAGCTTTTTTTTTTTTTTTTTTTTTTTTTTTTAAGGTAGGGTCTCATTCTAGCCCAGACTGGCCTGGAACTCACTCTGTAGTTCTAGGATGGCCTTGAACTCATAGTAATCTTCCTACCTCTGCCTCCTGAGTGCTGGATAATCATGCACCCAATATGTGCAAGCATGTGGAGGCCTGAGAAAAAAACTGAGCATCCTCTCTTTTTTGTTCATTCACTTCTTTCCTGGAGACACAGTCTCTCGCTCAACCTAGAGCTGTCATTTTCACCATTTCTTTTGGCCATCAAGCCCCAGCAATTCTCCAGTCTTTGCACCCTACAGGACTGGTCTGCAACAACGTTACCTGGCAACTTGCTTCCTGGTCCCACCATCCTTCTGAGCTACTCACACCCGTCTGTGTGGTATCTTGTGGAACACGCCAAACACATACTAAGCCATTCTGACAGCCACTTTAAAAAATTGATCACATAACAAGATTATACACCAAGTAAAAAATCTTAAAATCTGCTCTTTAATTCCCTAAGGTGATCTCATAGTATTACAAACTATAACAGCAAGAATGGGCAATAATTTTTTGAGACTACTAAGAAATAATATTCAATGCAAATACTTCATTCTAACATAAAAATTAATAGACATACAAATTTATAACATACGTAGCCATTAGTAACTGCAACTTGGATCCTCTCCCTGGAAGGCTGCACCAAGCAATGCCATTTACAATAGATGGATGGCAGAGTGAATGTAGACAGCACCAACATCCTGAAACAGGTCCCCAGAGTTTCACACTTTCTTCTTTGGCACAAGTCATAAGAATCTGACCTGTTGGGTCCCATTTCATACTAATAAGAGTATCCTTAAAATGGTAGAGGAGGAAAAAAAATCAGAGCAATGCTTTGTACTGTACTATATTGAAAATTTATGACCTGTACTTTTATAAAACTCAGTTATTTTAAGATCAAGATCTATCTTCCTTCCTTTCTTCTTCTTCTTCTTTTCTTTTTTTCAAGGTAGGGTTTTACTCTAGCTCAGGCTGACCTGGAATTCACTATGGAGTCTCAGGGTGGGCTCGAACTCATGGTGATCCTCTTACCTCAGCCTCCCGAGTGCTGGGATTAAAGGCATGCGCCACTATTCCCGGCTTCTTTTTTTCTGCTTTGTTTTTTTGAGATAGGGTTTCACTCTAGCCAGACTGACATAGAATTCACTATATAGTCTCAGGCTGGCCTTGAGCTTATGGTGATTTTACCTCTGCCTTCGGAGTGCTGAAGTTAAAGGTGTAAGTCACCACACCCAGCCAAGATCAAGATTTTTATAAGAATCAGACATTGCCATTCCATGCCTGGTAACTAGATCAACCCATCCTTTAGTGTAGTTTATATCTATCTGTCATAGTAAAAGCCCAATACACATTAAGCTGAATGAAATTCTGACCTTGAAGGAATATGTTGTCTTTCAATTACATGTGCACTCACTGAGTTACTTTTATTGACTGGTAATCATTACAAAGTGAAAAATAAGAGTACCTGTCTTCTCAAATAAGAAGAGGGTTATGAAAATCTGGGACATGGTTGTGATCACTGGGTTTTTCTGATTTATTTTAACCCTCTTTCCATACATTCCTAACTCCTGGTTTTATGCATCTATGTTACCTGCCTGGGCTGCCCTGTAACTATCTGAACCAGCAAGCTCTATTTAAGGTGGAAGAAGTACCTTCACCAGTGAAATTTTTGGCATTCATGGAGGCACTTGGAGCAAGGATACTCCCATTTCACTGTTTTCATTTCTTTTCTTTCATGGCTTTTTGTTGTTGTTGTTGTTGTTTTGTTTTTGTTTTAATACACATTTTTCTATGTAAACATGTGGCACAATGATTTTGTGTAATAAACTATTAAATCATTAAGTGAGCAAAGTATATTAAAAAATAAACTTAACTACAGTAAGAATCAAGAAAGAGTAACCATGGCCAAGAGACCTTTACCTTATGTGCATCAATTAGAACAATGCCTCCTTTCTCAAGTGGTTCTTTTGTTCCTAGTAGCAATTTTCCATCAAAATATCCCACTGCAAATGGTTTATCTTCACTGAACCAAGCAATGCAAGTAACAGACACTAACATGATAAAAACAAAAGAAAAAGATGCATTTTAAAATTATTTTTTATTAATTTTTTAATTAAGAGATGGGTACTTTGAAAGACATTCATGAAGCATCACTACAACAAGTAATTTTCAGAGTTCTTTAATGCATCACATGACATGTCAGCTTCCAGAAGGGATTTCATGAAAAACACTCAAAATTTATGAGTGAAAAAACAAAGTCTATCTCACTTTTGATCTTTCGTTCTTTTTTTTTTTTTTTTTTTTTTGGAGGTAGGGTCTCACTCTAGCCCAGGCTGACCAGGCATTCACTATGTAATCTCAGGCTGGCCTCTAACTCACAGCAATCCTCCAACCTCAGCCTCCCGAGTGCTGGGATTAAAGGTGTGCGCCACCACACCCAGCTTGATCTTTCATTCGTTATTAGGTAGTTGTTGAAACAACCATTCTCTGCTGGGTTTTAAGGTACGACACCAGGTTTTTCTCTTTTGGAAAGAATCAACTATCAAACTGAGAAGTAGAATAATGCCAGTCATAGGAAATCACCTGTCCCCTTTTCTGCTAACTGCCTACTCACAGTGTTTCTACATCTTAATAATCTATTGTCACCTTTGCTTCTTCAACAGCACATGACACTGACAGGCTAGAAAAGAAAGAAGAAATAAGTATCTATGGTAGTAGAATGTAGGGGGAGAGAGTGAATGGATAAAAGACCTTTTGCTATTTCTATTAAATTTAATTTTTAGAATATTTAAATTGTTTGTGTGTGTGAGAGAGAGGCAGATAGAGAGGAAGAGGCAGAGAGAGAGAGACAGAAAGAGAGAGAAAGAATGGGCACACCAGGGCTTCTAGTCACTACACACAGACTTCAGACACATATGCCATCTTGTGCATCTGGCTTACATGGGTACTAGGGGATCAAACCTGGGTCCTTAGGTTGCACAGGCAAGTGCCTTAGCAGTTAAGCCACCTCTTCAGCTCTAAATTTAATTTTGTTTTGTTTTTAGGTAGGGTCTCATTCTACCCCAGGCTGACCTGGAATTCACTATGTAGCCTCAGAGTGGGCTTGAGCTCACAGTGATGCTCCTACCTCTGCCTCCCTAGTACTGGAATTAAAGGCGTGCACCACCACGCCTGGATTAAACTTCATTTTTTAAAATCTTGTGAAGGATAGTATATATTTTTTTAAAAAGCAAATCTTTTGATGTGACCTTCTATTCACAAAACCAAAAAATTTGGGTAGTCATCAAAATTGCTTCAGAAAGCATACCACAGCACATCAGTCAGTGCTTTTGGTAGCATTTTCTAATTTTTTTTTCTATCTTGGTTTTGGAAAATTAATATTATACAGATGGTATAATTGTATTAGCTAACAAACATTTCTTTAGGGGTAGGAAACCTTCATCTATAAGAAAGAAAATTATTTGCTTCAACCTGTGATTGTCATTCATAATGCCCACAATGTAGGGTTAATGAGTCTTACTCATTTTGAATTTATCTTTCCTTTGTTGTATTATGTAATACAGAATGGTCTGGAAATGCGAACTGGAGAAATACTGTTTTCATAATTTTTCTATATTTTGGGTTTGATATCATGGTGTTGATAATCTAAAATAATAGATAATCCAAATTAAAAAAAAAAGAAAAAGAAACTCTGTCAAATAGGGTACAATGTAAAAAGGTATTACTATGACCTCTGAATTCCCCCAAAGAACTATAAAAATAACAAGATGTTTTATTGACTTAATAGTATATAGAATGAAAATAAATGTAAGCAGAGTTCCTATTTGTTCACTTCAGGAATCTTCCACCTGCCCATATTTCTTCAATTTTACTTAATTGTCGATACTTTATTTCAACCAATGATCCTTATATTTTTCTCTTGGACAGTCCTAACTTTTTTTTTTTTTTTTTTTTGAGGGAGGGTCTCACTCTAGCCCAGGCTGACCTGGAATTTACTGTGTAGTCTCAGGCTGGCCTCGAACTCACAGTGATCCTCCTACCTCTGCTTCCCAAGTGCTGGAATTAAAGACGTGTGCCACCATGCCTGGCAGTCCTAACTTCAAAAAACAAAATCGTTTATTTACTTATTTGAGAGAAAGAGGCAGAGAGAGAGAAAGAGAGACTGCGCACACCAGGGCCCGTAGCCACTGCAAACAAACTCCAGATGCATGTGCTACCTTGTACATCTGGCTTACTGGGGAATTGAACCTGGATCCTTAGGCTTCTCAGAGAAAGAAGCAGCTTTGCCAATAAACCATCTCTCCAGCCTGACAGTCCTAACTTTTAAAGGAAGATTTTGAGCTAGTATAACACTATGAAATATGATTTGGCAGTAAGGAAGAGTAGAAGTTGAGATAAATCATTCAATTCAGTAAGTAATTAAATAAAATAACAAGTAGAAACAGAACCAAAAATAATAGTCACTCAGCATTTTCACTCAACAAAAAAAATTCTTAGTCTATTTAGTTTTGGGGCTAACTTTCTTTCTTGACTGAATTCAAATGTACTTTTTTTTTTTTTTTTTTACCATCCTTTCGATAGCAATGTTCCAGTTCTCGACGGTGCATGGTGGAAACATCCACAACTTCAATCAGTCCTAGAGACCCATCCATTCGTCCCACCAGTAACAGCTCTGGAGACTCTCCTGACCAGGCTGTAGCTGGACCCTCTTCCGGCCAAGCCAGGGCAGATACCCAGTGAGGTTGAATATCTACTAATCCTTTTCCTCCTGTAAAGGGAGAAAATGTTAAGTAGTTGTTATGTAACTCTTGAAAATAAAAGAACTAAAACTAAAGTTAAATACTTTATTAATACACTCAGTGCAGTCTATAATTCTTAGCATTCTATGCATCAATAGGTCTGTAAAGACAGAATTCTTCATTCACATATTATGTAGCATTGCCAATCCAACAGATTTTTCTATAACTATTAGTAAGACAAAATAGTTGTTTTGTTTCTTTTAATTAATTAATTAGTTTATTTATTGACAGAGAAAGAGGGAGAGAGAGAAATAGAGAGAATGGGCATGCCAGGGTCTCCAGCCACTGCAAACAAACTCCAGACACATGTGCCCACTCGTGCATCTGGCTAACGTGGGTCCTGAAGAATTGAACTAGGGTCCTTTGGCTCTACAGGCAAACGCCTCAACTGCTAAGGCATCCCTCCAGCCCACAAAACAGTTTTATATATCAAAGAATAAAGAAAAATATTTAGTAGCAAATGTCAAATACTGAAGTCCTTTTTTTTTTATTTTTTGAGACTGACCTGGAATTAGTCTCAGGGTGCCCTCGAACTCACAGTGATCCTCCTATCTCTGCCTCCTGAGTGCTGGGATTAAAGCCATGTGCCACCACGTCTAGCTCTTGGTTGTTTTTTGATAGTGGGAAGTTATAAGTAATGTTGTTAAAGGACTTCTAATTTTTTGTTGTTGTTGTTTTGGTGTGTATGTTTGTGAGTATGGATGAACTGCTTTGGCTGGTAGTCCTTGGCCTTCCACCTTATTTGAGGAAGGGTCTCTCAATGTTCACTCCTACATCCATAAGGCTTGCTGGCTTGCAAGCTTCTGGGAGATTCTCCAGTTTCTGCCTCCCTTCTCACTAAAGTTATACTAGGGTTACAGATACTTGCCACCGTATTCAGCTTTTACATGGGTTCTGGGGATATGAACTCAGATACTCAAATGAGTTTAGCCAAGGAGCCACTTCCCCAGCCCTAACTGTTTTGTTGTGTTTTGAAGACAGATCTCAGTATGTAGTCCAGGATGGTCTCAACCTCTCAGCAATCCTTCTGCCTCTTCTTCTCAAGTGCTGAGATAGCTGGTATGTGCCATGACATTTGCAAGTATTAGTGATTACTAAAAATCCAATTAAGTGAGTAATTTACCTATAGCTGAGGCTAGCAATTCCTCGAGTACATGAATATATTCCTCAAATGTGTGCAGTGAAAAAAGTTCTAATAAGCATTAAGACTGAGATTATAATTTTTAGTTTCTAGCGATATAAAAATTGATAAAAAACATGTATCTATGAAACAAAAATTAACAATAGAAATATTTCAAGTGATTGAAAACACTGTATAGCATAAGATCCAATAACTACTACTTCTCTTCATGCATCTGGAGTTCAACTGCGGACTGCGGTGGCTAGAGAGCTTGGTGTGCCAATTCTCTTTCTCTCACTCTGTCTTTCATAAATAAAAATTTAAAAATATTTTATTTATTTGAAAAAGAGGGAGGGAGGGAATAAAGGAAGGAAGGAAGAAGGAAAGGAAGGAAGGGGAGACACACACACACACAGGAATATGAATAAGTGTGCCAGGGTCTCCTGCCACTGTCAATGAACTGCAGATGCATGTGACACTCAGTGCACGTAGCTTTATAAAGGTATGGAGAACTGAACCCAGGCCAGCAGCCTTTGCAAGTAAGCTCCTTTAAGCACAGAACCATCTCCCTAGCTGTAAAAGAACTTTTAGTTTATAAGTTCTAGGTTACTTGAAACTCCCAGGAAAAAAAAAAGCCCAGAAATGAGCATTTTCTATTTAATTTAAACATGCTATGTATAGATTTTCATAATCACTGAATAGCCCATGGATTTCCACGTGAAAAGAAGCAATTTGGGGGGTTCAAAAGACTTAAAAGAATATCCGTAACAGTTTTTTCTTCTGTTCACATGACTCTTACCATTAACTTGCCAAATATTCACCATCTTTTCCAAAGCCCCAGCTAGATATTTGCCACTGATACTCCATGAAACAGGTGAGAAGCTTGGGTCACTGGGTGATCCAAGGCTTTCCTCAGCATCCCCTTCCCTAGAATACAACAGACATATTCGTAACTCCCAATGACATTATCCACAAGTGAATCCCAACCCTTCCAGCAAGGGTCTCGTGTGGACAGTCATCACACGGAATCTTCCTTGAGAAGCATGAGCACCAGTCTCTCATGCGCGAGATGTGCAACTTACAAGAATGGTGTTTGGTGCTGAGATGCTTCATTTAGTTAGCACATCACCTCCTTACTCCTCAGAATACACTGATCCTATTTGTCTAAAGTTTAGGGAAATCTTCAGAAAAGAAACACCTACAGGAAGCTGTAGTATTATTTTTTAAAAATGCAACATTGGGATACAAAAGCAACATAATTTTCCAAACCATCCTTGAAGATTGATGGAAAATTAATCTACCTGTTCTATGTAACAACATTTATTTGCTTGTAGGTCCAAGTCCAATATAGTTTAAAATTGTATTTTCTGACTTACTACCCTGGAAAGTTAAACACACTGGTGACTGAGTAAGTTAATACAAGGAAAGTCTTTGAAAATTTAGTGACAAATTAATTACATTAAAACAACCAAGTGGAGACATGGTTAAGATTCCTTTAGTGTGACATAAATTTCAGCACTCACAATCTATTGAACACACAGGTCTGTTGCAGTGAATACTGCTTCTTGGTAACATTCCACACCCGAATGGTGCCATCATTGCCACTTGTAGCCAAAAGACCTTTCTTATTACACCAAACACATGTCATTACCTACAAAAAAAAAAAAAAAAAAAAAGTCTAGCAAAAGTTGAACAAATTTTGATTAACATGGCTTTATTATTTGAAAAAGTTCTATCAAATTAAAAATAACCTACATGAAGCTACAAAATAAGAGTATTCATGATGTAATTCAATATGCATAATCTCATTTTCTTCCAAATGCCTTGCAATACACTGATTTGAAGTATAGTTCTAAAGTACTATGCTCAAACTCATTTGAATTATCTGAAGCTATTACCTGACTCTTTTAAAATCCACCAATTATTTAATTCAATAAGGTATATGTTTTATTTAATTCAAAAGAACATACATTTTATATGTTCTATAAAGTAACACAGACTCCAGTAATTCTTAAATTTTTTTTAAGGAAAGAGAGAGAGAGAGGGAGGGAAGGAGGGAGGGGAGAGAAAGGATATTGGCATGCCAGGGTCTCTAGCCATTGCAACTGAACTGCAGGCACGTGTCACTGTGCCGGCTTGCATCACCGTGTGTGTCAGCTCTCTGTGGTGATTTAGCACTGCTTAAGTAGTGGAGCCCAGCCCTCACCTCCTCAGCTCATTGTCAAAAGGGCCAGTGGGTTATATTTGAGCAGGCCAAGTCCTTGTCCTATTTCTTTGTTTTTCCCTCATTCTCCTTCTGATTCTCTCATTTGTATAGTATTGAAATAACACACATATACAAAGAAAGAGTTGGTAGGTACCAAGAAAATCTTGATAATTGTGTGTGTATGTGTGTGCACGCGCATGCACATGACAGAGAGAAAGAGAAGGGGGGGTGGAGAATATGAAAGAGAAAACAAGACAAGAGACACAGAGAACTAAGCTTTGAGCTGGTCAGAGACTATTTTATCTTACATATGTAATTAATATACTTTGTACTCAAAATACATACTCTGTTCTGATGTGCCTCCAACTTGATAAAGGAGCATTTTCTGAGATCTCCTCCCATATCAGCGAGTGTTTGTGGAGCAGTTTGGTTGTCACGGTCGTGTGCAGCAAGAGTGCGCACAAGTTGTTGAGCAGCCCATTGCCTATGCTGTGAAGACAGCCTAGAGGAGAGGCAGCAAGCTGCCAGGGCATTAGCCAGCTCCAGAGGGCCTACAGCAGAAGGATCATAGGAAGGATGGGCATACAATTGGGCAATTAAACCTGCTTAAACAAAACAATGAAATGATGCCCAGGTGAGAGCTGGTGGTGATGAACAAACAAAAATGGGTTAGCCCATTTTTATAAATTAGCACTTTTATAAGCAATCATTTCACTAAGATATGCATACAGGATAGAAACTATCTCACATCAATTATGTAATAAATATTATTTGTCACAAATGAATATTAGGTACCAATAAATAGTTTTTTAAAAAACAAATCTTGCTCTAAGGACTCAGTGGACTGGGGAATACAGCAGAAATAATTTTAAGGCCTGAACAAAGGCACCATACTCTTAAGACTAACAGGACTCAGTTGGTAAAGTGCTTGGTATAGAAGTATAAGAACCTGAGTTTGGAACTTGGGCTCTCTGACTACTTAGTCCAGTCAAATCATTTAGCTCCAGGTTCAGTGAGGACCTCGTCTCAACATAAAGTAGAACATGATTGAGGAAGGCACCTGGTATTGACCTCTACCTCTGTACACATATTCATACACATACATGCAATACACATGAACATGTATACATACCACACACACATACACAGAAGATTAACAGTTTGGCTTTTGCTGTTCAAAGACGCCCTTGGGGCAGGGGTTACAGCTCAGTTGTAGAGCAGATGCTTGAAATGCACAAAACCCTGTGTTAAATCCCCAGCACACAAAAAGATCTTAACAGCCTTAACAGTCAGGGAACTAGGGTGATGGGTCCAGTGGCCCATCATTCTTAGCTGAGTGGTCTTGAGAAAGACCAAGGTAAACAGTAGTGACTAAGCAGCTATTTCAAAATATTATTGTCTTTTAATATTATATTTACATAAATTTTATTAAAGGATTACTACCTATGCTATTCAGGCCATTGTCCAGAACTGTACTAATTTTTACATTTTCTTGTTTTCCATACAACCTGAAAAAAGTGTGTATGGCATGACAGTGCAAGCCTGCAATTCTAGCACTCAGGAGTCTCAGGAACAAGCAGTCCAAGTTCAAGGCCAGATTGGGGCTACAGAATATATTCTAAACTTAAAAAGTTTATCACATACACCAATGTAAAAACATATATTTTAAAACACTAAGCCGATTAGACGATTATAATTAAATAATATGAAACCTACCTTTCTTTTCTACCTCAGACTTATCATAGTTAGGTCTCAATTTGGCCCCTTTGTCTGCCAGTAATGCCACAAGGGCCTGAGTTACAACAAAGTTTGGTGAGGTTACAAGTTTATTTTCTTCAGCAATTCCTCGGAGGAAGCTGGGCAGAAACTTTCGCTGAATTGGATCATCAACTGTAGTTAGATTTACACCTGTTGCAGCAGAAATCAAGTTCTGAAGAGGTAATTCGGAGAAACAGATTTCGTTTTAGAAGGTTCTTCAAGAATCAGTGGGAAGAAAGCAATACAACAAGAACGCATCAGCGCTGGTTACCTGTGTACACAACTGCACCAGCAGCTTTGCAGCACTCGGAGTATTTGATGCCAGGCACCCTACTGCTGTGCTCAGATAGGCCAGACAGGAAATAGGCTTGCTGGCCTTGCTGTGCCCACCTCGTGACCGATCCGAGGTGCTTGCCGTGGCAGAAGGACTAGTGGAAAGGCCAGCTCTCCCTGCTGCAGCCAAGCACATTAATCGAACCAGTGTGCGGATATCTGTTAGCCCCAGAGACTCAAGACCAGCAGCCAAGCTACAACTGGAACCACTGCGAGAAAGCGAAACACTTCAGATAGAGAAAGAAACCAGATTTCTCACCCCACATACCATCTGTAGCATCAACAGCCTGAATAACATGAAAGCTGTGCTGTCATTAGACATACATGTCCTAAGATATATAAACATAAATATTACATATCAAAAACATACAAAATAAAAACTTATCTAAATTTTCTCATTTGAGTAAGTATTCGTGTGTACTTAAAAGTATCACTGAGAGGGCTGGGGAGATTGCTCAAACCATCCCCAGAAAAACCTAACTCCTATGTACTGTATAGCAGAAGCTAGTAGCATCACTAGACACAAACATACCTACCTGACTGAGAGAAGAGACAGTGCTCTCATGACCATGGTTCTGGCGAGAAGAACCTGAGCAGCAGCAGTCACTCTCCTTAAAGCCACCACACGATCATGAGGGCTTGTAAGAGCTGCTGCCTGCTCTCCTAATGTTATTCTCCCAGAGGAACTCTTTTCTACAGAGCCATGACAACCTGAAACAGAGGATTTTGTTTAGTTCTCAACATAAAAAATTAAAAAATCATCTGGACTATTATATGTTGTATATGTCCCAGCATGCAAAGAAACATAAAGAACTAAGCCCCCAATATTATCAGTTCTTTGCTTTGTATTTTCCATAACAAAAAAATCCCATTTTTCTTATGCAAAGTAAAAAAGAAGATGTACAGTAATTTTAGTCAGCTACAGAATTCTCTCATTATAAAATTTATGTTATGTTATAAAAATTACATTTATTATAAATTCCTTTATCACATCAATATATTATAAAGACAAAATCAAAATAATATAGCATTATACCTATGAAATAGTAAAATGAATGGTTAAGTGACTTGATAGTATGAAATGATAAGCCACTATTCTTACTATACTAAGAAACAAAACATACAATAAAATCAACAAAAAAAACCCAGTATTTGAGCTTGCCTATTTGCATCAGAGTCTCTTCCATACTATTGGTAGCTGTGACCATTGCTACTGAAGCTCCCAGTGGGTCACTGTCAGGGAACTGAACTGGTTCTGGTACAATGCGCCGATCATTTAAACCAAGTGGTCCAGCAAGCAATTCAAATTCTTCTTCGCCTGTAAGCTTTTCATCTTCATCAACATCTAACATGTCCCAGTCTTCTGGAATTTAAATGGATAAAGACATGGCATGTGACTATGAACATGACATAGCTCTCTGCTGGCAGGGCTTACTTTAAGCCACATCTGAAGTGTCCAGGGATTCAGAGTACAGTGCCCACAGAATGAACTACAGCACTACCTCCTGGTGACTGGACCAGACTGCATCTTTGAGGCACAGTGAGCCTAGGCAGGGAAAGGGAGTCAGTGTAGTCAATCTATTGCAAGCAACAGCGAATGTCACAGCTGGTGCTCATGGATGTTTCAGCTAGTACATCTTTTAAGTAAATGAGTACTCAAAGAAATGATGCTCGTCTAAATTTGTTACTTTTTGCTCTCCATAATTAGGATGGAAATTAACCAAATGCTAAACCTTTTCACTTTGGAAAAAAAAAGTCAGACATTTACTATATTCTGTAGTAAAGCTAGTATTTGTTGAACCCAGATTCTTTTACCTTGACTCTCAAATGAAGGTTTCTGCTATTAAACTACCTTGAACAACACATCTGTCTGTACAACAAAGTTTCTAACTAATAAAAAATAAAACTACCTTGATTTTTAAAGGAAATTTCAATATGTACATAAATGCAAACATACATGGTGAATTTTAGTAATGAATGTTAATCAAGAGTATATATAAAAATACATGTAAAATAAAGAAGCTCTCAAGACAAACAACTACCTTCATACACACTGTCCTGCTTGCCAATTAGATCTGGAGCTTGTCCCTTGTACCTGCACCAAACATGAAGAACATTGTGTTTTAATATAAAAGTTAGTACCCCAAATGCAAATTAAGTCATTAGAATATTATAAGAGTTCATTAATGAAGCAGCACAAAGTAAAAATGCCTTGTGTTATAGAATGAATTAAAAAAAAAAACCTGCCGTATGTATATACAAACACACACACACTTAGAAATCAATGACTGGCTTACCAAAAAAAAAAAAAAAAAAAAAAAAGTAGGGAGGAATTCTTGTAATTCATCTACAATTCTTTTTTTTTTTCTCTCCCTTT
This sequence comes from Jaculus jaculus, assembly GCF_020740685.1. Classification (NCBI taxonomy): domain Eukaryota; kingdom Metazoa; phylum Chordata; class Mammalia; order Rodentia; family Dipodidae; genus Jaculus; species Jaculus jaculus. The sequence goes on from NC_059111.1 coordinate 10,861,122, forward strand.
GGTGTTTTAGGGAGGGTCTCACTGTAGCTCAGGCTGACCTGGAATTCACTATGTAGTCTCAGAGTGGCCTTGAACTCACAGCAATCCTCCTACCTCTGTTTCCCGAGTGCTGGGATTAAAGGCGTGCAGCATGACCGGCTACAACAATTCTTTTAAATCAAACTCTATTCTAGAAAGACTTAAGTATTTAAAAGTTAGCAATAAGCTGCTCAATTTATAATAGCTGGGAAATGGAACCAGCCTAGGTGTCCCTCAACTGATGAGTGGACAATGAAGATGTGGCACATTTATACAATGGAGTTCTACTCAGCGGTAAAGAAAAATGAAGTTATGAAATTTGCAGAAAAATGGATGGACCTGGAAAGGATTATACTAAGTGAGGTAACCCAGGCCCAGAAAGCCAAGCGCCACATGTTCTCTCTCATATGTGGATCCTAGCTACAGATGATTGGGCTTCTGCGTGAGAAGGAAAAAAATTAGTAGCAGAGGCCAGTAGGTGAAAAAGGAGACATACAGGGTAGAGAAAGGAAGGGAGGATGGTACTTAATAGGTTGATATTGTATATATGTAAGTACAGTGATTGAGATGGGGAGGTAATATGATGGAGAATGGAATTTCAAAGGGGAAAGTGTGGGGGGGGAGGGAGGGAGGGAATTACCATGGGATATTTTTTTATAATCATGGAAAATGTTAATAAAAATTTTAAAATTTTAAAAAAAGTTAGCACAACCCTTAGTCATTAGATAGTAAAGATGTGAAGACAGAGTATTTTTATGGAAGTTCATTTACTGAAACAATGTATTTTTTTCCACTAAGAAAAGGACTGGAGATGTCAGAAATATGGTAACAACATGCTGATTTTAAAAGCTGACCATATACTTCTGAGAGTGAAGGAAGACTCCTGAGCAAAGTGGACATGATGAAGGGCCCACCACCACGCCCTAGGCCTAGGCTCTCAGAGATCTGCAAAGACTCAAACTGCTCAGTAGAAGTTCCTCAACTTCCTCAGCAATCACAGGGCATCAGGAAAGGTCAAAATTAATTCTTCACAATAAAACAAAAACAAAACTGTAGTTCCCTTGGTGAGGTGGCATGTCTGTATTCTTAGCACTTAAAAGGTAGAGGTAGGAGGATCAGGAGTTCAAGGCCATCCTCAACTACATATTGAGTTTGAAGCCAGCCTGGGATATGTGAGACTAAACTGTAACAAAAAAAAAAGATACCAAAGGTCGGGAGAGGTGGCTCAGCAGTTAAGGCCCTGGCTTGCAAAACCTGATGGCCCAGATTCTATTCCCTAGTATCCACAAAGTGGCACATACACCTGGAGTACATTTGCAGTGGTAAGAGGCCCTGATGTGCCAATTCTCTCTCTCTCTCTTACCCCCCTCTACAAATAAATTAAAAATCTTAAAAAAAAAATTTTTAAAAAGGCAGGAAAAAAAAAAAAAAAAAAACCTGGGTGTGGTGGTGCATGCCTTTCATCCCAGCACTCAGGAGACAGATGTAGGAGGATGGCTGTGAGTCTGAGGCCAGCCTGGGACTGCACAGTGAATTCCAGGTATCCTGAGCTCAAGCAAGACCCTACCTCAAAAAAATAAAACAAATTAAAAAAAAAAAAAAAGCAGGTGCCCGGTATGGTGGCACACGCCTTTAATCCCAGCACTCGGGAGGCAGAGTTAGGAGGATCGCCATGAGTTCGAGGCCACCCTGAGACTACATAGTGAATTCCAGGTCAGCCTGAGCCAGAGTGAGACCTTACCTTGAAAAACAAAAACAAACAAACAAAAAAAAGCAGGCTGGAGAGATGGCCTAGTGGTTAAGCACTTGCCTGTAAAGCCTACGGACCCAGGTTAGACTCTTCAGGACCCACGTAAGCCAGATGCACAAGGTGGCACATACATCTGTAGTTTGTCTGCAGTGGCTAGAGGCCCTGGTACTCCCATTCTCTCTCTCTCTCTCTCAAATAAATAAATAAGTAGATAGATAGATAATAGATAGATAGATGATTGATAGATATTGGTAGAGACATGTACATGTACAAATTAAAAAAAGCCACTACAGTTCCCATGTCCTAAAAATATGAAGTAGTCTCATTCCAGAGGTCAGGTTATCTACACAAACTCAAGGTACCTTTCAGAACTTGTTGTCTTAGATTTGGACTTCAGGGCCAAGTACTTGTCCCTGCAAGTGCCACACAGCAGGTAGTACGGATTTCCACTCCCACATTCTCCACCGAACCAGCCGTCCACGTAGGAGCCGTTGCTGCGGTAGCCCTGGCGATTTGCGCTGCGCCCACAGCCGGGGTGGTTTCTCTTCATGTGCTGATTGAAGCTGACGACGCTGCACTCGCACAGTTCGCACACCACCACCTCCTCCCTGTCTTCAGACTCACAGACATGCTGCATAAAGCGATTTCACGTCAACTTACAGTTCATTCAACATAAGCAGCAAAGTTTGTATGATATTCAATTAGCTTTTTAATCTACATCTTAGAATACTTTCACTGATGCTATGTAGTTTCTTTCAAGTTAGAATTCTTATCACACAATCACACTATGCTCTCGTTAAAATACTTTATCTTACTGAAAAGACAATTAAGAACACAATAATCTACCCTGTCTCAAGCCTTAACAAAAAAAAATCTGCTTTCTATGTGGTCATAAAATGCATAGCAACCTTCTGAATTTCTGAGAAAAGCCATTAAGATTTTCATTTATCTTATTAACAACAGAGTGTTTCTTTTCCCTGTAAAACTTACATCTACTAGCTTTTAATCCCCCTGCTATAAAAATGTAATGCTAAACAATGTATACATACAAACCCACAAGTACCCTACAACTGGACGAAGGCAGTTATAAGATCTGAGTGGGTACTAGTTCCCAGAGCGAGTCATTACAGTGACTACATGGAACCTATGAAGGAGAAGAGCATGCACTCAGATAGCAGTGTCAGCAGGGCAGCCATGTATATAACCCAGCAGCATATGCTGGGAGGGCATGATGTGAGCTTTGAAATCTCTGATGTTGCAATAAAACATTACCACAATATAGCACTATTCATCTAGTCTGGGGAGAAAAGCAGAAATCAGACAGAGAAAGCAACAAGAAAAACTTTTTCTCATCATTTTGTACGTATCAAAGCAACCTCAAGCATTAAATCCCCAAACTTCAGGACGAGATGAACGTGTTTTCAACTCTGGGCAAGGCTGCTGTTAGTAAGCTGTATGAACAGGAGGGCAGGACAGTAAGTCAGAGCAGCCCCCGCTGCAGTCACACACACCCAGGTAGGCCAATCCAGTACCTCTGGGATCCACATTCCCAGAATATCATTGTCACTGGTCAGATCTTGTCCAAACATAGCTTCCATTGCTTCATCATCAAGATCAATTTCCAATTCCTCATCTAAATTAAAGTCATACAACGCCCCTGGATCTTGCTGCAAAGACATTCCTTCTCTCCGACTTTGATTCCTGTGAGCCTGTACAGAGCGGTATAACCCAGCTCAGAACAAAACAAAAAAGGCATTTTATTTGATGAATAAAATAACTCTGATGATTTTGCCAGTTCTTAACTGTCGTATGTGTACATGAGAACCTACCTCAGCTAGTTCATTGGGTCTAGGCCACAAGCCTCAAATTATACCTATCATACATACCTCCTTTCCTACAGTAATAGCACTCATGCCTCATGGACTACTAGTAAGTTTAAGTAAGAGAATACGAACAAAATTCTTTTAAGATGTTACACTGAAACATCTTACTGTTATTACATTTCCAGGTTCATTGAAAAATTCAGTTCACCTTCATCTTATGGTAAATATATCTCCTATATTTTCTGGGAAAGTTGCAATTTCTTTCTCACTGCTTTCATAAAGAAGTGAATCATCACCAACTTTTTAGTAGTACAATGATCAAACTTGTTTTAACAAATCACATATTCCAGTTTCTGGTCTGGAAAGTATATTCCTTAGGGGGCAGGGATATAGCTCAGTGATAGGGTATTTGCCTGGCATTTATGAGGGGACCTGGGTTTGATCCCTAATGCCACAAATGGTGATGATGATGGGCTGGAAGTACAACTCAGTGGTAGGGTGCTTGCCTAGCATTAGTGTGGCTCTAGGTCCAATTAGTACCACAAAAAAAAAATGTGAATATCTATACATATTTCTTATAACTTATTTTTCTATGCCCACAATCTAACCCTAAAAGAATTTACCAGCATACTGATGGGATTTACTTTTGCTTATGTAGGACTTGGTGGTAAGGCACTAAGGCCCACACAGCATATGAAAAAAATGAGTACCTACTTTGCCTGCAGAGCCTCCTTTCCAGTCCCTACCACAAATTAAAGTACTGAATGGGCGCCGTCACTTCTTAAATTGTAAGTGATTAAGGTAGGGGAACAGCTACAAAACTCCTCAAAATCTGCATGCTCTTCTGCACCCAGAGGTAACTCAAAAATAAATCAGGACACGTATGCTGTGATTTTTGTTGAAGTAAAATTATGTAATGTATACAAAATGACATGTGAGTTCACATGGAGGGATTGAATACTTAGCTTTATTAGTTGCTTATTCTTTAGTGGTTTTGTGTGTGTGTGTGTGTGTGCATGCATGTTCATGTGTATGAGTGGGGCATATATATGCCACTGGGTGCTTGTGGAAGTCAGAAGACAACTTTGAAGTGTTGATCCTCACCTTCCACCTTGTCTTAGGCAGGCACTCCTTGTTTCATTGTTTACAGTTGTGTTTGCCAGGTTACTGGCCCATCAGATTCCCATGTACTCTCCTGTCTTTGTTTCCCTTCTCACTGTAGGCATGCTGGGGCTACAGATACCTACCATAGTACCTGGCTTTTAATATGGGTGCTAGGTATTCATACTTGTGTGGCAAGCACCTTACCCACTGTGATATCTCCTCAGTCCTCAGCTTACATTTTCATTCCTGCTGCTTTTATACTGATTTGAAAACAAAATCTTTCACCAGAAGATGTGAAGTATAATTACCTGCTCTTGCTAGCAGTGTGCGAGCTGCTAAATCAAACTTGTGCCTCCTGGTTACTGTTGAGCGGCCTCTAGCTGGCGGTCCACTTCCAGAAGCTGCATTCTCTGTATGATCCAGATTATCAGGGCTACAAATGCAAGTTTGAAAGCAACACAAAATCTTTTAAATATATATTTTATTTATTTGTGAGGACACACAGAGAGCTGTAGCAAATAAACTCCAGATGCATGCGCAACTTTGTGCATCTGGCTTTATATAGGCACTGGGGAATTGAACCCAGGCAGACTGGCTTTGCAAGCAAGCACCTTTAACTGCTGAGCCATCTCTCCAGGCCAGCAACACAAACTCTCATAAGGGCTTAGCAGTTAAGTGCTTGCCTGTGACGCCTAAGGACCCCGGTTTGAGGCACAAGGGGGCACATGCGTCCAGAGTTCATTTGCAGTGGCTGGAGGCTCTGGCGTGCCCACTCTTCCTCTCTGCCTCTTTCTCTCTCAAATAAATAAATAAAAGAAAATTTTAAAGCTCTCATAAAAATAAACAAACAACAAAAGTTCATGCTTGTTTGTATCACTACTTTTTTCTCCAACTATACTGAGAATAAAATCATTTTTCATGGCTTAAAATGTTTCTTTTATAAATTAAAACATCTTATAGAATAACATTAAATTTTTTTTTCCTATAAAACATCCTATTTTAAATACCGCAGGTATCAGAGGAGGAAATGGAAGTGATTTGTTAAAATATGTTCTTGATAAACCTTTTTGGGGCAAAGAGAGGTGTGTGGGGATTAAATTAAGGGTCTCATGCATGCTAAGCCCTGAACATTAATTTTATCTGATTTGACATTCTGCCAACAGTGAAATAATGCTTAATCCATGTCCAAATTCAAATAAGATCAGGGATGGGGATGGGGATCAGTGGCAGAACACTTGCATAGCATATGGCAAGCATGAGGCCCTGGATATAATTTCTAGCTTGGAAACAAAAAAGAAAAAAAAAATTAAATAAGATCCAATATGTCCTTACCTAAGTCCTAAATTATTGAATACAACACTTTAAAAGATTGGGAATCTTTGGGCTGGAGAGATGGCTTAGTGGCTAAGTGCTTGCCTGTAATGCCTAAGAACCCCAGTTCAAGGATCAATTCCTCAGGACCCACGTTAGCCAGATGCACAAGGTGGCGCATGCACCTGGTGTTTGTCTGCAGTGGCTGGAGGCCCTGGTGTGCCCCATTCTTGACCTATCTGCCTCTTTCTCTGCTTGTCTGTCACTCTCAAATAAATAAAAATTTTAAAAAATATTTTTAAAAAAGAGTGGGAATCTTTGCCTTGGGGCTAACAGACATTTCAAAATAAATTATGCAATTATTCACTAAGCTTTTTAGACAAAATCTGCATGCCATAAGATATGAAGTTTGAAAATCATAAGACTCCTTGGATAAAATGAAAAATAAAGACCTAAAGTTTTAAGAAGAAAGGACTGAAAGGAATTTTGGAATTGCATCTCACTACAGGGCAGCCATATCACAGAATTTCTTTTTTGTGGGGGGAGTGGTTTCAAGGTAGGGTTCTGCTCTAACTCAGGCTGACCTGGAATTTACTATGTAGTCTCAGGGTAGCCTTGAACTCACAGTGATCCTCCTACCTCTGCCTCCCGAGTGCTGGGATGAAAGGCGTGCGCCACCACACCCAGCTCACAGAATTCTTTTACAAGTTAAAAAAGGAGCTTATACTCTAGACAGTAAGCATGGCTAACAGACTTATCTATATGAAAACCTGTACAGCGCTATAAGTTTACAGACCTGGGGATGTAACTCAGTGGGATGATACTTGCCTAGTATATGTTTGTTTCTCAGTACTGGAAAAAATTATCAAAAAAGACATTAAAATATAAATTTAATGCCACTGACAAAGAACAGCTCACTTTTATCAAATGCTTTAATAAAATTAGTATCTTCTTTGCCACGCTGGGATTGACCTCAGGATACTACTTGTGCTACACAAACACTCCACCACTTACCTTTCTAATCAATAAAATGCACTTCTAATATTAAGAATGTTCTGGGCTGGAGAGATGGCTTAGCAGTTAAGGCATTTGCCTGCAAAGTGACAGGATACTGGTTCAACTCTACAGGACCCACGTAAGATAGATGCACAAGGTGGCGCACACATCTGGAGTTTGTTTGCAGTGTCTGGAGGCCCTGGTGCTCCCATTCTCTCTCTCTCTCTCCTTCTACCCTCTTTCTCTCTCTCAAATAAATAAATAAAAATATATTTTAAAAAGAATGCTCTATTTTATATCACTTATGAGATAAAATTATTATTCTTAGCATGCTTATTAACTTGCCATAAATTTAAAGTTTCTTCTTTTCAGAATTTATAATTTGTTCCATAAAAACATTCATTCAAATCAAAACATGTCAGCTGGGCATGGTGGCACAGGCCTTTAATCCCAGCACTCAGGAGGCAGAGGTAGGAGAATCATGTGAGTTCGAGCCCACCCTGAGACTCCATAGTGAATTCCAGGTCAGCCTGGGCTAGGGTGAGAGCCTACCTCGAAAAACCAAAGGGAAAAAAGCCAAAACAAGAACATGCCATTTCTACCCTTCACAGAAACATAAGCTTATAATTTAAATTCCCATATTAGTTAATTAGTTAATAATAATAATAATAATAGTAACTTAATTAAGAGTCCTTATTTTTAACAAGAAAGAAGCAAAGCACTGGGTTTTACCTTTCACTAAAGCCTTCCTCTATTTCAGCAGCATCAGCTGATGGTATGTCTCCTGGTGACTGCAAATAACAGGGATCATTTGACTTCCCACCACTGCCCAAAACTGTTGCTCCATGCCCGGAGTCTGCTGTGCTGCCAGGCTGGGGCTCCTCTTCATCCTCGTGCCCAGGGTGCTCTATCATCCACATAGCGAGAACAGTGATGTTCTGGGCATCAGCCTCTCCTCGAGCACCTACACAAAGGGAAAAGTGTCTAATACTGAACTTGGACAAGATTTATGACCTCTTAAAAAATACTGCCTTTACTAAAATAGAACTTCGATTATCAACAAGATACTGAAATATGAAACTTATCCTACCTGTAGCTTCCATGGCTTTGGCAATCTGACGGAGAGAGAATCCCATTTCCAGTAGGGGAACTGCAATTGCTGGAGGAGGAGGAGAAGTTGAAAGTCTACTGCTTGGGTCTGACAAGGCTACAGCAAAAAAAAAAAAAGTTAAATGTTACTACATATCATGAGTAAAGTGTTATTACATATCATGAGTAAAGTGTTCATAGTAATCACAAGTTACCATCTAGATATACACTAAATGAAGTTGAATGTGATATTATATATACATAATTCTATCATTCAGGAGGCTGAGGCAGGGGACTCACTAGTTCAAGGGCTACATAAAAAGACCTTATCTCAAAAAAGGGAAATTTTTCAAAACACCTAAGTTGATAACTAAATGTGACTAAACTTATAGCACTGTACAGGTTTTCACATAGATAAGTCTGTTAGCCATACAAAATAAACCACCAGAAAAATTCTCTACATATTTTTATTTTGAATAATTTTCCACTTGTGAAAACATTCCAATTTACAGTAATTTGCAAGAATAATACAAATAACTCTTTTCTCCTGAACCCCAAGAGTACATAATAGAGCAGATGCTACATCTTCACTGATTATGTTAACCAGTAATTAGAGGAACATTCTATATGACTAAAACACAGCCATCAAAATTCATGTCATCATTTGAGCCAGATTACATTCTAGTTTCATTAAATTTCCTGAAAAAGTGTTTTACATCAAAGGATCATCTATACATTTTACTTGGTTATAAAGTCTCTTTTAAACACTGTATGTGTGTGTATAACTGGGCATTCTGAGCTATATCCTGCCCTATTTTTAGTTATAATTTTGAAACAAGTTCTCACTAAGTTGCCCAGGCTAGCCTTGAATTTGTGGACCTTCCTTCATCAGTCTGTGAATTAGTTTCATACTTTGAAAATTACTGGCCAGTTATTTTTGAACAATGTCCCACAACCTGGACTTCTCTGATATGTCCTCGTGATTATCTTACAAATACATGGGCTACAACTGAAGCAATGCTTAGAGGGAAGTTTATAGTAATAAAAATTGTCTGTGTTAGTAATGGAAGTTCTGACATGATTGATACAAGCTATGTTGTTTCTCTTCCAATAGCCATAATTCAATGTACAATTTCAAAGTGTAGCAGTCACTCAGTTTGAAGGGTATAATCTAAGTCACTTCTTCACCTTCAATGAAGACAAAACACAATGATTATATTATAATAAAGTCCACACGCCTAGAATGCCAACAGGTCTGAGTTGCAGAACCTAACAGCAAACTCACCTGTGCGGTTAGCTGGCCTCGTTGACTGGGAATCAGGAGAGGTCAGACTTTGCCTCCTTCCTACTTCATCAGATGGAGAGGTTGGCAATGATGATATTGGAGGAGTCTGTGCACGGCGTGTGGGAAGTACAGTGGTAGTTGGATAACTAGAGAACATTTGCCTTTAAGACAATAACAATGGTTAGCATAAAAATCCAATTAGGAAAAGAGACACATCACAATCTTCTGATAGAAGAACATACAACCTGGAAAATAATACAAATGAGTTTCAATTTAATGGAGGACAATGAGAGAAAGAGTCCTCAGTTTTAAAACTTATGTCACAGGCACACTTACTATTAAAATAATAAAACCTTATAATTTGCACAGCAAAATGTCAGTACCATAGTAGGGTGGGATATAGCAATTAAGAAAATAGAATAAAAATCTTGGTCTTTAAGGAGTTTTCCTTCTACTATATTATCAAGATGGCAGGAGTATTTTGGTATGCATACACTAGTTAAGAGACTAAAGAAGACTTAAAGACAGGAAATTTGAAGTTATTTTAATTATAAATCCACTAGGTAGCTATGAAATTAAAAACACAGATTCAAAGTAATAGCTTATAGACAAGTTGTAGAAAGAAAGGTTAAGTTTCTTGTTACTCAGCACAACTAAAAAATATGAATTAAGCCGGGCATGGTGGCGCACACCTTTAATCCCAGCACTCAAGAGGCAGAGGTAGGAGGATCACCGTGAGTTGTGAGATCAAGGGCAGCCTGAGCTACAGAGACCAACCCTACCTGGAGAAACAAACAAACAAAATATACATATGAATTATATGCCAGAGGGAGATAATATGAATGATGAGGCTGTGGTGATGTGAACCAAATATGAATAACAGAGGTATATATGAATGATGACATGAATAGTTTAGGAACGATGTTAGAGGACAATGACATGAATGATAAAATAGTGATATAAACATTATAGGAATGGCATGTAGAGAGAGAACAGTACAGAGCAGGCAGCCCTTCTCATGCTGAGGTGGACATTAGTGAAAGGTGGACACTAGAGAAAGGATAATGTCCAGACTTGTCCACAACACTGAAGAGCTTTCTTTTTCTTTCCTGCAATGTTGGAGATTGAACCCACAGTCTTGCACATGCACTTGGCAAGCACTCTACCACTGAGCTATAGCTCCTGTAATCTAGGAGCTTTCAAAGATCATAAAAAGCACATTTAATCAATCAAATAACTGATAGTGTGAATATATGTATATGGCAATAATTTACTGATTTTTGTCCTATGAAGTGATCTTCAGTCAGGGAGGAACAACCATAACTATAATCAAGTCCTGGCCAATAGCAGAGAAACAAAAACTAAGAAGAAAGAGAAAGGTCTGGGGATATAGTTTTGAGTTCAATCTCTGATACTGAAGGGAGAGATACAGGGTCTCAAGAGCTTGGTGAATGCCTAGTAAAGAGCTTTTATTTTCAAGGTAGGATCTCACTCTAGTCCAGGCTGACCTGTAGTCTCAAGGTGGCCTCGAACTCAGAGCAAACCTCCTCTCTGCCTCCCGAGTGCTGGGATTAAAGGTGTGCCCCACCAAGCCCAGCTTCAGTCAAGAGCTTTTTAACAGGCATGGAGTCACAGATTTTTTGTGGATACCCTGAATTCTGAAATGGCCATATTAATTAAAACCATATTAGAGGGTTGCAGAGATGACTTAGTGGTTAAGGTGCTTGCCTGCAAAGCCTAAGGATCCAGGTTTGATTCCCCAGAACCCACATAAGCCAGATGCACAAGGTGACACATGTCTGGAGTTTGTTTGCAGTGGCTAAGGCCCTGGCATACCCATTTTTTCTCTCTCTCTCATAAAAAAATAAACAAAGCCAGATGGTCAAAGGTGAGACAAGCACAAGGTGGCACAAGCCCGCTATATGACACAAGCATCCGGAGTTCAATTTCAGTGGCTGAGGCTCTGGTGTGCCAATTCTCTGTCTAAAATAAAATAAATGAAAATATTAGAATGTTCTATCATTCTTTTTTGGGGGGGGTTCAAGGTAGGGTCTCACTCTAGCTCAGGCTGACCTGGAACTCACTATGTAGTCTCAGGGTAGCCTTGAGCTCATAGCGATTCTCCTACCTCTGCCTCCAAAGGCTGGGATTAAAGGCACCACCATGCCCAGCTCTCTTCCTCCTTTCCTAAACAGAAGTATCTCCTAGCACCATTACTCAAATGAGAGCACGAAGAAGAAACAGGAGATGTGTGGGGAACAGCAACGGCAGCAACTATGACTAGTGCTCCTCTATACAAAACTGCAGTAGTAATTTTCAAATTATGAGCTGAAGACCACTGAATAAGAATTACTATGGAAACAAAACTGGGCGTGGTGGTGCACACCTTTAATCCCAACACTTGGGAGGCAGATAGGAGGATCACTGTGAGTTCAAGGCCACCCTGAGACAACAGAGAAAATTCCAGGTCAGCCTGGACTAACGTGAAACCCAACGTGGGGGGGGGGGGTACAAGAATTACTATGGAAACAAGTACAATGTGAACCATGAGCCCCACTAAACCTACTGAAATAGATTTGCTGTTGCTTTAAGAGCCTCCACAGGATGGCTCCTGTGTATACCAAAAACTGAGAATCACTGCAGTTAGAGTTGAGCTCCTCTTCTACTCTCCAAAATCTTGGCATATACAATGAGAACAATAATGCTGTGCTCAGCTATGAGAAGGAGGAAAGAAAAAAATATGTAAACTATTTTTCTTTCTTTATTTCACTTATGCACAGTAAAGAGAGCACCCCACAGTATAACAGTCTCTCTATAAAGGTCTTCACACTAAAGTCTTCATTTCTGCATTGATATCAATATAGAACAGTATTCTGATATATATCAAATATTTATATTTATATTTCTCTGTGTCTATCAAACTGAAACAAAAAAGAAATGTAAACATACAGAATTTACAAACCTATTAAACAGGGATAGCCAAAGAAGTATAAGACATGCCCTTTCTTCTGAAAAGTAGACTTTTCAACCTTATAGTCAGAGTAAAAGTGCAAATAATTATGCTTGAAAAGGAAGTAACACGAGAGGAAAAATCATTTCATGTAAGTGAGGTTTTTCCTTTAATAGTCAAAATACCAGTGTTGGGCTGGAAATATGGCTCAATGGTGGAGCATGTGCTTAGCATGCAAAAGGTCCTGAGTTTGATCTCCAGAAGTATAAAAGTGTGCATACACTTACACACAAAACCACCATCCAAAAATCACTTTCTGAAGGAAAAGCTTAGACAAGGCATGGTAATACACTTATATTCCTCAGATTCTCAGAAGGCTGAGGGAGGTGGATCACTTGAGCCTACGACAACCTAACCTTGACCGAAAAATGATTATTGCAATCAAGGAGAGTGAAAATCGGGTGAACTCACTTTGTCAGAAACATGACTGCTTAGACATGGGCCCACTACGAACTGGCTGTGAGACTATGGGTCAAGTTATAAGACTTCTGAGGGACATTTAGGATGTGATCCCGGGTTCTTCTAACACTACAGTACACTATACTTAGGGAAGGACCAGGCTTTCAGAAGCACAGGCATCACTATGGCAGACATTGCAGGTCAACTTCTTTACCTGAGGAGACTAAGTGGCATCACCCCTGGGGACTCAGATGCAGGCACTGTTTCTGTGTCAGTGACTGGAGTGGTGGCAGTGGTGGTGTCCTCGAGGGAGCTGCTCATAAAGGAAGTAGTGCTGGACGCCGATGGACTGGTGGTGACCGGCGTCTGTGCCTGCTGGCCTCGCTCACCTTCTTCAGCTTGCGGATCAGCCTCTACAAACCAAAGCGCAGGTTAAGAAAACAGTAAGATCTGTTTTTGCCGAAAGTAATGGTGGAAATCAAAAACTTTTAATTCTGAAAGTTTCTAAAGCTGGGTATGGTTGCACGTGCCTGTAATCCCAACACTATGGAGGCTGGGGGAGGAGGACTGCCTTGAGTTCAAGGCCGCCATGGGCTATATGGCAAGTACTAGGTCAATCAGGACTACATACTAAGTCCTAACTCAAAACACCAAAGTTTCTATCTGTATTTTCTTAGATACTTTCAGAAAAAGTTGTTTTATATATACACACATTCTTGTTTCACTACTTTACTCCCCAGTCTAGATTCTACAGGTAAGTACTACAATAGGCACTTACAAGTAATTACTCAGCTATGATTTTAGAGAAGGGAATTTCCTTACAAATAAAATGAAGGTGTGGTATCACTCAGGAGGCTTAAGCAAGAGGAATGTAAACTCAAGGCCAGAATGAGCTACAGAATGTGACTCTGCTCCAAAAAATGAAATAAAATAAGGCATAAAATTCCAAGAAAAGGGCTGGAGAAATGGCTTAGTGGCTTAGGCGCTTGCCTGCAAAGGACACAGGTTTGATTACCCCAGACCCACGTAAGCCAGATGTACAAGTTGGCACATGTGTCTGGAGTTTATTTGTAGTGGCTGGAAGCCTTAGCATACCCATTCTCTCTCTTGGTCTGCCTCTTTACCTCTCTTAAATGAAAGTATTTTTTTAAATTCAAGAATAATAAACCATTCTGTAAATAAAAAATAAAGAAATGAAAAGAACAAAAGAAAAAACAATCTTGAAAGTTTAAAAATAGAAAAAGACAAAAATTTAAAAGGATTTAGTTTTTTCTGATTTATTTTTTATTTAGTTATTAGAGACAGAGAGAAGGGAAAAGAGAGAGGGAGAGAGAGAATGGGTACAACAGGGTCTCTGGCCACTGCAAACAAATTCCAGATGCATGCACCACCATGTGCATCTGGCTTATGTGGCACCTGGAGAATTGAACCTGGGTCCTTAGGCTTCACAGGCAAGTGGCTTAACTGGTAAGCCATCTCTTCAGCCCAGGATTTTAAATAATGACTCAAAAGGGGGAGGCTACTAAAACTTTGCAACATTCATATTTTTTCCTTACCTGTTAAAAAGTCAACAAACAAGCATAATCAAAATACCAGCTGCTACAAGAACATTACTTCCACTAGGTCTGCTAAATAACCATATTCCTTCCTAATCAACATGATCTTAACATGCCTACTTACATGTGTAATGCACCTGCCTCTGCCTATGTTCTAAGGTAAGGCACAGGGAAAAAGGTAAAGGCAAGGAAAGGAAGGAAAAGGAACAAAAAAAACCGCACAAACTTCCTCCTCCATTTCCAAGATGACCTTGAGCTTCTTATTTTTTGCATGTACACAGTATATATCATACATAGTGGTATGTGTGTGGTATTTGCACATCTGTGTACCGATGTATAAGCTCTGTTTGCATGTGTATGGAGGCCAGGGGGCAATCACTGCTCATCCAAGTATTTCCTTGAGAAAGTATCTCTCAGTCATCACAGTTTGCTGTTTTTGCAATCCTCTAGCCTCTGCTCTCCATAGGACCAGAGTTAGAGAGGTTCCTGGCCACACCCAACCGTTTACATAGGTTCGGAGGAACTGAACTCAGGAGGTCAAATCTTATGGCCCCTCAGTTGTAAAAGGAACCTAGTAACCGCCATCTCTCCAAACTGACCTTGAATTGTTGAGCCTCCTGCCTTCACCTCCCATGCACTGAGATAACAAGTATGTGCCACTACACCCAGTGCACCACAGCTTCTTGAAGACAAGAGACATTGTTTTGCTCACTGCTGCTTCTCTAGAACCAAGAAAAGTTCTAGATTGGCAACAGTAGACACTAAATAAACTTTTTTTTCCATGAATCTCATTTTTATTTTACGCTTTGTATTATTCCCAAAAGTAATGAAAAAACAAAGTGAATGTTTTACACATAACGATCTATGAAAGTGGCCTTAAAATATCTGAGAAGTTATAAGAATATTAAAAAAATTTAATTACATCAATAAACAGCTGAGTACCTTTTGTACTTAAATTGTTCAGCAAAATTTAGTGTTAACTATCAAAATTCTAATACTTCTATAGATTTTAAAACAGAAAATGATAGGTATATAAGTGAGTACTAACATAAAGGTAAAAAAAGATCTGTTTATCTTACAAAGGAAGAGCAGTGTGAAAATTGTTTTAGCCCAAAAAATAAATTTTTACAAATCACTTATAGAATGTATCACTTTTAACAACTGTGAGTAAAACCAATTTCAGCAGGTAACATACCTTGCTTAATTTTGCCCCCAAACTGGTCTTCTAAAAGCCCATGGACTACTAATTTATAAATCATGGCTTGAGCTCGTTCCAGATCAGCTAATCCCAAGGCTCTCTTGATGGGCGATCGCATGACTGCTCGCTTCACCATGTGTCGCATCAGGAACTGCAGAGCTGCACGCATCTCCACATCCTCGTGAACAACTGGAGAGCTCGCACAGTCTGAGTTGTGGCCATTTTCAGCCAGTACTTTGGGAATCAGCAACAGTTCCGCATATTTACTACAGCCAAGAAGAGCACTAAGTGATTTCATAGCACCGAGGTAGAGATAGGAAAGCTGGACTGCTCTGATTTCTGACTGGGCTATGTCATGGTTTTTGGACATGTGTTCATGGTTTTTTCTTTTTCCCTCTGTCATTTGGTGTTGGGATTCCACACTTGGCAGTGTTGGCTCTAAAGAAAATGAAGCGATTTCATTTTCTGATTTGGAGCTTGTGGTACCCTGACTTTTGATATCATCTGACATTAACCCTGTTCGCACATCTAAAGCAGATTCACTTTCAGGTTTTTGCTCAATGTCCCCCTTTTCCTCAGACTCATGACGGTGTTTCTTTTCATGCCGCTTGATGCTCTGCTTGCCCATGTCTTCGTGAATGCCTGTTAGATACGTTAGGTCCAGCAGCACAGAAGCTGTCAGGCCTCGGAATCGCGCCACATCAAACAGCAGTGGTTCACAGGGTTCCAGGTTATACAACGGAGTATCACTAGGCGACCAAAAAGTTGGGAAGCTTTAATAAAGATCAGAATGACACAGGAAAAAGCAAGTGAGGGAAAGACAGGAGGAAGGTACAGAAAATAATGCAGACAAAACAAGATGCATCATGTACACGATACAGAGAATACCTTACACAAACTCGATGTCATTACAGGGAAAAACGAGTATGTTATGAGAAAATGGGACAATATGATGCTAAATGGAAAACCAATGACATGTATATATGCATCCAAATGAGAATATTTGCTAGTATATAATGTAAGCCAAGGTCAGCCAAGTTTCCATAAAGAAACAGTAATTACTTTAGAATATTCAGGATACATAAGCTCTGTTACCACTCAACCCTGACATAAGCAGGCACTGGTACACTAGCCAAAAGAGTGTATCTGGGGCTGGAGAGATGGCTTAGCGGTTAAGGTGCTTGCCTGCAAAGCCAAAAGATCCTGGTTCAATTCTCCAGGACCCATGTAAGCCAGATGCACAAGGGGGTGCACGCATCTTGAATTTGTTTGCAGTATCTGGAGGCCTTGGCACACCCATTCTCTCTCTCTCTGCCACTTTCACTCTCTTAAATAAATAAATAGATGTTTAAAAAAAGAGAAAAAATAGAATATGTCTGTGCAACATTACTTACAAAACAGGAGGTAAGTCAGACATACTTTGATGTAAGCTAGTTGAAAAATTTACATAATTGATCTAGTTATTGTGTCTGTAGTAGATCTTTATAATATAGAGAAGACTTTGGGGCTGGAGAGATAGTTTAGCAGTAAGGCACTTGCCTGTGAAGCCTAAGGACCCATGTTCAACTCTCTGGGACCCATGTAAGCCAGACACAAGGTGACAGACATGTCTGTAGTTCAATTATGGTGGCTGGAAGCCCTGGCACACCAATATATATTCTCTCTCTCTCTCTCTCTCTCTCTCTCTCTCTCACACACACACACACACACACACACACACACACACACTTAAAAACAAAAAAAGCCAGTCTGTTGGGCTTGCCTTGAAAAAAAATTACTTTGGAATGTTTAATTGATGCTACAAACTTAAGAATTCAAGCAAGAACTATTCATTCCTAATATCTGACAAGAAATTCCTGAAATTTAAGAATAATATAATTACAAGCCAGGTATAGTAGCTCACATCTATAATCCCAGCATTTGAAAGGCTGAGGCAGGAGGATCACCATGAGCTTCAAGTCAGCCTGGCCTACAGAGTGAATTCCAGGTCATCCTGGACTACAGTGAGTCCCTGCCTCCAAAAAAAAAAAAAAGACACAATTACAGATAGTATTTTTTAAAAAGCTTTAGTGAATATATAAAGTTTTCTTACACTAGCCAAAATTTTGGTTCTAATCTAAATAATTTTCCTTTTGCCAAATTTTTCTTATTTTGTTTTATTAATTTATTATATTGTAAAAATATATGACAAAGTATATAAATCCTTTCTGAAGCAAGTTAAAGGATGAACAAAAGATACTTCATGTGACTTTGTAAACTGTCACTGTTTCTTAGCTTAGTACAGTGGGTCATGGGGAGGTAAGAGTCCACTAAACCCTAAAATAATATGTGTTATTTTTCAACAGAGGATACATGACAATTATTCAACTCTAAAATAGTGCTCCTTATATATGCCACTAAGGACCACTCCTTAGGATAATTTTCTCTGTCATGTTAACATATAACTTTATAGAAATCAAATGAGACAAATTAATAGCTAGTTAGCTATATAGTATCAATAAATTGATATTTTCAAATAATATACTTATGTAGTCAAATAAGTGTCTTTATGACTGGAGATACCCTACATTTTCCTTTTCAAATTTATGAAGCTTATATTTCAACCTGTACTTGCAAATACAGTTAGATGCTTTTAGATCTTACTTGTGTCAAATAAATATAATTCTCTTATCTATTCAAAATGCTGCTTATTAAGGGAACAGAAATATATGTTTCAAAACAATACAAAAAAATCTGGGCTGGGTGTGATGTACACCTGTCATCCCAGTACTCTGGAGGCTGATGCAAAAGGATCATGAATTTGAGACCTGGTTGGGTTTCATAATGAAATCCAGGCCAGTCTGAGTTATACAGCAAGACCCTATCTCAAAAACTTCAAAACAAAAGAGCACTGGAGAGATGGCTTAGCAGTTAAGGCGCTTGCCTGCACAGCCAAAGGACCCAGGTTCAACTACCCAGGACCCATGTAAGCCAGATGCACAAGGGGGCACACATGTCTGGAGTTCGTTTACAGTGTCTGGAGGCCCTGCCACACCCATTCTCTACCTGCCTATTTCTGTATCTCTCTCTCTCAAATAAATAAAAATAAAAAAATATTTTAAAAAACAATAAAAAAGGTAGATCCAAAATATGTTAAATCAGGGAAACAAAAATCAAAATGTGGGCTAGAGATGTGGCTTAGCAGTTAAGGCCATTCTTGCAAAGCCAAAGGACCCAAGTTTGATTCCCCAGTCCCCACGTAAGCCAAATGTACAAGGTGGCACATACATCTGGAGTTCATTTGCAGTGGCTGCAGGCCCTGGCTTGCCCATTGTCTCTCTCTCTCTCTCTCTCTCTCTTAAATTAAAAAATACAAAAACAAAAAAAATCAAAATGTGTTTGAAAAAAACACCATAATGAGGGACTCGGGAGAGGAACTGGGGAGATAGCTTAGCAGTTAAAGGCACTTGCTTGAGAACATTATAAAACCTAATTCTTTACATGCTAATAAAGTTTTAAACAAATACTATGAGTCTTAGATGTTTACTCAGCCACTTAGATGTTCCCATCCTACACTTAGCCCCTTTAACACAAATGTGATCCACAGATCCGCTGGCTGGCCTTTTTACTATCTGTGTGTGTGTAATGGAAATGATCAGAAAGCGGTAAACAGATGGGGGCATAGCTCAGTGATGTACCACTTGCCCAGCATGCACAAGACCTTGAATTTGATCCCAAGCACAGCCAAAAATATGTATACATACATACATACATACATACATATTTACAAACCACTAGTATTTCCAGGAAATGTTCCTTTAGCACATCAAAGTCATACAGAAAAGAAAATCACTTTTGAAAGTTAACTAGCAGTTCATCTAAAAAGCATTCTTACTCACTGTCCATGGGCAATGATCCATTTCACCATTAAATACTTATTTGCTAAAGTGTAACTCAACAGGTCATACCTGATAGTAATTTCTGCTTCGTCCCACTGGACTTTGGCAGAAGTGCTGCCCTCTTTGACAACTCCCAGAAGCGTGGCATGGCGCCCAGTTTGCCTGTGAACACACCGACCTCCGACTCTAAGGCCAGCATCAACTCCTCCGATCACTGCCAGCACCGGCCACACCTCTACGCACAGAGTCCGCAGCTGTGCTTCGGAGAGGTCAGCGAGGCCATGCCTGTTAGGCTTCCCTTTCTCTTCCTCCTTGTTCTCCTTCTCCTCTCTCATTTCATGTTCTTCTCGGCTCTGAACCGAGCGGCTTTTCTTTAGCTTCTGACCTGACTCTTTAATACACGTCTTAATCTTATGTAGTCTTTCCATCATTTTTTTGTTAATGCAGTAAGTCCAACGGTCTGTTCGGTGAAGGATACGGATAAGCTGGATAGTGGCCTCAGCTAGTACTGCTGCTACTGGACTACAAATGGGGTCTCCTGGAAGTAAATCCCGTGGGGTACCACGCATCTGCATATCACAAATTTTCACCTACATAAAATAAAAAGCAAGAGGGTGCAACATGATATTAATAGGTCTCCTCAACCTAGTCAATGTAAATTCTAACATTTGGAATCTCCTGTTGTGCATTTACCAAATGGCCTCGAGGGGGAAATGTTACAGATCTACTGAAGTAATTAGCACTGTGGTGCTCCAGAATAGCCCATGAGCTAGCTCCAGAGCAGCTGGGACCACTCCAATGATTGATGAAAAGTAAGGGGTAAGTGGCTGACTCAAGTAAGTCCAAAAAAGGACTGCAGGATACAAGAGCTCTCATTCTGAAATCTCCAGAATAATAATGAATTCTGGAACCATCTTGTATTGTTCACGGGTATGCATAAAAGTAAAATTATGAATCAACACAACTGGGATGTGTCCAGTCTGAACATGTTCTGCATTCAGGACATAGACGTCAAGAGAGAAAGCTAGGTATAGTGGCACATGCCTGAAACCCCAGCAACGGAGACATGGGGCTAGAAGGATCTAGAGTTCAAGGCCAGCCTGGACTATACAGAACTCAAGGTTAGTCTGGGCTACATAGGTAGATCTTATCTCCTCTCCTATACCCCAAAACAAAGTTAAAAGAGGAGCAATACTTGAATGCAACTCTTAACTCTTTGTAATCTTGAAAAATGACTTAATCCCTCTACACCTTAGCTTTTTATTTTATCTGAAAAATAGCATTATTAATAAAAGTACCGGTTTCCTAATGTTACTTAAAAAGTTAAATGAAACTATGTATATAAATGTTTATTAGTATACTAGGTTTATTCTAAGTATTTTAAATGTTAACTATTATTTTTTCCACAAAGCTTCTGAAATTTATCAGGAAAAGTCCTCCAAATAAGATAAACTGATTGTTACAGAGACTTAAGGCTGGATAAATTCCTCCAAGTTTCTAAACAGATTATGCCCTAACCCTACTCTAGGCTACAAAACCACCACTAGGGTGGAGGATGTTATCAGGTACTTTGCAGCCTTACCTTTACCTCCAGTTTAATTTTTATTGCCTAGCTATTCAAGGCTATTCCCCCAACTGTGAACAGCTAAGCTTAAATTCCAACTCCTTAATATTTAAAAGGGGTTGGGGAGATGGCTTAGCAGCTAAGCGCTTGCCTGTTAAGCCCAAGGACCCTGGTTTGAGGCTTGATTCCCCAGTACCCAGGCAAGCCAGATGCAGAAGGTGGCACATGCATCTAGAGTTTGTTTGCAATGGCTGGAGGCCCTAGTGCGCCCATTCTCTTTCTCTCTCCCTCTCTGCCTCTTTCTCTCTCAAATAAATAAATAAATATTTAAGAGCATAGAATAAAAGGTTATTTTTATGATTATGATTAAGTATAATATTTTAATTATAGAAAAAATATATATGATCTACCTTGAAAACTTTCTACTATAAAATTTGCTAGAAATTCTTGAGACTAGACCTACATCTTCCAGAATAAAGAGGTGGGAAACCAAAGATATAGTTGTTTCTGCCTGAGTGTTAGAGGAGGAGAACAGAAAGGTGTCACTGAGAGGATAACTCTTTAACATTGTCCTCATTAGGTTCAAATTCAAACCACCTATGATGTTTGAGAACTCCATTAGCTGAATGAATGAAAGGTGGTTTCCTTGTTGTGACTTCAATTCCGTTTTTCAGCTAATGGTACTTATCTTATGCTTAAGATTATTTCTACATTGTTTTCCTCATGTCCATAACTGTCAATGAACCATATTATTTGTAATATAGTTGTTGTAATTCTCGTAATTGCAAATGTTTGAAAGTTGCTTCACTCTACATTTATGGTGCCCTGATATAAAGGACATTTCTAAAAGTACTAACATTGTAGAAGAAGGATATGTGGGCCAGATACTTTTAATGGTGGAAATACATTATTAGTCTTACAACATCTACTTGATACTTACAAGTATTAGTAAAAATATCAAATATCCTTTATGCTTCAATGTATGGCTTATGATTTCATTACCTTTTCACCTGGGTTGCTACTATAGAACATCACACATGGGTATAACTCTGCCGCATCCACATCTTCAAATGCTAATTTGGGTTCCTGGAGTTTGGTAGAATGAAAGAGAATTAAACACAAACATTTTTTATATTCAAAGCTCTTATGAAATAAAACAAAAGATACCAGAGCTAAAGCTCAACTACCAAAGCTTTGTGTTATCAAAATAAATTCAAAACATATAATCCTAAATTTGTCTACTGTGTTAAAAAAATATTATTGGGTCTTTACCACCTTGCTATTGTTAATTTTGGTACTAGTAAAACACTGTAGGTGCCAAGAGGTATATTTTTAAGAGAAGAAGGTTGGGAGGACAGGGGAAGTGGCTGATTTATAAACTGGGTAATTTTTGAATAACTGAGTGGAATATAAATGAAAAAATATACAATGTTTGTGAATGGGTTTCAGTACCTCTCCATTTTTTCCAAAGGAAATGGTCCTGGCTTCCATGTCTAATACACAAGTAATGAAATCTCCTTGAGTAAAGCTGGACAGCGTCAGAGTCTGCTCTCCATTGTGATAGAGGTTACCACTGTAGGCCCTATAGAGCCACATATCTGAGGTAGTGCGGTGGTTAAAATCATGTACTGGCCAGCGAGAAACTCCAACACATGTGCCTTCATTGCCTCTGTTTTCCTTCACAATGTAAAACTAAAATAAAAAAGTCATGATGTTAATTAATGCTAAAAAAATAAACATTTATTTGTTACTAGCTAACTTAACAAAAACTAGGATTATACTTATAAATAACATCTATGCATTTTCAAGTACATGTTGAGTTTCTTTTCAGCCTAACTGGAATTTAGATAAAATGAAATCATTTCATCAGTTTAGAAAGATTTTGTAGAACAAATTTATCCTTTACTTTGCAGAATATTCAGAAAAACTTTGAGTACTTGTAACTTTTAAATAAGCAATTTCTGCTCACATCTTAATTATGAACCTAAGGAAGTATATAGTTCAGAAAATCATTCATAGAAAGCTTCAACTTCTTACATATGGATTTTTGAAATGACTCTTATATAGACATCTATCCAGAAGAGTTAACAATAGCAATTCTGACACTATTGAAAACAAGTGTCTTTATCCTTAACCACTAAGCATATGTTCCCAGCCCCTACTGTGAGCACTTTAAAATAAAGCTGACTACTGAGCCTTCCCTCAAACCTGACAGACCGTCAGAGAGCAGAGGTTGGCCCCAGCTACTGACTAAGGTGTGTTTGAATGTAAATGTCCCCGCAGTGTCAAGTGTTTGTGACTGAGTTTCCTATTTAGCCCTAAGCTGATGAGGCATTTAGCAGCCAGATAGCCCTGATGGAGGAGGTACCATCAGGGGCAGACGTCAGGGTTGGATCCAGCCCTAGGGTGTGTTCAGAGTCAGCTCCCCCTGGAAAAGGGATGCCTGAAATAAGTCCTTTCCTCCCATAATCTGCTAGTAATCAGGTGTTTGTCCCATAAACAGCAATGGAAAGGTAATTGCAACAGAAAAACAGATTCTGAGAGTTGGGGTTGTTGCTGCAATGAATGAATCTGACCATTTGGGTTTTGGTCTTCTGAAATGTGTTTGTGGGAGGAATATGGAACGATTTGGTACTCTGGACCAGAGATACCTTATAGTACTGTAAGTAAAGCTGTCTAGTAAGTTTGAAAATGCCAAATGAAGAGAGAATTGTGGACTATGAAGACTTGGCTTATGAAGTTCAAAGGGGAAGGAAAAAGTGTCTTAGAACTGGGTGGGCCATTGGTGGAAAAGCTGGCTGCATTCTATCCACATCCTAAGAATTTGAGCGAAGTTGGGCTGGAGAGAAGGCTCAGCAGTTAAGGCACTTGCCTGCAAAGCCTAAGGACCCAGAATCGATGCCCCAGTACCCACATAAGCCAGATGCACAAAGTGGTGCATGCATCTGCAGTTTGTTTGCAGTGGCTAGAGGCCCTGGCATGCCCATTCTGTCTCTATCTGCTTCTCTCTCTCTCGCTCTCTCTCAAACAAATAAAAAGATTTAATTATGAGCCGGGCGTGGTGGTGCACGCCTTTAATCCCAGTACTTGGGAGGCAGAGGTAGGAGGATTGCCGTGGGTTTGAGGCCACCCTAAGACTACATAGTGAATTCCAGGTCAGCCTGAACCAGAGTGAGACCCTACCTCGAAAAACCAAAAAAAAAAAAAAAAAAAAAAAAAAAAAAAAAAAAAAGGCCTATACTGTTTGTACAAGGAATATGATTTATGTCAACACCTGCTTTCTTCTGGAAAGTAGACTGCTAGAGCATGGCAGGTAAAGGGTAATTGTATGACCAGCACTAAAATCCCTGGTGCTGAATTTCCAATGGGCTTTCCCCAGGCAAAAACATGTCAGACATGCTGCTGCACATCACTGATCACAGAGGAATGTGTGCTCTGTGTGACTCCTTGCAGAAGAGGTAAGTCAATGTTTTAACGATGCACTTGGAAATATAGTGATAATTTTAAACTTAGAGAAGTCACAGAAATAGTACAGACTTCGTGTATATCCTTTACTCAGTTTCTACTTAGGATACAATCTTACATCATGCCAGAATGCCATTTATAGAACAACTTCAGTCTTCTCACAGTTTTTTGATATTAAAGAACCCAAGCACAAGGGATAAAAATGACAAACTAAACAACCAAAGCCAACAACCCAACAATAGCCCACCTCTTAGAATCTACTCACCTTCCACTGATAACACCCAGAAGTGACTCCAGTTGATGCCAACCCATACCCTTTTCCTCCACTGCCATGAGTTAAGATCTGTCCATTTTCCACTAGACAACACTGAGCCTTTTCTGGATCGAAAGATATTTCTTGTATAGGAAGATTTTCATCTTCTTCCTCCAACTCTCCTTGCTTCTGCCAGAAAGGAAGCTGGGTCAGTATATGGGAGTAAAACAGATCTGATATATTCCTTGGGTTTGCTGCACCAAAAAACTCTGTACCTACAAATTTTCAGTTATTATGCAAGGCAATGGAAACCCAATGCTATAAAGAGCTTATCCAGTTAGGAGGTATGCAGACTAATAATGTCAGTCACCTGGAGAGGAAATAAGTTATATGACAGGTAGAACGAAAACTTAAAACTGTGTCTACCCAAATTTGAAAAGAACAAAGTAAGCCTTCCAGAGAGGGCAACTTCTGAGCTGAGACTAAGTGATGAAAAGCTCGCAGCAGCCGGTCAGCGAGGAGAGACACACGAGGAAGTAGGGGCGGTAGGGGCGGCAGGCGCGAAGGCACAGCAGATCTCAGTGACCTACAGGGATGGAAGGTCTACAGGATGGAAATGGCAGAAAATAAACCCAAAAAGAGAAAAAGTACAAGAATGGAAGGTCTTAGGTGCCATATTAAGTTCAAACTTTATAAATAAGAAGTTCTTACAATAATATTTATATTTAGGTAATCTGAGCAGATAGGAAACTTATAAATATTATTTTACTAGGAGTGTGTAGGATTCAGGCAAAAGGAGTAATCAGGAGACTGTTACAAGAGTTAGGTGAGGAATAGTGACAGTCTAAATTCATTCATTCACTAAATGAGAATTTACTAAGTATTTCCTCTATGCCTAGTACTCCATCAGGTCATCTATATTAAGCAGTACATAAGACCTCTGTTCTCACAGAACATATATTTTGGAAAAGGGATATAAATAAATAGTAAGTAATAAGGACTATATTGAAATTACATGAAAGATGTTGGTCAACTACTCTAGACAGACTAGGGAATGACCCTCTAGAAAAGTGATTATTAAGTTGCTACCTGAATAGTAAGAAGCTTCACAAAAATAACAAGAAGCCATGCATGGTGGTGCACACTTTTAATCCCAGCACTCGGGAAGCAGAGGTAGGAGGACCACCATGATTTCGAGGCCAACCTGGGAATACAAAGTGGGTGCCAGATAAGTCTGGGCTATAGTGAGACCCTACCTCACAAACAACAATAAAAATAACTAAAGGAATACCCAATTTAAGGCCCTAAGGAAGGAACAAGTTTAATGTGCTCATGAAAAGGGAGGAAGGGAAATTATCCAAAAATACAGTGAACAAAGGGATAGGGCAGGAAACATTACAATTAGATTAGAATGATAGTGCATTATTGGAGAGGGTTTTTTTTTTTTTTTTAATTGTTGTTGGTTTGTTCTTTGTTCTTTAAGGTAGGATCTCACTCTAGCTAAGGCTGACCTGGAATTCACTATGTAGTCTCAGGCTGGCCTTGAACTCACAGCGATCCTCCTACCTCTACCTCTCAAGTGCTGGTATTAAAGGCGTGTGCCCCCATGCCCAGCTGTTTTTTGTTTTCCAAGGTAGGGTTTCACTCTAGCTCAGGCTGACCTGGAATTCATTTTCTGTTGTCTTAGGGTGGCCTCAAAGTCACAGCAATCCTCCTACCTCTGCCTCCTGAGTGCTGGGATTAAAAGGTATGCGCCACCATGCCTCACTCATTATTGGAGAGTTTTGAGCAAGGAATCAGTATGCTCTGATTTATAATGATCAAAAATAGGTCTGGATCCTATGTAGAGAATGCATGAGGAGGAAGCAATGAAAGAAGAGGGGTCTGTTGAGAGGCTACCATGTAATCCAAGCCAGAAATGACAGTGGTTCCAGGAGAGAATATGAGGTTATATTCAAGTGATCTTTTAAAGAGAAACCAACAGGGCTGGAGAAATGGCTCAGCGGTTAAGACACATGCCAGTGAAGCCTAAGGACCCAGGCTCAATTCCCTAGTACCCACATAAGTCAGATGCACATGGTCGCACATGTGTCTGGAGTTCACCTGCAGTGGCTGAAGGCCCTGGTTCACCTGTTTTCTCTCTCTTTCACTCCCTCCCCCCATCTGCCTCTTTGTCTCTCTCACTCAAATAAATAAATAACTATAAATAAATGATGCCAAAGTAACTTGTTTGAGTAACTTAACTGGAAAACTGGGGACAGAATACGACAGAGGGAAGGATGTTATTTTTGACACAGTGAGTATGAGATGCCTATTACACTATCATTCAAGAAATGAAAAAATAGAGCCAGGCGTGGTGGTGCAAACCTTTAATCCCAGCACTCAGGAAGCAAAAGTAGGAAGATTGTTGTGGTAGTTTGAATATATGGGCCCCAATATATTCAGTGTTTTGTTAGCTTGTAGTTTGGATCTACAGCCACCTGGCGGAAGATAGTGTCATTGGGCGGATTGCATCTTAAGGTGTGGTGGTGGGTTTGAGATTTCAATCTAAAGATATGCCAAGTGTGCCGTGCTGTGTGGCTTTAGGCTTGACCTTCTCCCTCTCAGCTTGGTCCTGTGAAAGCAGGCCAGCTTCTTCTGCCATTATAGAACTTCCCTGGATCTGTAAGCCTCAATAAATCCCTTCCTCCATAACTGTGCCTGGTCTGGAAGTTCATCTCAGAGAACCTGAAGCTGTTTGCTACAATTGCCATGAGTTCGAGGCCACCCTGAGACTACAGAGTAAACTCCAGGTCAGCCTGAACTAGAATGAAACCCTACCTCAAAAAAAAAAAAAAAAAAAAAAAAGTAAATAAATAAAAGAAGAAGAAATGAAACACAATAAAAGACAATTTAAAATTTGGGAATCAATGGCTTACAGAACCAAATAAGGTCTCTTTAGGTATGGAAAAAGAAAGAACAGAATAGATGAAAAAAAGGGGATAGGTGACATGGGATATAAATAAATACATAAATAAACCAATAAATAAAAATGAGAGGGCTGGAGAGATGGCTTAGTGGTTAAGTGTTTGCCTGTGAAGCCTAAGGACCCTGGTTCAAGGCTCAACTTCCCAGTACCCACATTAGCCAGATGCACAAGGTGGCGCATGCGTCTAGAGTTCATTTGCAGTGGCTAGAGGCCCTGGCGAGCCCATTCTCTCTCTCTCTCTCACTGTATCTGCCTCTTTCTCTCTGTCACTCTCAAATAAATAAATAAAAATAAACAATAAAAATGAGAGACTACTGAGATGGAATGAAAATCAGGAAAACTAAGCCACAAGTTTAGATGTGTGTATTTGACTGCTATTTAACAGGTAAAATCAGTGGAGCCCAAGATACATGGTTGGGGATATTAAATGAGTCTAGAAGTCCAGCAAAGTAGGTCTAAAAGCTAGGTGAATGATGGCACCACCACTCAAAACTGTGACAGAAAGAAAAAGAGATTTTTGTTCATTTGTTTTTTTTGAGGCAGGGTTTCACTCTAGCCCAGGACTTACTATATAGTCTCATGGTGGCCTCAAATTCAAAGTGATCCGCCTACCTCTGCCTCCCAAGAGCTGGGTTCAAGGCATGCACCACCATGCCTGGCTAGAAAAAGGAAAATTTCTGAGGGGGAGACATTGAGCCTTCCATTTAAATATGAAAGAAAGGTACCCAATGCCAATAAAAAATTTGCACAGGGCTGGGGAGATGGCTTAGCAGTTAAGGTGTTTGCCTGCAAAGCCTAAGGACCCTGATTCGATTCCCCAGGAACCACGTTAGCCAGATGCACAAGGGTGCACATGCGTATGGAGTTTTGCAGTGGCTGGAGGCCCAGGTGCACCCATTCTGTCTCTTTCTCAAATCAATAAATAAAATATATTTAAAAATTTTGCAAAGGTACAGACAAAAACTGTTTATAAAAATGGAATTTTATATAAAAGAAGCATATTGGGAAGAAGCTAACATGAAAGCGGCACAAAGAACAGTTACTTCCAGAGGGAACCGAGAACTGGCAGAAGGCGTGTGCAGATCCAAGAAATCAATGCTTCCGAAACAACAAGGCTGGAGCTTCCAGGGGCAAAGTAAGATGTGGACAAAAAGAGTAGGCCCTCTGTTTCCTGGGTTTTACACTTGTAGATTTAATCAACTAGACACTGGAATTAAAAAAAAAATTATTAACTTGAGAAAGAGAGGCAGATAGAGAAAGACAGAATGGGTATACCAGGGCCTCTAGCCACTACAAATAAACTCCACATGTATGCATCACCTTGTGCATTTGGCTTTATGTGGGTACTGGGGAATCAAACCTGTGTCCTTTGGCTTTGCAAGCAGGTGCCTTAATCACTAACCCATTTCTCCAGCCCTTTAACTTTTTTTAAAAATTTATTTCAAGGTAGGGTCTCACCCTAGCCCAGGTTAACCTGGAACTCACTATGTAGTCTCAGGGTAGCCTTGAACTCACGACAATCCTCCTACCTCTGCCTCCCAAGTGCTAGGATTAAAGGTGTGTGCCACCACACCCAGCTAGAACTTGTTTTTTAAACTGCATCTGAACTGAACATGTTCACACTTATTTTCTGTCACCATTCCCTAAACAATACAGTTTATGTTACATTGTGTATCAGAAATAACCTAGTAATGACTCAAGGCATATGGGGGATATTAAGAAATTACATTCAGATACTCTACCAATTTTATATCAGGAACATGAGCACCAAATGATTTTGGTATGCCAGGGTACTCCTACAATCCTTCCCTGTAGATACTGTGAAACAACTACATTTAGCAACTAACACTTTGTGGAAATTTAGTATCCTGATGATATAAGTTAGGGAAAAGATAATGAGAAAAAGTGACTGACATGACTTTGTTACTCTTTTGAGAAGCTTTTTTTTAAAAATATTTTTTGTCCATTTTTTATTTATTTATTTGAGAGTGACAGACACAGAGCGAAAGACAGATAGAGGGAGAGAGAGAGAGAATGGGTGTGCCAGGGCTTCCGGCCACTGCAAGCGAACTCCAGACGCATGCGCCCCCTTGTGCATCTGGCTAACGTGGGACCTGGGGAATCGAGCCTTGAACCGGGGTCCTTAGGTTTCACAGGCAAGTGCTTAACCGCTAAGCCATCTCTCCAGCCCTTGAGAAGCTTTTTAGTGAAGACAAGAGAGACAATAAAGAAGGCTCCATGGATAAAAATATGATGGAGGCTAGAGAAATGGCTTAGTGGTTAAGGTGCTTGACCTACAAAGCCCATGTTCTACTCTCCATGTCTTATGTAAGCCAGACACACATGAGGATGCAAACATGGAAGGTTGTACATGTCCACGAGGTGGCACATATGTCTGGAGTTTGATTGCAGTGGCTGAAGGGCCTGGCGCCCCAATTCTCCCCCCCTCCGACATATAAAAATAATTACAAAAAAATATGATGGAGAGGTGGGATAAGAGATCAGCATGGTTGTAAGCTCAGAAGGAACCACTGGAGAAGGAAAAAATACAGAAGAGGAAATAGAGTAACTGATACAGCAAGGACTGTCAAGGGACCTTGCACCCAGAGACACACACACAATAGGACATACACTTGTAATGTCTAACAACACCTTTTTGGAAAAATTAGTTACCTGTAATTTTATTTCTTGTTCTTTTTCCTTTATTTGAATAGCATGTTTGGCCTGAGCAATGGGAGTCTCCCACATACAATCCGAAAGAAGAGAAAATAAACGTTCAACAACCTGTTTATTGAAAGAAAAGGGGGATGAACTTTATAGAGAGTATTATGCATTTTTAAAAATTTTTATAAATGTTATTTATTTGAGAGAAAGCACACGCGTGAGAGACAGAATAGGCACACCAAGGTCTTCAGCTGCTATACAAACTCCAGACACAAGTGCCACCTTGTGCAACTGGCTTACGTGGGTCCTGGGGAATTGGCTTCACAGGCCTTAACCACTAAGCTGTAATATTCCATCACATAGGAATTTCGGTTACACCAGTATCCAGTATACTTTTGGTTCTTCTAAGTTGATTTTTTTTTTTTGAAAGGTCATTAGACCATTCATTATACAATGGATTCCATTGCCCTTGTGTTGTCTTACTGGATATGGACCTGATGAGCTTTACAATCTCTCATTTCTTTCTCTAGAGGCCCAGACTACTGGGAAATTCCACAGTATCCTTTTTAACATGTGCTCTGTTCTTCTTCTTATAACCTCTTTCTTTCTCCTGAGCAATCTTCAAAGTGAACTTCATGCTTCTGAATAAGTGACACATTTACAATTAAAGGCACTGTATATAGGTTTGCATTTTGAATCATATTGCAGATGTGAAAAACATATTCTAGTAATTTTGAGAATAGAAACCTGGGCCATTTGGTCATCTTCCACACCAGATTCACAAGCTGGTAGCACAGCTTCAAGGACGTGAAGAGCAAGGAGCCTTGTTCTTAAGTTACCAACCAGAGGAATACCTGGAGGGTGGAGATACATTTTTTATTATCAATATGATGGAAATGAACTTCATAAGGTTATAAAGCATTTATGAGTGAAGTAGGATTCACTTTAACATATTATCACATGGATTCTGGACCTATTTTATACCTATGAATGCATGTAAGTATTCATGTTTATGCCTATATTTATGGGACAAGCACCTGTGTCAAAACTACATTATGAGGCTGGGCATGGTAGTGCACACCTTTAATTCCAGCACTCAGGAGGCAGAGGTGGGAGGATCACCATAAGTTCAAGGCCACCCTGAGACTACAGTGAATTCTAGGTCAGCCTGAGCTAGAGTAAGACCCTACCTCGAAATACCAAAAAAAAAAAAAAGAAAAAAAAAAAAAGGGCAAAACCAAAAACAAAATCTACATTATGAGTCAGGCGTGTTAGTGCATGCCTTTAATCCCAGCACTCAGGAGGCAGAGGTAGGAGGATTGCCATGAGTTCAAGACCACTCTGAGACTACATAGTGAATTTCAGGTCAGCCTGGGCTAGAGTGAGACCCTACCTCAAAAAACAAAACAAAAACTATACTACAAATACTTTAACCTTGAATTCACAGACCCTCAATTATATGATTCAATTTTACTGATGAGGAAACTGAAGCTCAGTGAGGCTAATAATTCAACCAAAGCCACACAGTTCAGTTGAAATAGAATTTTACACTAAAGGTCTGTAAATTCCTAAATCTCAAGCTTATTTATATTCTCAATTCCCTTGCCCTAGTCTACACGCTACTTTCAGAGATTACTACGTTTCACAGGGAATAAGCAATTTTCATTTTCTAAAATTAAAAAAATAGAGACAGAATTGATGCATAAATATGTAGTCTTACTAGAGATATAATAAGACCCGCTGAAAATAGTGTTTCCTTCATGTTTTAAGCACTTAAGTATTGCTTTACTTAAAAAAAAAAGCTGCTACAAGTTACACTAGTTAAGAAAAAGTACTAAAGTATATTGAGAATGTAAACATAAAGTCATCCATAACATGGAACATTACATGGCTCTGCGCATTTTTTTAAAGGTGTGTGCCATCACATCTGGCTCATCCACCTTTTTTTGTTTTTAAAAAGCCAGCTTCTCAAGCCGGGCGTCGTGGCACACACCTTTAATCCCAGCACTTGGGAGACAAAGGTAGGAGGATCATTGTGAGTTTGAGGCCACCCTGAGACTATGAATTCCAGGTCAGCCTGAGCTATAGTGAGACCCTACCTGGGGAGTGTGGAGGGAAAGCCAGTTTCTCTCATTACCCTTGTTCTTTGGAAGGTAATATGTTTCTTTTCTTTGTCTTTTAAAAAATATTTATTTATTTATTTGAGACAGAGTGAAAGAGGCAGAGAGAGAGAGAATAAGAGAGAGAATGGTCACACCAGGGCCTCTAGTCACTGCATGTGCCACCTTGTACATCTGGCTTACATGGGTACTGGGGAATTGAACTTGGGTCCTTTGGCTTTGCAGGCACGTGCCTTAACCACTAAGCCATATCTCCAGCCCACCTTTTAATTTCTTCAAAAAAAAAAAAAACAAGTTTTACCTATCTATCAATTTATTTAAGAGAGAGAGAGAGAAAATGGGCACACCAGCCACTGCAAATGAACTTCACATGCATGTGCCACCCTGTGCATCTGGTTTGTGTGTGTCCTGGGGAATCAAATCTGAGTCCTTTGGCTTTCCACACAAGCACCTTAACTGTTAAGCCATCTCTCCACCCCTGGTTTTACATATTTAAAACACATCAGGAATAATGAAAAAAAGTTCTGGAAGTAATGTTGAATGCTATACAACACTGGGAATACATTTGATGTCACTGAATTGTATATCGTAATGGCAAAAACAATAATTTTTTATTTTTATAATCAAATTTTGTTATTTTTTTAACCTAATTATACTTACAAAGCCAAGTAGTACAAGGCTGTTTGTAATCTAAGATAACCAGGCCGTAAGGCTGAAACCAGGAATTAAGCTTATTATATATATCTGTCATAGATAGTATAGTATATAAACAGAAATCTAGACAACTGAAATAAAACCATTGTAACAGAGAATAATGAATTCAAATTTTTACCCTGACAATAACAGATGTGAGCATATAATCTAAAATGAATTATATTAAACAGATGTTTATTTATTTTTTTTTGTACATATACTTTGAACAAATAGGATCAAGTTGTTTAGATTAAATCCGTAATCTCTAGTTAAACTTGCTATTAATTCTGTATCAATTTTTGTCCCTGAAATACTGAAATAATGCCAAACTTGGTCTCGACTTTAAGGATTTCTTCCAACCTAATAAATAATCAAAGTCAAGGAAGCTCCAGGAGCTCTGAAGTCGAGATCAGTGAGGTCAGTGCTCGAGTCTGGCGCTGTCCTAGCACAACGTGTGCAGCAAACAACATACAACATACAACCCTGCTCCCGGACGAAGAAAGGACACATGCCTGAAGAGCACTTCTGAGACGCGATGTTCAGAAGCACCTCTGTCCACTTCGGGGAGGCCATTTTTGACTGAATTGCTTTTGAAGACACAACTCTGCGAAGAAACACTAAAAAGTCCCCTAGGTGGAGTTCTGCTGCATGTTGCTTCCTGAGAACAGCTGAGGAGGGAAGAGATAAAGTTCACAGCATAACCAAAAGGCAGCAGGATATGGCTTATCCTTAATTGCTGTAAGCACCAATCTTATACACAATCTAGATTGTTAGTAAGCTAATGACACTTAAAACTATAATTTATTTATTTGAGAAAGAGTGTATGTGTACTGATATGCCAAGGTCTCTTACCACTGCAAACCAATTCCAGACACATGTATTACTCTGTGCATCTGGCTTATATGGATCCTGGGGTAATCAATCCTGGGTCAAGAGGCTTTGCAAGCAAGTAACTTTAACCACTGAGTCATCTCCCCAGTCCTAGCTAAGTACTTTGGAAAACTAAAGAATAAAATGAGGAAAGGTAAGAAATAAATCCAAATAAAACTTTTACATCTATGTACTCAGAGAGTGAGCATTCTAGAAAGTATGTGTGATAGTTAACCTTCATTATTAAGTACTGGATTTGAAATCCGCCAGGAGACACACTTCTGGGGTACTTGTGAGGGCATTTTTACATAGAGACTTAAGTGAAGAGAGCAGCTCCACCTTGACTGTGGGTAGCACCATCTCAGGGGCTGGGGTCCTGGACCAAACAAAAATGAAAAAAGAGAAAATGAGCTGAACCTCAGCATTCATCTCTTTATCTGCTTCTGCAGACACATAAACAGCTGCCCAGGCATGCCTTTCCTGACATGAGGGGCTGAACCCAAGAGCCATAAGACAAAATAATTTTTCCTTCCTTAAGTTGCTTCTTGTCAGGTATTTGGTCATACCAATGAGAAAAGTAATTCAATGGATATGTATTTATTCTGTCCATTTCTAAAAAGTATTTTATTTATTTATTTGTTGGAGAGGGGGAGAGTGAGAGAGAAAAGCAGATAAAGAATGGGTGTGCCAGGGCCTCCAGCCACTGCAAATGAACTCCAGACACATGTATGACCTCATGCATCTTGGCTGATGGGTTCAAGGGAGTTAAACCACACACAGCACAGAAACACAATATGGAGACAAGTACACACAGTACTGCTTTCAGAGAGATTCTACAATGTCAAGTTAAGGAATACTAAGAGAAGTCATTTGTAGTAGATAGAGACCTCTACAAAGGGACATTCTACAGTAACAGCAGAAGACCAGTAATCTGCCTTCACAGGAAGGTACATCTAGCTGACCACAGGATAAATGCTAAGCAAATTGGTTTATAATATTAATTTGAAGAATACAGATGTGTGGTTTGATTCAGGTGTCCCCCATAAACTTAGATGTTCTGAATGCTAGGTCCCCAGCTGATGGCAACTGGAAATAAAGCCTCCTGGAGGGAGTGTATTGTTGGGGGCCGGCTTATGGGTTTATAGCCAGTGTCCCCTTGCCAGTGTTTGGCACACTCTCCTGTTGCAATTGTCCACCTTATGTTGGTCAGGGGGTGATGTCCACCTCCTTCTCATGCCATCATTTTCTCTGCCATCATGGAGCTTCCCCCTTGAGCCTATAAGCCAAAATAAACCTCTTTTTTCCCATATGCTGCTCTTGGTTGGGTGATTTCTACCAGTAATGTGAACCTGACTGCAACAATAGACATACTAATTTTCCCTGGATACCTATGTATCTCATTGCAAATGTATCCTTAAGACATTCTTACAATAGCCAATTCAAAAATTACTTCTTCTATTGTAGAAGTCCCTAGGAAAACTCCTCATATGATGTCTGCATTCTATGTCCTGCCCCCAGCAAGTACCTATCGAATAAAACTTTAAAGCTAGTCGTGCACACCTGTAACTCCAAACCTCAGGAGAAAGGGGGTGAGGAAGGAGAATCGTCAAGTTCAGGCCTACAGGGCTAGGTTGGGCCTGCAGCCCTTAAATGTGAATCTGGTTGATACAATTTGATGAAGTAGCACTATATTTGAGAAGAATAATACAGCTCCTTTTCATTACGTGTTCTACAAGAACTGGAGGGTCTTTGCACGTAGGGGCAGTCTACCTCTCACGTGAATACTACAGCTCCTTTTCATTACACGTTCTAGAAGAACTGGAGGGTCTTCGCACGTAGGGGCAGTCTGCCTCTCATATGAATACTACAGCTCCTTTCATTACACGTTCTAGAAGAACTGGAGGGTCTTCGCACGTAGGGGCAGTCTGCCTCTCACCTACTAGCCACTGCTGACTACAGCTAGTCTTCCCAGCCAAACAGAGAGGGTCTCATGGCCCTCCCCCTAGAACAAGAAGGGGATAGATATGGGCTTCATCTGTTGTCACACATGTCAGGAATCAGTCATGGAAAAACAACTTCTTTCTCAACTGGATATGGAAGGATCCAGATTTTTGTTGCTATTATTTTGAGGCAGAAGTTTATAGTATATAACCCAGGCTAGCCTGGAACTCATTCTTTCTGCCTTTGTCCAACTCCTCACCCAAAGTGCTGGGATTACAGGTGTGTACCAGCTAAGGATCCAGTTTTCTGGGGTCTTTATGAGCTACAAAGTAACTCCAGAACTCTCGCCCACTGTGCATGTGTGCAGTACTCAGCAAGTGTAATAAAACTCTGTGCCACAACAGCACTTCACCCCCAGTAGCCCACAGGAACACAGAAGATGGAAAGAAGTGCTTACTTATCACACCTCTCTGTGGTACTCCAGACATAAGGAAAAGGAACTGCTTTCACCAAACTCCTACATCCTCTGACATTCTGAGCTCAGAAGAGATTCAGATTTTCCTTCAGAGCTTCTTCTACTGCGCTGTAATTACCTGTTCACAAGTCCCTGCCCTACAACGGTCAGTGATGGTAAGAACAATGTTCTCTCACTCTGCATCCCTAGGGTATTTCATTTCTCTATATATTTCCTAAGTCAACAATAGTAATATGCTTTAAATACCACCTTAACTTCTGATGTTGTTTACCCTAATATTTGATATGAACATTAGCATTCACTGAGTTTTCACTATGTGCCAGGCACTGCTTTATGTGCATTGTATGTACTAAGTTATTTAATTCTTTATAATTACTTCACAGATGATGGAACTGGAGAATAGAGTGGTCAAGTAACTTGCTCTCCCCCTCTATCCATCTAATTGAAAGGACTTTACATCTGGTAGGCTCATATTCTTTTTAGAGTAAGTGACCAATTTTAGACCTTTATAACCCTTAATTACATAAAAGACCTATGGGGTAGTTCTATTGTTCTGTGTGTAAATTTTGCTGCAAGCCACATTCAGTATAAAACCACAAATCAATGATATATCAGCAACCACAAATTACAATAGCCAAGTGTACGGAAGAATTCAGTTGGTAACTAGAGAACTGAAGAGCCTTGAAAGAAGTCAAGTTCATCTAATTGTAACCCAATTCCCATTTCTCAAAGCTCCTATTCCTAAGAGAACCTTTTAGGTCAGGACTGTGGCATGACAGGGTTTGTCAGATCAAATGCTAAGAAAATATTTTAGTTTTCCCCTATACAACATATGGCCTAGAGAAATCAGTCACTAAAAATGTAGCTTCCTGAGCCCAAGCAGCCAAGGAAAGGCCAGGGAGAATGTACAGCAGTGTTGCAGCACCAGGATGCTCAGCCAGAGCTTGGCCAAAGCAAATGCATTTGGGAGAAAAAGAAAAGAAGGTTGTGAATAAATAGAAGAAACAAGAAAGAATCCTGTCCTATTTCACAACAGGAAGCAATCCACATTCAATGAACGCATATACATAATGACACAAAAAGTAGCATGTGGTTCCATAGTGTAGTGGTTATCACATAATGACAGATAAAGACTTACAATACCTCTGAAATCTTTTTTCTCAGTTTCTCCATTGGAATCAACTTTTTTTTCTTCTTCTTCTTCGCCCTCCTCTTCTCCTCCAAAAGAGGCCATAAGCAGTACACCAGTTTGGGACAACAAATTCTTCAATTGACTACACAGTAGATCCAATAAGGATTGAACTACTTTGGGGCTCAATTTATCAGCATAGGTTCTACATAAAAAAAAAAAAAAAAAGGAAATTTTAGGTAGCAAGAACACAACATTTTGGAAAAACCAGGCCCCATTTACAGTGTATACTAACCCTGTAGTGATGGCTAGAATCTGGAGCAACCTCGTACTGGCCACTTTCAAAGCTGTGCTAAGCTGGGAAACACCAGTCTTGGGTGACAACTGCAGGGGCTGTCCTAACATGGTGTCTGTGCCACATAACTGCGACAGTACATTTAGCAGACCCGTAGAGATTGCCAGAGAAACATCCACTGGTTGATAATGAACACTCAGGGCAAAAACTGTAACCAACAGCAGACGTTGCTGAGCTTCTAAAAAAAAAAAAAAGACAGGCAGTTAGTTGAGAATCTCTTTCGAATAAATGAAGTATTTGCTAAAGTAAACATTTCCAAAACATAAACAGTAACGTATTTAATTTTTAAACATTGTATCCTTTACTTGTTAGTTAGCCTACTAATGTTCAATATGAAATACAAAGGATTATCTATCATAATCTCAGGATGAAATGCATCCTACACCTTGTTCTTACAAGGACAGTTACTCACCAATGTGATGCTTATTTGCCTGCAGGGCTCTCTCCAGGGTAGCAGACAACTGTTGATAAATCTTATGCACAGCCAACTGGATTTCAATCTGAATGTTTCTCTTAGCTGCTCTGATCCCATCCTGAATTATAATAAAGAGTAAGTTTTTATTTTTTGTTTTATTTTATTTTTTGCCTTAAGATAACAGAGAACCTGTTTATTCTCAAAGCATGTATGGTATTTTAATGTAATGCTAACAGAAAAATATCCCTAGGTATTCATAAAACAAAGAAGATTCTTATTTAAAAGAATATGAACATACTGTTCAATTGTACAAGTCAGGCTATTAAATTACTATTTTTTTCTGCTCAATTCACAGAAAGCATATTAGATTAAAAGTTATATTCAAAGCTTCTTGTTGGGTTCTGTGTAGTACAGCCTCTAATCTAGACATTAAAATATACATTGTAATCAATTGATCATATCATACATTAATGTCATATATTATTACTTGTTGAAGGAATCCACCATCTACCATCTTCACAGCACAGGATAATCATACACAGCATCACATACTATCTACTTAGGTATAGAAAAGTAAAATCTAACATCTCTATCTGAAGGCCCAGGTTGGCTTCAGAAGGTGAGAATGGTATGAGATTCAATTAGAATAGTTCTCCTTGCATACAGGAAAGTCATGCCCCAGATAAGAGAAAAAGAAATTATTGTAAGTTATCATGTCATTTATTATATATTGATATAATTGATATTTTGATATAATATATAAGTACAGAATTCATATGTTAGAATGGTAGACACAGATTTTTATCCAATAATCATACCTATTTGTGGCAGAATTATGTTGAAAAAATAACACCTCGAAGGTGAAATCAAGAATTCTCATATCCCATATCTAGAACACACTTCCTAGCCTTCCCCTGTCTCATTTGTTTCTTCTCCTAAGTCCATCTTATTTTCTGAGCAAAGAAAATATGTGACTTAAAAATAAAATTAAGCACTTAATCTAGATAAAGTTGAGATGTATGTGGCCCACATATGCTATGTTACATATGTACATATCTTAAATTTCAGCTTAGAATTTTTAATTCACACATATTTTTACCTACATAGATTTAGTTGTGACATTTATTTATTTTTAAAATTTTTATTAGCATTTTCCATGATTATAAAAAAATATCCCATGGTAATTCCCTCCCTCCCCCCCCCCCACTTTCCCCTTTGAAATTCCATTCTCCATCATATAAGAGTAACTTTTTAAATCAACAATAATAGTAATGCTTCTTGGCAAAAAAAGAATAACTTCTTATCCTTAGCCTATGCAAGGGCCCTATGATATTTTTTAAAAATTTTTTTATTTATTTATTTGAAAGCGACAGACACAGAGAGAAAGACAGAGGGAGAGAGAGAGAATGGGCGCGCCAGGGCTTCCAGCCTCTGCAAACGAACTCCAGGTGCGTGCGCCCCCTTGTGCATCTGGCTAACGTGGGACCTGGGGAGCCGAGCCTCGAACCGGGGTCCTTAGGCTTCACAGGCAAGCACTTAACCACTAAGCCATCTCTCCAGCCCCCTATGGTATTTTTACTTTACTATATTTCAGTATACATGAAAGGTTTAGTATAAAATGTTTAGTAATTCTTGATTCTGTAGTTTTTCTCCTTTGCAAAGTAATTTTTCTTCTCTAAATAGAGAAAACAAAATTGATACTAAAAAAATAACAGGAATCACAGAAGCCTGGTAATCAAGTGAAGCAACCAAATCTAAAGTGGAAACTCTCAAAAACCATCTTCCCAAACTCTCATCCCATCTTACCTTAGACAAACTCCACCCTAACTGGCTGTTAAGAAATAAAACAGAGCCAACAAAGAATCCAAAACACAGTATCATTACTGCTCACCTAATCCCAGCTGCACCACCTAGGAAATCTGACAAGTCATTTAAGAGTCTTCATAATTTTAGCCCTCAATCATGAACAATCCCAGGTTCCACATTATTAAACTGGCTTTGGAAAAAGGTAGTTAAGATCTGAATATACAGCAAGGTGTCACCTACTTGATAGTGATGCAGTCGGCCACTCTCTCCTTTGGCTCCCGTGTGTCCAACAGTGCCTAAACCAAAACACCCTGCTAGAAACTGCAGTCTCACAGAAGTGAGCAGCGTGGATGACTGAAAGCCTGAACTTGACCTGCTTCCTGCCAGCAAGAGGCTACCTTTTTCCTCCATGCCAGACAACAGAACAAGGATCTGGTGAAGTGCCTCCAAACGAAGCTTGAAGAAAAACACATTTTACAATTCATCAGGAACACAAGAATGTTGTATGCTACAATGTTATTTAAAGTAATGAAAACAGACATGTCCTAGTAATCTGTTAAGATAAATGGTGATTACTGTCAAGATACATCAAAAAAATTCTTTAAACATACATTAATCAAAGAAGTTATATTGAACAACAGGAAAAGTAGCAGATTTGGGTTGTTCCCAGATACAAGGTGGTGCATGTGTCTGGAATTCATTTACAGTGGCTGGAGGTCCTGGCACACCCATTCATATTCTCTCTCTCTCTCTTACACACACACAAATAATAAATAAAAATAACATTTTAAAAATTATTTTACATTTTAAATAATATGTTAAAAAAATAAGATTACATAGAATTGAATATCCCTTAACTCAAAAATAAGAAATATTTCTACCTGGTTTGTTTGTGGTTCCCTTATATTTCTTCCTCTACCTTCTCTACCCATTACTGGACTATCCATCATAGAGGCCTAACTATCTCTCTTCTTTGAAAAAATAAATAACTTTCTATTTTAAAATAATTTTCATTTACAGACAGTTGTAAAGATGGTATTTTTGTTATCATTTTTAAAAGTGTACTTTAGGGCCATGAGAGATGGCTTAGCGGTTAAGCGCTTGCCTGTGAAGCCTAATGACTCCGGTTTAAGGTTCAATTCCCCACGACCCATGTAAACCAGATGCACATGGTGGCACAAGCATCTGGAGTTCGTTTGCAGTGGCTGGAGGCCCTGGCATGCCCATTCTCTCTCTCTCTCCCTCCCTCCCCCATCTGCCTCTTTCTCTCTCTGTCACTCTCAAATAAAAATAAACAAAAAAAAATTTTTAAGTATACTTTATTTATTTATTTGAGAGAGGCAGAAAGAAAGGGAGGGAGAGAGAGAATGGGTGTGGCCTCCAGCCACTGCAAATGAACTCCAGATGCATGTGCCTCCTTGTTCATCTGGCTTATGTGGGTCCTGGAGAATTGAACCAGGATCCTTTGGCTTTGTAGGCAAATAACTTAACTGCTAAGCCATCTCTCCAGCCAATTTTTAGAGAAAGAGAGAGAATTGGCATGCTAAGGCCTCAGCCACTGAAATTGAACTCCACATGCTTGTGCCACTTAGTGGGCATGTGTGATCTTGTGCTTCCCTCACCTTTGTATGTCTGGCTTAAGTGGGATCTGGAGAGCTGAACATGGGTCCTTAGGTTTCGCAGGCAGCGCCTTAACCACTAAGCCATTGCTCCAGCCCTAAAGATGGTATTTAAGCAAAGCAATGATCTGCTCATTTGAGGTAGGGTCTCTCACTGCTTGCCAGATTAGTTGGCCCATGAGTTTCTGGTGGAGTCTCCCATCTCCCACCACCACCCTTCACACCATAGGTATATATGGATTACAGACACTTGTGCTATGCCACTGGTTTTTACATGGTTCTGAACATGATCTGAACTCAATGTTTGTGTGGCAAATACTTTTCCCACTGAGGCATTCCCAGCCCTGAATGTACTCTTTGTGTATCTGACAGGATGACTCTAAGTTTCAGTTTGCCTGACTTGCTTCCCTCAAGATTAATTTGGAATTGGGATTTGGGAAAAGACAACTACACAGTGAAAGCATTCTCCCATTATATCAAGGGTACATGATATCAACTTGACTTCTTGCTGGCCATGTCTCTTAATTACTTAGTAAGAGACACATCTGCCAGGATTCTATAAAGCTACTACTTTTTTCCCCATGCCATACTCTGTTAGAAGCAAGTCACTAAGTCCAGCTCACTATCAAGGAGAAAGGAGTAAGTCCCTACGGGAAGGGGAGAATAGCAAAGAAATTTTGGACATGTTAAAACAACAATGCTTAATAAATACTGGGGTATGGGTACTTTATGACTATGCAAACATCCTGTGTCTCCAAATTTTGCTCACCAATTTTATCATTCGCCAGTGGGTCTTTACTGTGGAGACCTAATCTAAAGAGCAATCTAGTTTTTGTTTGTTGTTGCTGTTTTCTTCCCCTCCCCTGTTTTGAGATAGGATCTCCATATATGGTCCAGACTGACCTGAAACTCACAGCCTTATCCTCTCTAGTGATAGATTATAGGTATGTGCCACAATGCCCAGAGATCTAGTTTAAGTTGGGATAATGGGTCCAAAATAGAAGCTCTGAAAGGTAGCCCATATCACCTCTGCTTCTAGGAAACAAGAGAGCATCTGTCACTATAGCATTTCTTCTAAAAGATAACTTAAAAATGTATTTTTATCCAGTTCAAACAATGTGTTATCCGATTTAGCAAAGAAAGGGATGTCCAAAGCTCAAACAGATGAAAGAGGCAGGCATGAAAAGAGAAGAAAAGGAAAGGGGGTTCAGTTTAAGTGTCCAGAGCCCCTCAGAAGGAGGACATATCACAGACTTACCTCTGCCCTTAGCTGCTGCTGTTCCATTGCAATGATGGAGGCCTGGGGACTTGTAGACATGCTTTCCTCTGGCTCCTTAAAGCCTGGGGCATTTCCCACATCTCCGCTCACAAAGCTTACAACATTTTCAATCAGTGTGTGAACTCCCAGAGACTTGGTAAGGTCAAAGTCAGACTCAAAGGAGTAAGAAGAGTTGTACAACCAATCTCTGCTACATTTCAGGCGAGCCCAAGAGTCGCTCAGGGATTCCAAATGACTATGCATTGGACCTATATAAAAATGGAAAAGTCATACATAAACAACAATCAAGTAGAACATACATTCTCAAAGTGAGTGAGGGCTGAGTGCTGCTACCATACCAATTGGTGAGAAATGAATACTCAAGGTTGAATACATGCATGCATTAAGTGAAT
Source organism: Jaculus jaculus (assembly GCF_020740685.1). NCBI lineage: Eukaryota > Metazoa > Chordata > Mammalia > Rodentia > Dipodidae > Jaculus > Jaculus jaculus. The sequence continues at coordinate 10,904,547 of NC_059111.1, forward strand.
GTGGGCAAAATGCTTTGGTAAAAACAAACAAAACAAAACAAAATGAAAATTAGAGCAATGTAAGAAAATAAAAAGAAAGCCCTATTGATGTATCAGTGTCTCTGTAAGCGCTTTAGCAACACGCTGCCACAAGAAAAAGAAAGGCAGAAGCTGTTCTCAAAATGCTTAACACAAAAGGCTCTGCAAACCAGATCATCATTTGTGAACAGAAATGAACTGGTCACTTAGAACACTGCTGTTAAGACCTACCCCAAGTAGGGTTTCATTTAATTTAATATTATCATTGTAAAGGTAAGTTAAAGCTGCATAAAACATCTATATATCTGCAATGAAACATCACTTAAAATAATGAATGTAGAAGGGCAAGTAAACCTATACAAAGAGGAGACATAACTTCAGCCTTTGGGTTGTATTAATGTAAAGAGTGATCTAACTGTGTCATATGTACATCTATTGCAGGTTGTGAAACTCCCATATAAAGGAAGTGAAGTCTCACAAACGAGGATGCATGAGACTTACTGGAAAATGCTAACTGTACAAAATTATCTGTGGCATTGTAATAGCTCTTAAATATAACATCACAGCTTGCTAGTTGGCATTTTTAAGCTAAAATCTTTACATGAAATATCAAAATAATAATACTAGACTACAGGAGTAACTTTTAAGTCATATGCCAAGATTAGATTTAAGTCAGTACATTTTCATGCCCAACTTGTGCCAAGACCTTTGTCTTAATGATTTTATTTTAGACAGATAAATTTGATTAATTGGAATCTTTTATTTCATCATGCATACTCTCATCAGGTTATGCATAATGACCTACTTTTGTATTTATACATCTATTTATAATACTTTTAAACATAACTAGAAAGCTGATAGCTTTTTTCTACAATCTATCTTTTCCTATTTTTCCGTAAGGTTTTATTATCCCGAAGCCCAGGCTTATCTTTTTCTTGTTCTTATTTTTATTGAATTTTGCCTTATATCTATTCTACAGATGAGTAATGTTTGCTTTTAATCATTTTTTACTTTCTAAAAATAGTTTTGCTTGACATATTCACTTTAGACATATTCTTTTCATGCTTAATAATATTGGCAACAAACATCCAAGTAGCATATGCAGCCATGGCTCATTGGTTTGACTACTACATAATACCTTAGCATGTGAATATATAAACTTTTTCTATTAGGAATAAATTTTTATATACCCAACAAAATGTATGAAAAGATTATACTTGTTTCATTATACAAGATGGAGAAAAACTAGAAATGACTACTTAAAACACTAATGGCTACAGAGACAAACCAAACATAATACTGAGTATATAATCTTACTGTTGTGTTTGTGTATGCAGGTGCACATGTGTATTTGAATTTGTGGAAGCAAGAAGACAACCTCAGGTGTCGTTCCTCAGGTACTCCATCTCTCTAAGACAGGGTCTCTCAATGATTAGACTAGACTAGGTAGCTCGCAAGCCATGCCTCTCTGGTGCTGGGGTAATAGACCTCCACGTCAAGTATTTGGCATGGGTATTGAGGATCATACTCAGACTTTGCAAGGCAACAACTTTACTGAGTTACTTTACTGAGTTATTTTCTCCAGACTTATAATCTTACTTTTTCACTATTACATTGGTTATCAGTTAAATCTTAAGACTTTGAAGTCAGACATGGAAATTCATAACAAATAACTAATCTTTTGAAGTAACTATTAAATAATCCCAAAAATAATTTAGATAGCAAGGAATATATGGCTTAACTGCCCTCTGTGTCTAAGCAAGAATTCTTAGTAATAAAAAAAAAAAATCTTCAGAGTCTGGGGATGTAGTCAGTGGTATAAAGTTTGCCTTCCATGTGTGTTAGCTCTTAGGTTCTATTCCCAGCATAGGAAAAAAATAAATGGAGGGAGGGAGGGAGAGAAGGCAAAAGAAATTTTGACTCAGTTTCACTAATCATGAAAAAAATCAAAACCAGTCTGAAAAAATTCCCAAATTGTATGCACACATAAAGTTAAAATCTAAACAACAGTATCACAGGTGTGTAATTTACTAAATTTAAAATATTTTTAAATAAAGAGATTTATTAAAAAATAAATACTACCTTTTCATTTTTTTTGATAGTCCAAATTGAGAGGCTATACTTAGCCTCAACTTACAAGTGACAGTTTTTGGTTGTTTGTAGTGAGCTTATTTTATTCGGTAACATATTTTGTTTTGTTTTCTAATACACGTGAGTTATTATTTTTTCAAAATAAACACATGTCCCCTATCTAGTTAAAACCACAGAAGTAAGAGAGACCTTAAATATTATTTAGTTCAATTTCCTTAACTGAGGAAAGAGAGGCTCAAAAAATTAATGTGCTAAATTAGTAACATTAATTCCTTAATTCTTTGGGAGGTAGTTTCATAAATTCTTGTTATTAATCAACTCAAAGATCAAAATCCATGGACATTTCAAATCCTGACTACATAAAAGCTCAATTACTCATCTATAATGAACTGGCTAGGAAATCTCCTCTCTAACAGGTCATATGGTAAACAGTTTAGGCTCTGTGTGTATCTGTCACAACCATTCAACTACGCTGTCGTGTGGGACAGTCATAGACAGTGCACAAACAAATGAGCATGGCTGTACTCCTCATCTACACAACTACACAGAAGGCCAGACTTTGTCTACTTTCTCTAGTTTGCAAAACTTTAAAGGATGAAAATTATTAGAAGCATGACTCAAATAAAATCTTGTATGAATAAAACATAATAATGGAAAGGTATCATACAAAAGCAGAAGGATATAAAATAGTTTTCAACAAATTATATTTAGTCTGGCATCAAAATACTTTGAAAAACAGAAACTTAAATGCATATAAATGGGACAGAAAAGGGTTTTACTATTTAAGAAACTCATAACAATCTGTTAACGTTGGTTGCTTCTGTATGGTTTTATTTCAGTACAGGAAATACTGTATCTGAAGACATCAAACACATCTGCACAGTAATTGAGACCAAGCTCAACCCTTACTATTAATTCAGTTGCCAACTACATAAAATTTAGTTTACAAGGCATTGCATTGTTTACTTGTCCTTACAACTCTGGTTCTAAAATGGAATTTTCAGAATGAGCATGGCAGAGCTGCAATACATACTTTATAAACCATAAAATATGTAGGCAAGCTAAAAGGGGAAAAAAATTAAACATGCCATCATGTACTTGCTTGAAGCTCTTCTTTTTTCTGGGGCTCAACTGGCCAAAAAGGAGTAAATACACTACCACACGAGAATCAGAAGACAAAAGGAGAAATTTGATACAAGAGACATTTACATTTGCTCTTCTTTATATAATGTAATTTGAAATGCACAGATAATATAGCATTTCACCCATACATGTTATGCCATGAAACATACATGTTGACAAATATTTCCAGTATTAGGTTAGTAATAAAAAGACATGAGGGGGGGATCCAAGCCATATTTTAACTTAACAAGGTCTAACTACTAAGTGTCCTGATATCGAGTCTTAAACAACTGTTTTAATATCACACCATTTTTAGCTTTAGCTTCATTATGAAACATCAAGCATTTGCCAAGAGTTAATTTTCTTTCTGAGAAGAACCAGTCCAATTTGTACACTTATATATCAAATCTTTTAAAGCATTTATTAAAGCATCAAAATATTAGCATATTTTGACAAGTTTTGTTAAGAATTTTGATAAGCCATTATGAAAATTAAATGAGTTCACATTTGTGAAATGCTTAGAATAATGCCTGGCAATAGGAAGACGTGTGTAGGTCTTTCCAAGCCTCCCAGAACACAACCCCACACTCAGCAGTTCATGTGGGTTCTAGGGATCAAACTCAGGTCCTCGTGCTTGTCAGGCAGCCACTTTACCCACTGAGCTATCTCCCGAACCCTCTATCTGTTTCCATATATATATATATATATGTTTATTTGCAAGGAGAGAGGTAGGGAGGAGGAAGAGGGAGTGTGGGAAGGGAAGAAGGGTGGGAGAACAAGGAAGAGTTTAAGAGAAAGAGAGAACAGACATACCAGAGCCTCTTATTACAAACAAACTCTAGATACATGTGTCACTTTGTTATCTGGCTTTACTGTATTGGGGAATTAGAACAAGGGCAGGCCGACTTTGCATGCAAATACCTTTAACCACTGAGTCATCTCACCAGCCCCTTAACCTGTTTCTCTTTTAACATAATTTATAACTTATTTTGGGTTTTAGAATTTAGCTGTTTTTTTTTTTTTTTTAAAGTAAGGTCTTTCAATGCTGCCTATACTGGCCTCAAATTCTTAAGAGGCAAGCAATCCTCTTGTCTCAGCCTCCCAGTCAGCTGAGACTACAAAAATGCCTGCCATAAAACTGCATGTTGATTCCGCTAACAAGCCAAGCGAGGTGACCAAGGCAAAGGTTATTTGCTCACATTCTCTTCTCCTTCCCTACTATGTCTGCTTTCTTGGACCAACTTTGAAACATAAGTGAGATTAAGGGGAGGTAGGGAGAACAATCATGGAGGTTGGAGAGATGGCTCAGCAATTAAGCACTTGCCTGTAAAGCCTAACCAACCAGGTTCAACCCCCCAGTACCCACATAAAGCCAGATGCACAGGATGGCACATCTATCTGGAGTTCACTTTCATTGGCTTAGAGACCCTGGCACACCCATTCTCATTCATTCATTTGTTCTCTCTCTTTCTGCTTGCAAATAAATAAAATTATTTTTTAAAAAAGAGCAATCGTGTAATAAGCATGAATCTTACTTTCCACATTGCCAAATAATGAATTATAGGCAATAAGTCCTTTCAAAGAGTTGTCTTAGGAAGCACCAGATAAAAGCACTAAAAGCCATGTATATAAGCATTAACTATCATTTATATACATTTAATATCAAAGAACAGGATATAATTAAATCTTGTTATCTTTGTCCTAGTCCTCTTTAACATGGCTTTCACTTGGGGCAGGACCATTGAGAACAATACAAAAGGTATGTGAGGGCTGGAGAGATGGCTTAGCGGTTAAGGCGCTTGCCTGCAAAGCCTAAGGACCCATGTTCGACTCTCCAGATCCACGTAAGCCAGACGCACAAAGGTGAGGCAAGCACAAGGTTGCACAAGCCCACTAGGTGGCGCAAGCATCTGGATTTCAGTGGCTGAGGCCCAGGCGCGCCAATTCTCTCTCTCTCTAAAATAAAAAAAATAAATAAATAATAAATGTTTTTTTAAAAGGCATGTGAGGAAAATTTTTACATTTGCTCTTCAAATACTGAAAGCAGGTAAACAACCATATAAAAGAATCCTCATTTGGCCAGACATCTGTTTATCCTTCATGGCTCCACTTACATTTTTACATCTACTAGTTTAGACCCAAACAGTTCTTGGCAGATTCACCTGTCCAATCAAAGATAAGCATATTAAGGCTTCATGATACCTGGTCTATATCAACAAATGAATAATAAAACAGGGTAGCTCACTGTATCACCATTTGACAGCAAAACAAAATAGTCTTCCTCCTCCAGAGTGGTCAAAGGGCAATCAATAAATATTAAGATTTTTAAAAATACATTTAAAAGTATTACTCTAAATGTATTTTAGATGTTAAGTTGTTTGAAGAAAGACATCTATTACATTAAGAAAAGTAAGTTATAAATTTATACATGTTTACTAGCTCTTAAGATTCTATGTAACTGAAATGTAACTACGTTTGCTAACCATCCTAAAATAATAATTTTTACTTTCTAGTCACCTGTTCCTAAGGAACAAACCACCAGTAAAAATTTCCCTGGGAACGTATGCAATAACCAATAAATAAATTGGTACCACATTAAGTACCATAATAAAATTCTAACTCGTTTGTCTTCCTACTATACTTTACCATATATACCTATAAAACAAAATAAGTCCCGGGCTAAAGAGATGCCTTAGCAGTTAAGGCGTTTGCCTGCAAAGCCAAAGGATCCCAGTTCGACTCTCCAGAATCCACATAAGCCAGATGCACAAGGGGTGCATGCATCTGGAGTTTGTTTGCAGTGGTTGGAGGCCCTGGCCTGGCATGCCCATTCTCTCTCTCTCCTTCACACTCTCTCAAATAAATAAAATAAAAATATTTTAAAAAAGAAAAAAATTCCCATGAGATTCTCTTTTTGCTTTTCTGTTTCCAAAAAAGCAAGTTTAACATGTTACTAGGTTCTACTACCTTGGGCTTTTTAAAAAATATGGTCTAACCATTAACAAAAGTAGGATTAATGGCTTTATTCATTTATAACTTTCAGAGGTAAAACATTATAAGTTTACATCTATTTTAAGTAATTGTTAAAAAAATATAAACAGGCAGTGACTCTAGGACATAATTTTAAAATGTTATAATCCTGCCTCATAAGTAATTCACCATCAAATTATAGGCTACTCTAAATTCAAAGATGAACACTCTACTTTGCTCTACTCAAAAGATTTTGCTACATGCTGGTACAACTAGTAAGGATTAAATAGCAAATTTGTATTTCCAGAAGTATTATGAAGACTTGAGAGAAGAGAGTAATTCCAGCCAGTGTTTATAAAGGATAGACGTGGTTAGTATTAGGAAGCCCTTAAACTCCAGATCAGATCCTTTATGCTCTTCAGGAAGGCTGTACCCATTTCCTCTCTAGCATCAAATAACATGCACTTAGTCGGGCATGGTGGCGCACGCCTTTAATCCCAGCACTTGGGAGGCAGACGTAGGAGGATTGCTGAGACTTCAAGGCTGCCCTGAGACTACATAGTGAATTCCAGGTCAGCCTGGGCTAGCGTGAGACCCTACCTCGAACTAACAAACAAACAAACAACAACAATAATATGCACTTATTAATTTAACTCTCCTGCCTCTGCCTCTTGAGTGCTACACCAGTGTGTGCCATCTCATCCAAATTTAATACGGAACTTCTAAAAACATCCACCTGAGTTAGACAAAAATGTTCCGAAGTTTTAATTCCTAAATCAAGTGAACCATCAATTTTCAAAGAACTGTGGAATAATAAAATACACATTGTACATTATGTTAACACACCTAATTTCTTTTATATCCCAAATACTTTGTCTTTTTTTTTTTTTTTTTTTGGTTTTTCGAGGTAGGGTCTCACTCTGGCCCAGGCTGACCTGGAATTCACTATGTAGTCTCAGGATGGCCTCGAACTCATGGCGATCCTCCTACCTCTGCCTCCTCCTGAGTACTGGGATTAAAGGTGTGCGCCACCACGCCCAGATTTTTGTCATTTCTTTTAAGCAACCCAGCACCTTTGATATGCTATAATCTTAAAAGATTTTTCAATGAAGAAAATACTAGTTCACTCTGGTCCTTATTATGCGTAATATTTCAGAAAAATATTCTCTGCATTCTAGTTACAACTAAATGATAAAATGCTGCCAATTTTTAGTCTATTGAAACAACATTTCTTCTTCTGACAGTAATGCACAAAGATGGAAAAAAATTCACAGAGGTGTTCTTTCTTAGTTTGCAAATGAGGGAGGAGCTTAATATTCTCTCAAGGAAAGAGTTTCATTTTAGAAAACAAGACTAAATATCATGGAAAGAGATTTTCTTCACAAGCTTTTAGAACAGTACTATCAGTGGGAAATTTCAACATTTTACATTTTTACAACCACAGTATTTATTCAAATAAAAGTGCTAGTGAACATGAGAAGAATTCTTGAGAGTTTTCAGTTTTCCTACCTAAAACTACTGTACTTTTCCCCCTTTGTTTGCATGAGTTAACTGATATTCATTAACATACAGCTTTTAATGAGGACACTTGATCACACTTTAAGGTAGTTCCTCATGGAAAAGCTTTTTATTACAGACATACTTAGTACGGATACACCATATGTGGACCATCCTTTCATTTGTCCCTGTCCCCATTCCACTGGGGGCACGCCTCGGAAGGGTTGCAGGTAGTCCCCATGGGGTTGTGGTTTATGTGTTGTAAGAGTAGCAGTTATTGGGGGAGGGAATGCCTCTGGGCATAATGTCCCAACCTGTGGTCCTTACAATCTTTCTGCCCCCTCTTTCAAAAAAATGACAAAATCACTTCATCTACTAAATGACTTATAATAAGAGGAAAACAACCTAAAAACTTTCCATATACATTTTGACGGTGTACGTACAAGGAGGTGAGTGAGACGAGAAGAGGCCCCCAGTAACACTATTTACACTGTAACTCTTTAAGTGAGCTAAAACTTATCAACATAACCACCCAATAAAGGAAGGTAATAATTCTGGAATTCCATAGGAATATAAAAACATGTATTTTTATAAGATACACTGAAAAATGAGAAAAAGAACTGATTAACACCTAGATATTCCTAGATTTCAAACGTGTATGTTTAGAGAAAAAAAATCTTCCTTTTAACTATTGTGATAAAATAATTTTAAATTATTTTTAGCAATTATATCTCAGTGACAATCAGAAATAAATATATCTGATAGAAAAGCAGTTATTTAGTTTAATCAGGTATGTAATATTTTCTGAAGACTTGCCTCTCTTCCTGTGGGATGATGCCAAGTCCAAGTCAGCATTCCGCCTGCCACTCTAGTAAAGAAAAAGTCATCATTTAGCTGTAAAAAGTATATTGCTATTAACATTTAATAAAGTATTAAAATAGAAAATAAACTACATAGTTACAACAATAAATTACTTATTCACCAGTCAAGTTGGACTAACAAAATGTCTAAATACTTGCTAAAAACAGCTATAAGACAGCACAGACACAAAACTTTGGAAATATTAACTCCAACAAAAAGTCATGGTGTGCATTAATTAACACAATAAAATAGCATAAAGTTCTCTTTACTGCTACCACTTTCATCTACTCATTATATGATTTTATTAATACTTTAATATTAAGCTAATTTAACTGAAAAACAGTGAGCTTGAGGTCTAGTGAGAGAGTCTGTCTCAAAGAAATAAGGCAGAAGAGCGATAGAGGGTGACACTTGACATCCTAATCCTCTGTCTTCTGTATACATGTGTACGTGTTATGTGCAACTGCACACTACATGCTTATAACACATACACTTACATATATCATACACATGTACACACACTACACATACTACACACAAAAAGGAAAAAGAAGAAAGGAAGAAGGGAGGGAGGAGAGGAGGGAGGGGAGAAAGAGAAAGACAGAAAGGGAAGAAGGGAGGGAGAGAAGATCAGGGTTTGGTATTCTCTGCTTATCAGAAGTAGAAAATTGATCATGTAACATACTTTATGAAAAACAGTTAAACACAGACTTAACATTGAACTGGTTATTTTCAATCACTGTAGAACATGTCTCATAGTTCATTCACCAGTAACTTATATGCACTATTGGACATCAAAGATATGAAAAAATGGATTAGGGATGTAGCTCACAGCAGAGGGCTTGCTTAACATAAGCAAGGCCTTGGGTTTGATTCCCAGCACCACCAACAACCACCTGGCACACAGAATGATGATTTTCAATGACCTTATCAGTGTGGAACGATAACATGAGGATGGGTATAGTTAAAAATATGATGGGTGAGTTCGAGGCCACCCTGAGGCTACATAGTGAATTCCAGGTCAGCCTCGGCTAGAGTGAGACCCTACCACAAAACCCTAAACCTCCCCCCCCCCCAAAAAAAACACCATGAGGATTAATATAGTTAACTGTGGAATCTACCCTTAGATGACTAGCAATACTTTTATTTTCCAATGGGTAATTTTTCTCTACTTCAGTATTTTCTCCTAAAACAGAAATAGTTTTAGAACTAGGTCAGTTGGCTTTCTCTTGTTTCCGTCCTTCTAGTTCAAAATGCTTACATTTCTTAATGGCCAGCATCCTCATGGGTCTGCAGTAAGGCTTAACACACTGACATCTTAGCAACATAATGTTTGTGGTTTAGCTCTTTTAGAAAACTGCTTTGTGGGCCCACCATAACCACTCTGCTTCCAGTCATAACACTTTTCTTGGTCATATAGGAATCCTTGCCTTTCTTATACTGGGTCACTTTGTGAGGCTGGTTCCTGTCATACTTCTTATAGAAAGAGTGTGGGGTTTTAGACACACTGACTATCTTAGTAGTTATAGGTACCCACAAGATGAAATGAGAGGCCTGGGAGTGTTGTGCCTGACAGGAAGGGGGAACAGCTCTCAAGGTTCTCTCATGTGTATCTAAAGGTTTTCTGAGCTGACCTTTCATAAACTTTACAGCCCATGCCTCCCTTTGGCTACAAAGAAACCTGCTCTCTCTGGTTATTATCTTTTCCAACTTCAATAACAATAATTTTCTATGTATTCCATAAGAAAAGACAATTGAGAGTCAATTTTTTTTTAATGTGTCTTGGAGTCTTTTTTTTTTTGGAGGGTGGTGTTCTGTTGTTAGATGTTTTATTTGTCCTTGTTTTTTCATTTTTACTTTATTGCTGTTGTTGAGGCAGGGTCTCATGCTGGCCAAAACTTACAAACCTCTGGCCTCATCCTCCCAAATGCTGGGATCAGCTGACCCTTTCTCTTTTTATCACTACACTTTGATTTTATTGGAAAATGAACAACAGAACCTTATAAATGACAACCTCAGCAACTAAATCAGGCTCAACTTCCTTCCATTTATTTTTTGTCCATTTATAATTTCTAAATGTTTTAAACTGTGTGGCCAGACTTGTTCTTCACAGTACTCAGGCAGTGTGACACGTAGGATTACCTACTTCAAAGATACAGAAATTGAGACTCAGACAGCTACAGGTCTTACCAAGGTAGAAGTCCATAGTGAGCTGGGCAGCCTACTTTAAGTTAGTTTTCATTGTTTCAGAAAAACATGCCACTTTATACTCATCCTCATTTTTGTCTCTTTCATTTCCATTGGAATAAATCAGCAATCATTTACAATATGCTAAAGTACTCCATAAAAGTATTAGAAGCATATTGAAAAAACTCTAGACTTTCTAAGTTTATTGGGAAAACAAACCAGTAATACTTAAGTAAGTGCAAAATAAAACAACTTGTTAGCACTTAGTTTATGAAAGGTTCTAGCAGTCATGGGACCAAGAAGAGCAGTTATGTACTCTGAGAACGCTTTCAGAAAGAGAGGATACTGGAGCAGTTCCTTAGGAAGGACTGAGTCTTCAGCAAGAAGGCCTGGGGCATTTACATCAAACAGTGCTTGAGCTCAAGAAGTACGTTTGGGGAGACATGTCAGATGAAGTGCTGGGTGTGGGGGGGGGGGAGGGGGGGATGCAGGCTCCTGCAGGGAAAACTGGCTCCAAAAGCAAGCAGGCGACACTGCCCAGAATCTAAGGTTCTAGGTAGGTAGGCAATACAGAATGATTTGAAAGTTTTTAGTAGAAAGGTATCATAGCAATCAGGTGTTTGGTTGTACTTGTTGCTAGTGGTATGAGGTTTTCACAAACTCATATCTTTGGAAGCTGTGTCTTACGAGAGAAACTGGAAAAGGCAGGAAGATCAGTTTGAAATTTTCTAGTCCAGACAAAGTATGAAGACCCGAACAAAAGAAGGGAAAGGATTCAAGAGACATGAAAATTTTGTCCAAACAGATGAGACTGTCATTCATAAGTTTAAAGACTATTTCTCCATTTCTTACTATATGCCAAACACTATATAGAAGGTAAAAACTTAGTAATAAATAAAACAGCAAAAAAGAAAGAGAGAAAGAGAGGGGGAGGGAGAAAACCCTCTGATTTTGAACACCTTATACGCTAGTGTAGGCTAATAGAAACTGATAAATGAACATAAAAATAAGCAAGTTATACGTGCTTTGACAAAAAAAAAAAACAACCAGGCAAGGGGAACAGAGAATGATTATGTGAATGGAAGGGAAACTGCCATTTTAAATAGGATGGTCAAGGTAGTGTTCTCTGAAAATATAACATCAAATTGAAGATGAAGAAAACAGAGAACCAGCCGCACAGATAATACCCCAGTCAGAATGAACAGCCAGAGGTTGAGAACCTGTGTGTAGTGTATCTAGAGAATAACCAGGGGCTAGAGAGATGGGATAGTGGTTAAGGCACTTGCTTGCAAAGCCTAAGGACCCATGTTTGACTGTCCAGGTCCCACATAAGCCAGACGCACAAGGTGGCGCGTGGGTCTGAAATTTGATTGTAGTGGCTGGAGGCCCTGGGGTGCCAATTTTTTTTTCTCTCCCTCTCTCAAAAATAAAATAAAGGCCAGGTGTGGTGGCACACGCCTTTAATCCCAGCACTCAGTAGGCAGAGTAGGAGGATCACTGTGAGTTCAAGGCTACCTTGAGAATACAGTGAATTCCAGGTCAGCCTAGGCTAGAGTGAGACCCTACCTTGAAAAACCAAAGAAAATAATTAATAATAAATAAATATAATAATAATAATAAATAAAATAATTGCAGAGCTAGAAGACTAGAAAATGAAACTGATCCAATACTGTTCAACTTTCCTCAGACCAGGAACCTTTTATATTCTCAAATTTTTTTAAACAACAGCTTTGTTTGTGGTACTTTATTCTTTTCAAAAGCGTTTTCTTTTTTTTTTTTTTGGTTTGCAAGGATAAGGAGACAGAGAGAGAGAGAGAGAGAGCATGGGCAGTCCAGGGCCTCTAGCCTCAGCAAATGAACTCCAGATACATGCACATAAAGAATTGAACCAGGGTCCTTAGGCTTTGTAAGCAAGTGCCTTAACTGCTGAGCCATCTCTCCAACCCTGGATAAAGATCTTAAAAGCATCTGCAGAGGGGAAACAGACCATAATCCACAGAAAAAGAACCAAAAGATAATCCAACAATGAGAGGAAGTCAGGGTGCCTTGTTATATAATTTAGGGTAACTGGGCCCCGAAAATAAAAAGCAGGAATGTTCTTAAAACTGCCTTTGCAATCTCCACTTGAGATCAGAGAAGGATATCTTCTCTCCTTTTTTTTGTCTTGTTTTTCTTTTTTTTTAAATATTTTATTTTATTTATTTGAGAAAGAAAGGGGGGCAGAGAGAGAGAGAAAATGGGCAAACGAACTCCAGACGCGTGCGCCCCCTTGTGCATCTGGCTAACGTGGATCCTGGAGAATCGAGCCTCGAACCGGGGTCCTTTGGCTTCACAGGCAAGCGCTTAACTGCTAAGCCATCTCTCCAGCCCCTTGTTTTGTTTTTCGAGGGAGGGTTTCACTCTAGTCCAGGCTGACCTGGAATTTGGCCTCGAAGTCACCAAGATCCACCCCTGTGCCTCCCAAGTGCTGGGATTAAAGGCGTGTGCCACCATGCCCAGCTTCTCTCTTTAACTCTTGACTAAAGCTATTACCTAGATCTAGTTTTCCAAAAACAATCTGAAGTCCTCCTGGGAGGGAGTTCCCTGTGCTAGAATTTGGATCTGATCCTGGCACTATGGTTGGTTAAGCTCAGCCACAAAATTTGGTTTTATGGCTGGCCTCTTCCTGATGCAGCCCCTAAGATAGAACAATCAATTCTCTCTGATGAGGCTCACCTGAGCCTGAAGATAAGCCCCCCCCCAAAAAATAACATTATAAATCAAGCCTTACCAGTGAGCAAAGCTCTATTTTGGTTTGGCACCTCTCTCGAGTTGACAGGTTCCTACTCTGGTACTCACCCTGTCCCTTTCCCCCTGCCTTAATCATCTCAGCCCTGCGGGGCTGAAATGGGGCCTACTCCCATGTCTCCCTACCATGTGGTGAAAGCTCTGTACTTTTTCCCTCTTTTCCCTGAATAGACATAATAATTTTAATAATATCCTTCTCAGTCTTGTTTCAACAAAAGTCTTTGGTTAAAAAAAAAAAGTGTTTTCTTATGTCTGATAGAGGAATTTCAGAACTATAACTAGAAAATACGTATCATTCAGTTCAAAAATGTTTCTATTGGAGCTACTACATGTTAGAGCCAAGGTCTCTAATAACTGCTCTGTAGTGAAGTCAAGACTAGAAGCCATGTCTGACATACTGTCTTCCTGCAAAGCTGGGGATGGATCCAGGACTTTTGCACATGCCAAGTGAGTACTCTACCACTGAGCAATACTCCCATGCCTGACAGACTATCTTGTTAACTTTACCTCCATGTCACTAAAGCCTAGAGGGGTCACAGTACTTAGAAAATCACACAGAAAGGCAAAGGGAGAGACAAAATGAACCTCCAGCCATTAAGTTACTTCCAAAGGTATGGAAACGGCAGTTTTAAAGACCTTCCATGCTATCATGTATCTCACCAGGTCATTGTAGAGCATCTTTGCGGGCTTCTCGCTCATCTTAGTTGATTTTTATCCTAAATCCTCACAACCCATGTTCTAAAGCCTTTCTGACAGGTAACTGAGACCTACAAAAAATTTTCAAGGGCTGGAGAGATGGCTTAGCACTTAAGCGTTTTCCTGTGAGGCCTAAGGACCCTGGTTTGAGACTCAATTCCCAGGAAATACATAAGCCAGATGCACAAGGGGGCACATGTATCTGGAGTCTGTTTGCAGTGGCTGGAGTCCTTAATGCACCCATTCTCTCTATATATATGCCTTTCTCAATCTCTCTCTGTCACTCTCAAATAAATAAATATTTTTTTTTAATTTTTCAAGAAAAATATAAACACAGTTCCATTTTTGATATCTTACTCTAGAGAAATGTGAAAGACAGTGCAAAGCAAGATGTAGGCAACCACTTTGAAGGCATGTATACATGTCCAAGCAAAGGACAAAGGAAATTTGAAATATAGCAGTGCTGGGAGACAGGTAGAGGTTACACCTAGAGATATTAAGGGTAAAATTTTCAAGATTTGACTTCTATTTGGAAGAGGGAGAGATGGATGACAAAAAGAGTAAAAGAAATGACTTAAAGATGATTCCAGCTTAGGTAATAAATAGTGCCACCTACCAAAATAGTGAATACAAGAGAAAGGTTTAGAAGAAAGATGAATTCACTTTTGGATAGGCTAAGGTTGGGGTTGCCTAACACATCAATCAACAAGTCAGATGTATGAATTTGGAGATTAGGAGTAAGGCTAAAAAGAAAAATTACTAACATATGGGCAGTAAACATTTATGCAGTATAGTTATGCCACTTCTATTAAAGGGCTTTAAAAGTTTTTATATGTCTAAAACAAATAAATACTAAATCCAAAGCCTTATGGTCTATAATTAAAAACAAAAATCCTTCTTTACTGAGTCTAGGTATACCTACCAGTGCATAACCCTCTTCATCTGATTCAGGTTGGGACAAATCAGATTCACTCCTCGATTTGATCAGTCTGTAATTTGGACTTGCATGTACTAGCCGGCTCTCTGCAGTAAGACTTTCACTTCTGCCTCGCATGCACAAAGAAAAGGTTTTTGATTGGGGACTGTTAGTGAACATAAAATTGAATGGAACTAGTAGAAAAGAGATAATACACACAAATGAAAAGCAATTATGTCTGCCTGTAGGAAATCCTTGTATATCTGAGCATAAAGTCCTTTTAAAGAACATCAAATAAATCTATGCAACTAAATTTCAGAGAGGTGCAAATAACTGTATATTTTTCAAATGCTGTTCTTTATAAGTATCAAAATTTCTTCCTCATTTAGCTAGAAATCTGTATTTTATAATGACCCAGTATCACTATTTATGTTACTTTAAATTCATCCTAGTCCTTTTATATTTCTTCCTCTGTCTTTGATAATTTCATAAGAATACTAACTTTGAGAATGAGACATTTCAATGCATAAGGAAACAAAAGAAGGCAGGTAAATATCTTCAGTTTCTAGTCAGGCCCACCTGGTCATAAGTCCACCCCCTTCAGAGGTACTTGTAGAAGGCTGCTGTAACTGTCCTTCTTCCCTTCGTTTCTGAAGCTCATCAATCACAGGACTCACTCCTAATATTAACAGCGCACATCGGTGGATCACAGAGTTGCAGGCGGCAGTGTACACATCCTGGCCCTCGGGAAGGTCTGCGCTGACCCTTCGTTCTTGCTGAGACTGTGGAGCTACGTCATCAGCTCGAGCCCCAGCCCCTGCCCCACTGTTCATTCTATCTCGGTCTCGGCTACGAGCCACTTCTCGGGCTGAGAGGAAACACTGAAAGATTTCTGTAACATGTAACAAAAACAAGGTCTTAACACATGCAAGAGAAGCACAAAGAAAGTAATAATAAAAACAGTAAAAAAGTCTGAACCAAAAACTTACTGAAAAAGGATAAAATTATTTTTCACACACAAATACAGCAGAATAGCTCAATTATACAAAAATATATTAGAATACTACTTTTCACAAAAGTTACAAAAGGAACTATTCTTATGCCTTTACAAAATTGAGATTTGAATGATCCTATTTTTAAAAAGCTAAGGACACTCCATTCAAACCATTATATGGACTATTTCAAACTGTGAGTCATTTGAAAATCTGTAACTTCAGAAGAGGTCATTTGGCCTGTCTTTTCCTAGAGGAAGAAAGTCATGTAGATCCTTCTGGAGTAGAGGTACTCACAGACCAAGGCTGGAAAATAGTCCACTATGAAGATGAAATATCAGGTTAAAAAGAAGAGACAAAATCTAATAGTATATATAATGAAGCCACACACATTCAATTTGCAAAATCCATACAATTTACAACTACGTGTACTGTATCTTTTTTAAAAAATTATTTTTTATTTGCAAGCAGAGAGAAAAAATATGAATGGACACGCCAGGACCTCTTATCACTGCAAACAAACTCCAGATATATGTACAACTTTGTATATCTGGCTTTGTATGTGTACCAAAGAATTGAACCCAGGCAGTCAGACTTTGCAAGCAAGTGCCTTTAATCATTGAGCCATCTCTCCAGCCCCACTTTGCTGTATCTTAAACCTATCAAATAGGGCTGGAGAGGTGGCTCAGCAGTTAAAGGCACTTGCTTGCAAAGCCTGACAGCATGGGCTCAACTCCCCAGTACCCAGGTAAAACCTGATGCACAAAATGGTGCATGTGTCTAAGAGTTCGTTTGCAGCAACAAGAAGCCCTGGTATGCCCTTTTCTTTTTCTTTTTCTTCTTCCTTCCTTCCTTTCTTCCTCTCTCTCTCTCTCTTCTATCTGTCTCTCAGCTTTCAAATAAATAAGTTATTTTTTTAATTAAATGTTGGTGGACTTAGCAATAATTTGTGGCTAACTGATGTTATGATGATTTTTAACTAGGCTGTTAAAATCCCTTTCTTCTATAAAATAAAAGCAATAAACCCTCCTAGAGCCTAGAAATCACTGAAATTGTTCAGATAATAGTCACTGGAATTTCCAGCAGACCTGATTCTAATATTAGCTGCCACTAACTGTGGCCATGCATTTGTAACTTTGCCTCCATCAGTCTCAGTTCACCAAGCTTTACAATGGATTATCAGCAGAACCTGTAAGACTGGTTGTGAAAATTACAAATGAATTTATGTGAAGCACCAGCCCCAGCATTCAATGTCTAGTAGGTGCTCAAACATCATAGCTAGTTTATCTCCAAATGACTACTGTGATTTTTAAAAATTTTTTTTAATTAATTAATTTATTTATTTGAGAGTGACAGACACAGAGAGAAAGACAGATAGAGGGAGAGAGAGAGAATGGGCGCGCCAGGGCTTCCAGCCTCTGCAAACGAGCTCCAGACGCGTGCGCCCCCTTGTGCATCTGGCTAACGTGGGACCTGGGGAACCGAGCCTCGAACCGGGGTCCTTAGGCTTCACAGGCAAGCGCTTAACTGCTAAGCCATCTCTCCAGCCCCTGTGTTTTCTTTTATTGTAATTGAAAGCTATACTTTATGACTATGTAGTTCTCTTTGATCTGCTCTTGCAGTTATATCAGTCTTCTAGTTTTGGGGTTGGGGGTGGAGCTTCATCATGGCAGAAGCAGCTGGCTCACTTCATAGCACATCCACAGCAGAGAGAAAACAATAAGCAGCCAGAGTTCAAGTTGGCTCTGAACACACGGGGTGGACTCAAGATCTTCTACCAGTGAGTGACATACTTCCTCCAGCAGGGTTCAGCCTGCTGGAGAGTAAGTAGTAAGTTTACTCAAAAATATCTGAGACTATAGGGACATTTACATTCAAAGCGCCATACCTACATTTCTAAACTAATTTTTTAGCGTTCCTTTAGCCTAGCTTACAAAATACAAATAGACTCCCTTCATCTCCAAACTCCATTTCTCTATCTAGGCCTTATCTTTTTCTTCTTTTAAAAACTATTTTTAGTCTTGTTTTTGAGACATCTCAAAATTATTTCTATTGGTATGGGGGATTATGAACTCCAATGAGAAGCTTCCACTAGTCTTTGGCCAAAAGTGAGGCTACACCCATCAAAATCTCTCTAAATTAATAATGTTTATCCCCTTTAACCTATCCTGATCTCACTCTCCACTGGAGAATGTTTTCCTTTTTCAGAAAGCAGTGAGAGCCAAGGACAACCAAAATCTATCAACAAGACAAGAATAGATAGCTGACTCCATGGCAGGAGATGAGCCACTCCTAGCATAGCAGTTACGGCCCACGTGAAGCCTCAGAGGCACTGGTAAAATGAGCAAGAGTGATGCTTCCACTGTGAGCCTGACCAACCAGGCAAGGGTGATGGAGAAAGCCACTGAGGATACTCAAAACGTATTAAAGCAGAAGTACAGAAGCTACTGAGAGTTCAACACTAAAGTAGACTTAAAACACACCCACCACAGCTCAAAGAATTCTGCAGAAGAGGGGCAGAAAGATTGCAAGAGCCACAGGGTGGGAGGGAGTATTACTCCCCCCACCCCTAATGACTGACTGCTGCCCTCACAACTCCATAGAGAATACCAACACTCCCACTAAGGAGGGCGTTCCGTGGAGTGGGGGCAGGGAGGAGGGAAATGATGGCACCAGCACATGATGTATCCATATAAAGTTTCTACTGAACAAAGAAAAAAAGAAAAAGAAAAAAATTATTTCTGGAAGTCCACAGACACAAATCAGTCAATAGTAAAACTGGAAATACAGCTCAGTGGTAGAGTGCTTGCCTAGAATTTGTGAGGTCCAGAGTTCAATTCCAGTAACACACATGCACATACAACACACATACAAAAAAACAATAGTAGTAACTCTCAAAAAAAATCAGGACTGGGCTGGAGAGATGGCTAAGCGGTTAAGCACTTGCCTGTGAAGCCTAAGGACCCCGGTTCGAGGCTCAGTTCCCCAGGTCCCACGTTAGCCAGATGCACAAGGGGGCGCACACGTCTGGAGTTCGTTTGCAGTGGCTGGAAGCCCTGGCGCGCCCATTCTCTCCCTCTCCCTCTATCTGTCTTTCTCTCTGTGTCTGTCGCTCTCAAATAAATAAATAAAAATTGACAAAAAAATATTTAAAAAAAAAATCAGGACTAGTAAGTCTCAAGTTGACTGATACATACAGATTATCTCAATACCAATACATAGTTGGCCATGATATTTTAGGCTACAAATTGAATATATACTTTTAACTTGAAATACCACAATCACACAAAAGATACTAAAGGTTTAGAATTAGTTCTCCTTAATAATTATCTGGAGGTTTGGAATATAAAAATGGGGAAAGTTTTACTCACCCACCCAATAGTATCCTCATACCATTTTTCTGTCATTGCTCTCATGTCTTTAAAACCTGGATCTCCTAACGGGCATAAAAAGGGGATCCTTCTCTGAACATCACAGACAACATGGAGGATGTAATTTGAATGCCTTTATTCAATGGCTTGTATGTGTCATTGCGTGCATGAAGCTCAGTGGCATAGAAGCGGAAAAGTCTGCTTCCTGGGCATTCCAACCCTGAACATGTAAGCAAGCACATGAATGACACTAGCGTGACTGTAAGAGGCCCTGAAATGCTGGTCAATGCAAATTTAGATTTCCCAATGCAATGTCAGACAGTTTTAGGAAAAGAAAAGAATGACACCTTTTCCTTCCTAGTTTCCCTATGGATAGCAAACAATGGCTGACTTGGAATTCACTATGTAGTCTCAGGCTGGCCTTGAACTTACAGCTATCCTCCTACCCTGGCCTCCTGAGTGCTGGAATTAAAGGCGCGCATTCCCATGGCCAGTCATGCTGTTTCTTTGTAAAATAAGGGTATACTCACTGCCGGCTGTCATGACTTCATGTTCCCGCTCTTCCTCCTCCTCTTCCAGCTCTGGATGCCCCTCCCCCCGGTCTCTCTCAGCCTGCTCTTCCATTTCAGCTTCTTCATCAATGGTCCGGGTAAATGAATGCTCCTGCCGGTCAGTATCCGCAGAGTCTTGATTCTCTGAGATCTTAAAGATACATTCAGAAACTACACTGAATATACTTTTGTAAAAACTTTATAATTTTTCACAAAACTGGCAGTTTTATCATGGAAAATATTGATAGTATCAGTAACAATATATAAACTTTACTGCAAAACCCAAAAGAATATTGGGTAAATCTTAAAATATTACAAAGGATATATCCACACACAATATATATATATATATATATATATATATATATGTATATATATATATATATATACACATACATACATACATACATACATACATATGGTGTCTCTTCCTTGCAGAAATCAATAAATTTGTCACATTTATATTACTATTTAGCTACAAACTCCAGAGATACAACCTAACCAAACACAAAAGGTGTCTTGATTCTAGAGTTTCCTAAAGGTTGTGTATTATTGCTTAGTAACTAAATTTTGAGCAGCAGTGCTGGGGTCCATACCAAGGGCCTCATACATGCTAGATAAGCATTCTATCACTAAACACCAGCTCATCAATAACTTTAAATTTAAAATAGTTTTTTCTTTAACTTTGTCCCCAAAACCAAAAATTAACTTTAATCTCCACAGCAGTCATGCTATATAGCAGTGAACTAAACAGAGGAAAGAGGTGCTTAAAGAGCCACAAATACCCTAACAGTATGTAATTTGTCTCACAAATTTCAGTGTAAAGCAAAGATAAAAATTTTGAATGATTCATAATATAAGTTATTTTGTGAGTCATGACCAGTAACTAACTCGGAAATTTCAGTATAGGCAGACTTAGCAGTGAGACTCACATAGAATGTAAGTCATTTATTCCCATAATATGTGGCTTTCAATTCTGAGTCTCAATAAAATGGCAAATTAACACATTTTATGGATTCTCAAAGTCAGTTTCAAATAGTAGTATCAACAAATTCTAAGTCAGGGCATGCTAAAAGTCTATTACAGCACAAACATTGAGACAGCTGTTTATCTTAAACATGTAAGAACTAAATTGTGGAGCTGCAGGCAAAGTATCCAACATGTCATGTTTCTAAATAAAGGCTTCAGAAGATAATATGCCCAGGCTTGTTGTTATAATCACAGGATGATGTCACCAGGATCTAGCACCTTAAAAACCATCTCATTTTTGTTTTGAAGATACTTCTGGATCATCCTCAACAAACAGTTTCAAATTTCAACTTTCTCAAAAAGGTCCATTTTCATGTTAGGACCTCTCTTCCCCCTTATTTTCACTTCTCTACAGTGAGTATTTCTGATATTTTCCATTTCTTACAAGAGATGATTTTTGGATATTTTATCTATGTAAGGTATGTGTTAATGCCCTGACAACTTTTCACATCCCAAGTTAAATAGGATAACCCAAATATGTTCTGATCAGCATAAAAGAGAGGAATAATATTTCCTATGGTCTGGTCATTTTTAGCACTTATTATATAAGCAGGATATTCTTTACTCGCTCTATTATACTTGACAAATCCTAACTCTATCATTCGCCCTCTTGTCACTAAAAATTACATGTGTTGACTATCTGCAATAATCACAAAACCAATGTGAGGCTATCTCTGATGGTTTCCAAAAAACGTAGAAATTAATTGATTTTCAACTTTACCCATCTGTCTCGTGAAGATGACCTGGTTTGAATAAGTTCAAGGTTCTTGCAAGCAAGTAAACGACTTCGAACTTTGTATACACAACGGTACACTTCTGATAAGCTTTTACCAGGTTGGTATCTAAATAAAGAACCAAAATAGAAAAGTTACCTAATTTCTAACATCATGAGAGCAAATATTTGTCTGAGGATAGTTTTTAAGTTACTTGCCGGCTTTCTCCACATGCTTGACTAAGTAAATTTGTGTGTTTGAGAAGTGCTGCAAGAACAAATCTAGACACAGTGTCCAAGAGTGATTCATTACTTAAAGTTGCACTGTCCCAATCTGAAAATACAAATGATACAATGACATTTAAGAAGACTCAGCAGAGTTCAGAGATAATATTCATAGCTTTAGTTGTCCAACACCTGAACTTTATCACTTACTTAACAAATGCACATACTATTTCAGGTGCTGGGGATACAGAAATTAACAAACTAAGTCTCTAATCTCACACAGTTTAGATTCCTGGTTCTGGATGGAGATGGGAGAGACAATAAGTAAAAACATTAGTATAACAGGTAAATGCTATGGAGAAAAACAAAGCAAGACAGGAAGACTGGGAACACTGTACTGTTTCATGTAGGGTGGTCTCAGAGTATATTTGAGCCGAGATCTCAATGAAGGAGAAGAATCCACATTTAAAAACATTACCACATTAAGAAAAGCAAGTGTAAAGACATAGTTAGAGGGTTTAAGGAGGCCACAGGGCTTCAGCAAAGGGAGCACACACAAGAAGAGAAGGAGAAGACATTAGAGAGCTGGCTAGGGATTAGATCACACTGTTCTTGCAGGTTAGTGAAAATCTTCCATATTTTACCTACAGGAAACTAGAAAGCAGTTTTAGCAGGCCTCGAACAGAGATAAGATGTGATCTAACATGTATTTTAAAGGCTCTTTGACTTCTGAGTGGGGAATGGATTACCTGGATAGTAACAGCAGAAGTTACTAAAATTATTACTGCATTAGTTCCAGTAAAAAATGGTGGTGGTTCACACCAGGATGGGAGCAATGGAAAATGTCAAGATTTGAAGCCAAGCTAAGTCTAAATGTATTAGCTAGAATACACTGAGAATGGAAGATCACAGAAGTTTCATGGGAAGGGAACTGGAATCACAAGTTTGTATTTGAACATTATTCAAACTATAAACTATTTAAGTATGTACATATCTGATATTTGAAGTCATAAAGTAGATCCTGGGAGAGTACAGTACATTTAGGTAGGTAGTAACATCTGGACAGAAATGAACCTATACAAGTGAAAACCCAAATCACAGCATTAAATTCAAAGGACTAGTCAGGTGGTTTTTCCTCCTGTTTTTCAATTCTATGTCATCACACCAGTGCTATGCTTTTATGAGTACATTCAGTAATCTCAAGCAGAAATGGAAGACTATTGTCCACTCTCCTCCCAATGACTGCTAGACTAGTTATATAACAGATACTGAATAATGTCCGTGCTATCCTTTAAAAACTACCCTTGGTGAATTTCAAAGGGGAAAAGGGGGGGGGGCATTACCATGAGATATTTTTTATAATCACGGAAAATGTTTAATAAAATTAAGAAAAAATTTAAAAAATAATTTTAAAATCAGTATTAAAAAACTACCCTTGGAAAATATTAAGCCCAATTTAGTTTTAGTCTGAATATCTTAAGACTTCATTCTTTTTGAGAGAGACAGAATGAATATGGATGCACCAGGGCTCCAGCCACTGCAAATAAACTCCTTAAGTATGCACCACTTTGTACTCCTGGTTTATGTGGGTCCTGGGGAATTGAACCTAGGTCCTTAGGTTTTGCAGGCAAGCATCTTAAACGCTAAGCCATTTCTCCAGCCCAAGATTTCATTCTTAAGAAATAAAATGCTCCAGCCATTGTGGAAATCAGTGTGGAGGTTCCTAAAACAGCTAAAAATTGATCTACCATATGACCCAGCTATAGCACTCCTAGGCATATATCCTAAGGACTCATCTCATTACCTTAGAAGTACATGCTCAACCATGTTTAGTGCTGCTCAATTTATAATAGCTGGGAAATGGAACCAGCCTAGATGTTCCTCAACTGATGAGTGGATAATGAAGATTTGGCATATTTATACAATGGAGTTCTACTCAGCGGTAAAGAAAAATGAAGTTATAAAATTTGCAGAAAAATGGATGGACCTGGAAAGGATTATACTAAGGTGAGGTAACCCAGGCCCAGAAAGCCAAGTGCTATATGTTCTCCCTCATATGTGGATCCTAGCTACAGATGATTGGGCTTCTACGTGAGAAGGAAAAAAACTCAGTAGCAGAGGCCAGTAGGTGGAAAAGGAGATATAAAGGGAAGAGAAAGGAAGGGAGGAGGGTACTTAAAAGGTTGGTATTGTATATATGTAAATAGAATGGTTGAGATGGGGAGGGGATATGATGGAGAATGGAATTTCAAAGGGGAAAGTGGGGGGAAGGGAGGGTATTACCATGGGATATTTTTTATAATCATGGAAAATGTTAATAAAAATTGAGAAAAAAAATTTTAAAGAAAACAAATAAAATGCTAGGGCTGGAGCGATGCCTTAGCGGTTAAGGCGCTTGCCTGCAAAGCCAAAGGACATCGGTACAATTCCCCAGGACCTATGTAAGCCAGATGCACAAGGTGGCACATGTGTCTGAGTTCATTTGCAGTGGCTGGAAGCCCTGGCGCATCCATTCTCTCCCTCTTTCTCTTACTCTGCCTCTTTCCCTCTCTCAAATAAATATAAAAAATATTTTAAAAAAGAAATAAAATGCTACATCCTAGTTTTCTACTTCATTTCCATATGCCTAGCTCAAAAATGTAAATTCAGACTTATCTACTTTATAGGTAAAAGAATTGATAATATAAGCATACCTGTCTTAAGCCCACAGACAACTTTATAGTGACAGTCAGAATTACATACAAAATTTAACCATAACAGGTTCTTGAGGAATTACTATCTGAGAATGCCTAGGACTCCTCACCAAACAAGACTAGAGTTCAAGAATGCTGATACTCAATAGCAGGGCAAACTATAGTCACACCCTTTACTCTGTTTCAAATTTAGCATGGATTACCCTTTTTTTTTTTTAAGTAATGAATTCTTTTAGAGCATCTTCATTAAAGATGTGATTATTTTACCAAGCACAACAGAAAATGCTTCCACTATTCATGTTAAATCCATGCTACAGTACACAACCAACACAGCAAAAGGTATTTAAAAATTATATATTTATCTACTTATATATTTGAGAGAGAAAAAGACACAGAGAAAGAGAGTGAATGGGCACATCAGGGCCTCTAGCCATTGCAAATGAGCTCCAGACATATGTGCTACCTTGTGCAACTGGCTTTAGGTAGGTACTAGGGCATCAAACTTGAGTCATTTGGCTTTGCAGGCAAGCACCTTAATCACTAGGCCATCTCTCCAGTCAGCAAAAGGTTTCTAATCACCTCATGTTTATGTCATATCTTAAAAGTTCTCATTCCAATGTAACAAATGATACTATGATATAAAAAATGACTAAATAATTATCTATTATAAGCAAACAACATAAATATAGCATCAGAAAATACATCCCAGATAAGTGTATTGTTCTTCTCTATTACGCTACCTTTCATCTCTGGTAGGAATCAACAGAATACAATAAATGAGTACATTATCAAAAAGCAAACAAAATGAAAAAAAAAAGGAAAACATTCCTTGTTTTGTTTGTTTGCTTGTTTTTGAGAGCTTGTTTGGAGGTTCTAGCAGGGGAGCACAGCTACTCATATACCCTTGACCGAAGACCAGTTCTCCTCTATTCGGGGAAGGTCATCCTCTTTGACCAGGTTCAAAGGTTAGGGAGGGACACACGTGGGGCAGCAAGGGAGGAAGGGGACACCTGCCTAGCCAGCCAAATCAATCCTGGCAATCAAGGGGGTTACAGATGTTGCAGCCAGGTTGCCCTCACATCTTGTTTGCTTGTTTTTGAGATGGGGTCTTGACATGTTGCCCAGGATGGTCTTGAAGTCATTGGCTCAAACAACATGTCTGCCGTTGTTTCCTAAGTAGCTGCAACCACGCATGGCTGAGATTAAAGTCTCAAAGCTATCTTCTCACTGGTATTTAAGGACACAAGTAACTGAACTAGGAGTGGTGGCACATGCCTATAATCCCAGTGCTCAGGAGGCTGACGCAGAAGGACTAAGAGTTTAAGGTCAGTCTGAGTTACATAATTAGATTCAGTCTTAAACAAATAGACAAAGAAGAACTGAATATGTTTCTCAACTCATTCTACTTAAAAAAGATAAAACCATTGGTGCACACGTTTAATCCTAGCACTCAGGTAGGAGGATCACTATGAGTTGGAGGCCACCCTGAAACTACATGGTGAATTCCAGGCCAGCCTGGACTAGAATAAAACCCTACCTTGAACCTCCTCCATAAATTAAATTAAAAATAAATTAAAAAGTGAAGCCATATTTACTTTTACCATTTTTACTAGAGAATGCAAAAATTTAAGAGAAAACATGATTTTAAAAAATCCAAAATGCTGTATCTGTGACCTTGGATATGAGTCATTGCTTTCACTTGTTTAGTTTTGAAGGGTTTTTTGTTTGTTTGTTTGTTTGTTTTTGGTTTGTTGAGGTAGGGTCTCACTCTAGTCCAGGCTGACCTGGAATTCACGATGTATTCTCAGGGTGGCCTCAAACTCACAGTGATCCTCCTACCTCTGCCTCCCGAGTGCTGGGATTAAAGGCATGCGCCACCACGCCCAGCTTGAAGGGTTTTTTTGAGACAGGGTCTCATGTAGTAAGACTGGCCTCAATTGATTCTCCAAGTTCCACCTATCAAGAACTAGAATTAAAGTATGCCCACCACACCTGAGCTAATATAGATCACTGTTAAAGAAACATGACAGCTAAGAATAAATAAGATATAACTTTGATATTTATGTATGTAAAATTAATTTTACTAATCAGATATCAGAAACTGAAATGTCACCACATATTTGCATAGTGCTTCACTACTACAATTACACCTAGTCTCAAAATGGTATCTTTACCAGCACTCTCAAGTGGGCAAGTACTTTTCACTTATTTTTAATTTTTATTTTAATTTTTAGGTTCTTTCAAAGCAGGGCCTCACTCTAGCCCAGACTGACCTTGAACTCACAGTGATCCTCCTACCTCTACCTCCCAAGTGCTGGGAGCCCAGCTAAGTGCTTTTTAAAATAAAGTACAAGTCATTGACACTATAGTTTAGGCTTATAAACTATATCCTTTCAAGTTCTTTTTTGTTTGTTTGTTTTGTTTTGTTTTTCGAGATAGGGTCTCACTCTAGCCCAGGCTGACCTGGAATTCACATGGAGTCTCAGGGTGGCCTCGAACTCACAGAAATCCTCCTACCTCTGCCTCCCAAGAGCTGGGATTAAAGGTGTGCGCCACCACGCCCGGCTTCCTTTCAAGTTCTTACAGCTTGAGTTGCAAAGGTAGCCTCTAATAAAAGCTTTTTGTATACAATCCATTTTTCTAGCATAAAATACTTTAGTCAAACAATTTAATAAATAACATCCAATTTTCATACAAAGGGTTTCCTTTGAGTAGGATACATAACAATAAAACAAGTATCTGGGGTATTTTTCATAAAGAGAAAAATTATTTTTAAAATGTCATTTATAAAAGTCCCCTTCTCTATTTTCTATTTACATAAATTACATTATGAATTAGCTATATTAGTCACTTTATCATCTTGATCTTACCTTTACTAACAGCATAATCCTGCATACTGATCCAAAGGCTTCGGGCAGGTTCTTTAGAGCAACCCAAGGCCAAGTCTACATAGACGGAAATTTCAGGCCGTAATTTATAATCAAAAGGCTTTTGTTCTTCATTTCCTGAAAGAGCTACTTCCAATAGGCAACTCATACACTTATCTTAAAAAAAAAAAAAAGACTTGTCACCAATTTTAAACCTCATAAATGTTAATACAAATAAAATCTTGCCACATTTATTTAATGCATATGAAATTATACACATGAAGCAAAGACATTTTAAGTAGATGCAACAAAGGTAAAGTCTTTTAATGCTTTTCAGAGGATGGTAGTGTCACTCCCTTCTCTCTCCCTGCCCCCACCTCTGCCCCCCCCTTCGAGGAATGAGCATTCTGAGGAACTCTACCATCTTGGTAAGAGACACAAGGGATGCAAAAATGTCCTACATGTGAAACACAATCCTATTTAACAAAAACTGTCCTAGGGGCTT
This sequence comes from Jaculus jaculus, assembly GCF_020740685.1. NCBI lineage: Eukaryota > Metazoa > Chordata > Mammalia > Rodentia > Dipodidae > Jaculus > Jaculus jaculus. The sequence goes on from NC_059111.1 coordinate 10,932,637, forward strand.
AAGGTGGTTAAGGTGTTTGCCTGCAAAGTCAAAAAAACCCAGGTTCAATTGCCCAGGACCCACATAAGCAACACACAAGGTGGCGCATTGTATCTGGAGTTCGTTTGCAGCAGCTAAAGGCCCTACTGAAGGCCCTAGTGTTCCCATTCTCTCTCTCTCTCTCAAATAAATAAAGAAAACAATTAAAAAAAAAAAACTGTCTTGGGGCTGGAGAGGTGGCTTAGTGGCTAAGGCACTTGCCTGCAAAGTCAAAGGACCCAGGTTCGATTCTCCATTACCCACGTAAAGCCAGATGCACAAGGTGGTGCATGTGTCTGGAGTTCGTTTGCAGTGGCTAGAGCCCCTGGCACACCCATTCATTCTCTCTCTCTCTAAGATAAGTAAGTTTTTCTTAAAAAAAAAAAAACTGTCTTATTTAAAATGGAACCATAAGGAAATAAAATAAACTAAAAGGGTTTTTAGACTTAAAGGAAAGCAATCTATTAAGAGTGATCTAACAAGGAGCAAAGACACCATGACCAATTTCTCAGTCAATAAACACATTTGCACAGTGGCTCTTAACTTTTCAGACACTTAACATTCAGAATGCTTTCTTTTATCCTTTCTTTTTAAAACTAACAGTCTTGGTATATATCCATGCTGGCCTTGAAACCAAGATCTTCCTTCCTCTGTCTCATTTTCTACTTATAAAATTAAAATAAACAATGTTCTAAATGACAGGTTTTTGGCAAGTACCAAACCTGAATTCAATCTGTAGCATAATTGGAATATAATTATACATAAGACAGTATCTTTTTATTTATACAAATATATGTATGTATGTATACACACACATAGGTTTTTTGAGATAGGGTCTCACTCTAGCCCAAGCTGATCTAGAATCCACTCTGTCGTCTCAGGCTGGCCTCTAACTCTCGGCTGGCAGTCCTCCTACCTCTGCCTCCCAAATGCTGGGATTACAAGCTTGCACCACCACATCTGGCTCTATATAAATATTTCTTAAAGGTAATATTTTGATAGCTTTATAAGTTTATAATTTAAAACCTGAGAAAACATTAAAACTAAAGTTGATTGTATTCATGTTTAAGTGCAGTTAAAAGGTGGAGAAACACTCTGCTTACTCAGATTATTGAGAACTGACAAAGGAGTGGAGCGCTAGAGCCCTCTCCACCATGTCAAATATCCCTGAGAACCCCACTTACACTTTCTTTGTTCTAGCCCCTCTCTCTGTTTCCTAAGCCTGTTTCTGGGACAACCCTGAAGGACAATGGTGAAGGAAACTCTTCACAAGGGGCAGAACTTCAGGTATTTTGCTTAGAAGGAAAAATGGATGGATGTGTGGTAATATGCTGATTCATGGGCTGCAGCCAATGTAATGGCTTGGAGGAAATACAATTAGAAAACTGGTGAGAAAGACATCTGGGGAAGAGGTGTATGAACAGATCTCTCTGAATGGGCAAAAGATATAAAGATAACTTGTGTCCCATGTAGAGGCTCAAAAAGTAACCTCAGCAGAGAGTGACTTTAATAATCAAGTAGATAAGCTGACCCATTCTGTGGGTAACAGTTGATCTCTTTCCCTAGCCTTCCCTGCCACTGCCTAATAGGACCATGAACAAAGTGACCAGGGAGACAGGGGTGGAGGTCATGTATGGGCTCAATGACAGGGACTTCTACTCACCAGGTTACTGGCTACAGCTGCTACTGAGTGCCAAATCTGCCAGCAACAAAGACCAACACTGTGCCCCCAAAATAGCACCATTCCCTGGAGGGATCAGCCAGCAATCTAGTGGCAAGCTGACTACAATGGTCAATCTCCATCATGGAAAGGGCAGCATTTTGTCCATATTGACTTGTTCCAGGTATGCCTTGCCTGCACATGCTTCTGCCAAAACGACCATGCGCAGACTTACAGGACAATCTACTATCATGATGTTTCACACAGCATTGCTTCTGACCAAGGAACTCACTTCCCAACCAAAGAAGTGCAATACTGGGCTCATGATCATGGAATTTGCTGGCCTTACCATGTTCCCTACCACCCTGAAGCAGTTGGCTTGACAGAATGATGTAATCGCCTTTAAAAACACAAAGCAGTCACAGCGTGAACTAGGCGGCAATGGCCTAGAGAGCTGGGCAGGGTTCTACAGAACTCTGCATCGGTGTATATATAGTACAAGGCATTTCTTCTATAGCCAGGATTCACAGATCCAGAAGCCAAGAAGTAGAAATGAGAATGGGGCCTCTCATCATCACCTCAACTGATACACTAGCCAAAGTTTTGCTTCCTATTCCCACAAACTTATGCTTTGCTGGCCTAGAAGTTTCTGATCTCAGGGCAGGAAGTGTTTTAGCTGGGAGGCACAAAAATCATTCCAGAGAACTAGAAACTAAGACTCCCCCCCACACACACACCCGGGCTACTTTAGGCTGCTGATGTCCTGGAGTGAACAGGTTAAAAAAGGAGTTATGGTGCCAGCAGGGGAGACTGACCCAGACTATCAGAGAAAAACTGGATGTTCCTCTACAATGGAGGTAGGATGAGTATATCTGGGTGCAGAAGGCCCTTTAGGGTGCCTCATGATGTTACCATGTCCTATGATCAAGGTCAATGCAAAACTATAACAATCCAATCAAGGCAGGGTGATAAATAGCTCAGACCCTTCAGAAATGCAAGTGTGGGTCACCCCTCCAGGTGAAGAACCAAGACCTGCTGAGGTGCTTGCAGAGAGTGAAGGCAATGCAGAAAGTGTAAAGAAGGTAGAAATACAAGCTAAGGCCACATGACCAGTTACAGAAACCTGGACTGGTAATTGCCACAAGTGTTTATGTCCTATTTTATTAAGTGTTTATGAATATGGATACATATATTAAGAAGATATTTCTCTTTTCTATATTCCTTTTCTATGTAATATTGATTGAAATGATATTAGTAGTTATATGCTGTTAAACATATATTATCATATTTAAATGATTAGATACTAGAGACTAGGGGTTCATCTCTCTACTTCCTCCCCTGACCGTCCTGGTATGATGAGGTGATACTGGCTTCTTGCTCCCCTATGCTTTCTTCGCCACAATGGACTCTACCCTATGGAAGTATAAACCAAATTAAACCTTTTCCTTCCATAAGCTGCTTCAGGTCAGGAGTTTTATCTCAGCAACAAGAAAATGGCAGATGCATGTATGGTGCATATATATCATGAACATTAGTTTAGTAAACAGCAGCCAGGGCCAAAATCACTTTTAGTTCATAAGGGAAATGATGAATATAGATTATTTGAAAAAGAAGAAATTCTTCAACTGTTTCCCTTACTCCAATTTATCATAGTTCCACCTGTTCAAGTAGAATCTTTGTCTCATTTTGTCTTGGTGTCTTTTCTCCTTTTATCCCTTTTCCTTTCTCCTTCCTCCTCCCTAGTCTCACTCTCATCCCCTTCTTACCTTCCTATTTCTCTCTTACTTTATTTTGTGGATACTCTGAGTCGCTCTTATCAGAGAAACAATAAATTTTATGTTTAATAATACCATATTGGCTATCTAACCCTACTCATTATTTCATGGAATCAAAATCAGAGATTCAGAAAGATTAAAGTACCAATTCTAGATAAATAATGAGATTATTGGCCAGGTATGGTATCACACACCTTTAATCCCAGCACTTGGGAAGCAGAGGTAGGAGAATCACTATGAGTTCAAGGCCACCCTGAGACTACAGAGTGAATTCCAGGTCAGACTGGGCCAGAGTGAGACCCTATCTTGCAACCCCTCCCCCCCCCAAAAAAGAGAGAGAGAGATTATCTGTTGAGAAGCTGAATAAGTCCTTACATCCACACTGAGATCCAGCACAGTAGAGAAATGGGAGATAAGGGAGGAAGAGGGAATCTCAAGAGAGGAAAATAAGACTACAACGAACATCTACGTAGTGTTTGAAAGCTGGGCACTCATAAGTCAATGCATGGTATTCTGTGAAGTGCTTTCATTACCCCTGACACAAATAAATATTCCCCATGACTTGCTCAAAATGAGTGTCAAGTATAACGAGTAGGACTAGACAATCTTACATACAGTCCAGGCTGGCCTGGAACTCTCTATGTAGCTCTGGCTAGTCTTTAACTTGGGGGCAGTTCTCCTGTAGCAACCTCTCAAGTATTAGAATTACAGGTGTAAGGCACCATACTTGGCTCCAGACCGACATTTTCCTAACTCTTGGGGCCCCTACAGCATGCTGAAGAGTTCAATTGTTTCTTTTCCTGAGAGCTGGACATTATAGTTTTAGCTTCCCTGTACTGCTAATGTTGTAATTGCCTTAGTTCAGGAAACTCAGAATGAGGTCTGCAAAGAAGGTATAAAGAATATTACCTAACTGAGGAGTGTCCATTTCTACACCATCACTGAAAAGTGGTGTTTTCATCCAATAGGCAGTGTCGTGTTCCTCTGGAGACATAGGAGAGCCCTGAAGCATGCCACCAAGACACCTCCCGATGAGGAGAGCAATTGTTCTTTCCAGATCCACAAGCCACACCCAAGACTGAGCTGGCTGAGGTAATGGCACACCGGCAGGGTCGATTACTTCTGGTCCTCCTAAAGAAAAGAGCAGTAGCAACTGTGTCTTTACTTTTAAGATTAAAAAGCTTATACTCGGGCTGGAGAGATGGCTTAGCGGTTAAGCGCTTGCCTGTGAAGCCTAAGGACCCCGTTCGAGGCTCGGTTCCCCAGGTCCCACGTTAGCCAGATGCACAAGGGGCACATGCGTCTGGAGTTCGTTTGCAGAGGCTGGAAGCCCTGGCACGCCCATTCTCTCTCTCTCCCTCTATCTGTCTTTCTCTCTGTGTCTGTCGCTCTCAAATAAATAAATAAAAAATTAAAAAAAAAAAAAAAGCTTATACTCTCTAACTTACTGTACTGCAATAACATATAAAAGCAAAAAATAATGAAAATATACAAGATCTTTATTTACACACACACACATATGTGATACCAATTAAAAATATATTCAAGAGATGTTATACCATGAAATAAATTTTCCTTTGAAAAGTTTCTAATTTTAAGATAGACATTTAAATAGCTTGTGCCAAAATTTTCCCAACAGATTCTATCTTGTCCAGATCAAATATTATTATCTTAGGTGAGCCTTTTGAGCTCATTTCTCTAAAACATACACAAGAGCTTATCAATTAAAGCAACAGCAACAGTATTGGGCTGGTGAGAAGATGGCTCAGTGGTTAAGGCACTCGCCTGCAAAGCCTAACCAGGTTTGATTCTTTAGTACCCATGTAAAGCCGGAAGTACAAAGCGGCAATGCATCTGAAGTTTATTTGTAGTGGCAGGAGGTCGTAATGTGTCCATTCTCTCTTTCCCTCTCTCCTTGCAAATAAATTAATGTTTTAAAATTTTTTAAAAACCAACAATATGAATTACTGTTTTTAGGGCTTGAATTCAGAATTGTTTTTTATAACTTGTTAAAATTTTATTTATTTATTATGAGAGAAAGAGAATGGTAACACCAGGGCCTTTCGCTACTACAAACAAACTCCAGATGCATGTGCTGCTGCGGAATTGAACCTGGGTCCTAAGGTTGCATAGGCAAGCGCCTGACTGCAAAAATCATCTTTCCAGCCTTCAGAATGTTTTTTTTTTCCCCTTCAGTTTTTCGAGGTAGGGTCTCATGCTAGCTCAGACTGACCTGGAATTCACTATGTAGTCTCAGGGTGGCCTCAAACTCATAGTGATCCACCTACCTCTCTGCCTTTGAAATACTAGAATTAAAGGTATGTGCCACCATGCCCAGTTCCTCAGAATTGTTCTATACTAAGACCCTGACTCATGATTTCTTACTCTACATTTCCTTTTAAAAGTCCTTCACTTAAAAAATAATAATCACAAAAATAGGAATAGAAATCAGTGAAATAAATAGTAAAAAAAAAAAACCTAAAAAGCAATTATTTATAAAGACTAATTAAATGTACAAACCTCCAATAAAATTAATAAGGAAAACACGATGTTATAATTTTTTTAAGTGGGTATAACCACATGTACATTAAGAGATTTTTAAAACCACAAATGATACCTATTATCCCAGCACTCAAGAGGTTGAGGCTTGAGGCCAGCCTAGTCTAGAGTAAGACCCTGTTTCCAAAAAAGGTCTTAGAGCCAATGATGATTACAAAGATACTATTTGTGATTTTCAGAAACAAGCAACTTTCCCTGTAAGGTGCCCACTTTAGACTATAGTCTCATTAGATAATCGTTATCTTTTTGACTGCATGAAATATCTACATGGTCATATATTTTATTTGATGTGTGCCAGAGGAAGACAAACTTCTCAATATCGTTTAACCATTCACTAGGCATACTTACCATGAAGAGGCCACTGTAACTCTTGGTCTTCTAGAAGAGCAGCAGCTGGCAGGAGTCTATTAAGGCAATCAAGAGGTGGCAAGAGATCGAGGAGGTAACTCAACAAAGGACGAGCCACTGACACCGGGAGTAACAGTAGGGAGTTAGCAATCTGGCAGAGCATACTGCCTGCAGCTGAGACATATATCACATCTATGAAGGGCAAGAAATGCAATGTGAATCAATAGTTTCAAACTTAAAAAATAACCAAGGAACATTTCTTTAGTTTGGAAAGAGAGTAGACTAATTCAATAACTCCTTTTTATCACCTACTTGGTAGCTGGCTGTCACATTAGTATATACCCACTTTCAGAAAATACTGCCAATGGGTACTTGATGAAAAAGCATACACATCTAGCATGCCAATAAACTCAATGGACTAAGTGCTTTCCTTAAAATACATTGTTAATTTCTCAGCCATTAATTCATCCTCATTTTTAAATTTACTCACATGTTTATTGAGTACCTACAATAAACCAAATACTGTTGTAGGTAAGAGACAGTCACAGCCAAAACCAGCCAAAATTTCCTGCCCTGTAGTGGTAATGGTATACTGAGGGAAATTCATTGTATTTTTTTAAACCAAACTTATTTATTGTTTGTTTTTCAAGGTAGTATCTCGCTGTAGCTCAGGCTGACCTGAAATTCACTATGTAGTCTCAGGGTGGCCTCAAACTCATGGTGATCCTCCTACCTCTGCTTCCTGAGTGCTGGGATTAAAGGCATGTACCATCATACCTGGCCAAATTTACTTTTTTAAAATTAAGATCCCCATAAAATATTTTATTATGGGCATCACTTTTGAATCAAATCTGTTCCAATGTTCCACTGTACACTGCAACTAAGGGAATCTTCAGAGGGGAACTAATATGACCACAGAACAGCCAGAGGGAAGCAGCTAATAAGCAGCAATTTCAGTGTTTCAGCTGGTTTCTTTGATTTTTTTCAGCAGGAAAATTTCAGAGATGAATTGGGATGAGAAAGATAAAAAATCTTCGTTGCTACTGGAACAACCAAGAAGATGCCCAGCAGACAACTGGAGAAAGGCTCTGGGGTCAGGAAAGACGTTCTCAGCTACAGGCAGATGCAGCAGCTATTGCACATACTTCACAGTTAGGACCATTAAGACTGGATAAGCCCGTTCAGGAAGGAAAATGACTACAAGCAAAACTTACAGGATCCTCAACATTAAATGGCACATTCAAGAAGAGAAGGTCAGAAACATATTTGAAGAAGCAAGACTTTGGCTATAAAACCTGGAGAAGAAAGTATTTCAAGAAGGAAAAAAGGCTATGTGTGTTTGGCTCACGCCTTCAAAGAAGAATATGGCAGAAGGATTGCCTGGGCTCAGTGAGACCATTTCAAAATGGCAAATGGTGGAAAAAAACACAATACATAAAAGTCTTACTTTAGGTAATTTCATTAGTCATTCTGTTGTTTAATTTTGAGACAGTGCATCATCATGCAGCCCTGACTGACCTGGAACTTGCTATATAGACCAGTCTGACCTGGAATTTCTTTGTGTGGTATCCATGTCTATGCATATGGAGGTCAGAGGACAATTTGGGGTATCATTTCTCAGGTACACCATCTACCTTTGTATGATAGGGTCTCTTGCTGGTTTGGAGCTCATCTATTAGGCTAGACTGGTTGGTCAGCAGGTACAGGTCTCTGCCTCCCCAGCACTGAGGTTATAAGTAATCATAACATGGGTTCTGGGGATCAAACACAAGTCCTCATGCCCCAGCCCTACTTTATGTCATTTAAAGTTAATCTTTTAGAGTTTATATCATTCAAAACCTTTTAATTAAATTGTCATGATGGAATTGTTTAAGATCCATCAGTGTTACCAGGAGCCTTAAATCAAGAGAAAAGGGATCCTCAACAGAAAAGACCCAAGATCATTCCTCGCCCACTCAGAGGCTTCAGACCCTTCTGAGACTTTGGAAAAGCCAAATGACTGTGGCTCCATAACCACTGGTTTAAATGTGAGATCCAAGGCCAAACTCACCTCTTAATTTTTCTCCAACACTGCCATTCCAAGGACTTTCTTTGAGTAAGTTTGCAGAACGTGAATAAATGTCTGTAGCATGAGGTAACAAGAGCTGAAGATGTTTATGAAGCAATGCCACACTGCTTGAGTTCTAAGGAGAAAAAAAAAAAAAAGCTAAATTAGCATTCTGAAAGATTCAAAGTACAAACCAAGTATCTGAGCTTCAAGGTCTATGGCAGAATATCATGAAAAGCAAAGACTAACAAACCTCACTAATGGTATTCATATGACAGAATGCAAGCAGCTGTTTCTGTAGTGAGCACAGCAGTTCATGAAGGTGAGCAGGCTGACTGTTCTCTGAAGAAGACGCTCCAAGTAGAAATTTATCACTGTTTTTTTCCAGCTCACCAAATGCTTGATCCTAAAATAACATATAGATATTCAAATGTTTTTTAAAAAACTATTTTATCTGTTTATTCTTCAATATTAACACTGAGTCACATTTAATAAAATTTTGTTATTTTTTTTATTTGCAAGCAAAGAGAGAAAGAGAGACAGGCAGAGAGAATGGGTGTGCCAGGGTCTCTAGCCACTGCAGACAGACTCCAGATGCATGCACTACTTTGTTTATCTAGCTTTACCCACATGAGTCCTGAAGAATCGAACTCAGATCATTAGGCTTTGCAAGTGCCTTAATTGCTGAGCCATCTTTCCAGCCCCACTTAGTAAAATTTTAAGACAATCTATAATTTTAAGTTACATGTTATTTGGCCTGTACAATATTTCAAGAAACGTGACATTTCCCTCTATGCAGAGAAGGGTTTTAAAATTCTATTTAAGGGCATTACCCCCTCCTGCCTTTTCATGGATAGGAGGCTCTTCATCATCTCTCCTCTTGTTTTCTTTCCTGTAACCTAATAAAATCTCTCTGAACTTTAAAAAGTAAAACAAAATAAAATTCTATTTATATTGTGTTTGTGCAAACATAGTAAGATATCAAAATACCTTGACCTAAAAGATCCCTACCCATTTATTATTCTCTTAATAGAATGAAATACGGAGGTACCGTATAAAATCCTAAATTTCTTAAGAGGGTCTTCATTAAAATTTCAGCCAGATGAGTATCTGGATGGCAGCTCTGCGTGCCATAAGGCTGATCTGACAGGTTTCCACAGCCAGTACACACAGAGGAGAGGTCGGTGGCATCAGAAGGTGAGCTATAGCCAAGCAGAGAGGCTACATGGGTATGATCTTGCAAACTTGTCAGAATGATATCCAGTTGCATTCTCTGAAGATCAATGAAAAGGGAATACTTAATTAGCTTCAAATGCATTAGAATAAGATAAAAAAAGAATTTTAGAAAAAGTTATACTAATGATGCTAACTAATCCATTTAACAGCCTAATAAATAAAAATCTTCAGAAAGTGTATAAGAAAAACTGCCCAATCAGTACCATTTGGAAAATGTAACTTACATATTTTTATTTCATTCTTTATTATAATATAACATCAAAACTAAAATAGCATACTATGCATAATAATTTAAGCACTATAAGTACATCAAATTAGGAAATAACAGATAAATCATACTGTGCATTATTCTACATTTACCAGGGAAGATTGTTTATTCTAATACTTAAAATAAATCATCTGGAACTTAAACTTGTTTTAGTTTTTATTTTATTTCATTTATTAATTTGCAATCAGAGAGAGACAGAGAGAGAAAGAGAGAGAATGGGCACACCAGGGCCTCCAGGCACAAACAAACAAACTCCAGATGTGTGTGCCCCTTGTGCATCTGGCTTATGTAGGTCCTGGGGAATCGAACCTGGGCCCTTTGGTTTCACAGGCAAATGCCTTAACGGCTAAGCCATTTCTCCAGCCCTGAAATCTAAACTAATAAAAAATACTTAATGGAGGGCTAGAGAGATGGCTTAGCAGTTAAGGCACTTGCATCCAAAGCCAAAGGACCTTGGTTCAATTCCCCAGGACCCATGTAAGCCAGATGCACAAAGTGGCGCATGTATCTGGAGTTCGTATGCAGTGGCTGGAAGCCCTGGCATGCCCATTTTCTCTCTCAGCCTCTTTTCCTCTCTCAAATAAATAAATAAAAACAAATTTTTAAAAAAATACTCAATGGAAAGCATCTGTAGGTATTATATTGTCAGTAAATGCTTTTCTCCTCAAGCCTAGCTCTGCAGTAGACTTTTCAACTTAGTTCAGCAAAAATGTACTTATTTTAATGTACTTAATATAACAGAAATGAAAAAATAGGAATGCTCATACCTCAAATGCTTTTTACTAAGAGTCATCTTTTACTTTTCAGATAAACAATTCCAGATACAATTCTGTGCACAGATGAACAGCAGCAGCACGTGACTGATTTCAACTCAGCACATTACCAAAAAGCCACAAGGCATCTGATATCAGTAATTAATACTAGAAAAAGTAGTCTTTAAGAACTGTCCCCCCCCAAATTTAATAAATTAAAACTTACTCTACCAAAGAAAATTCTTCCAACACGTAACATTAAAGAGTTGGGATTTAACTGGCCCATTATGTACTACTTCATGAACACATTGTAACTGATTTTCTACATAGTTCAACTTTTTGTGATATTACTGTTTCACCTAGAAGCCATGCACAGCCTTACCTGTCCTTTAGATAAGCTTTCCCATCTATCAGGTCCTTGGGGTAAAAGAGAATGAAGTAACTCCATCCGCTCTCGTAATGGAGGTAACAGCATGGTTGCTCCCACTGACAGAGTTTCAATTACCACCTAACATCAAAAAAAAGAAAAGTGAAGCTGAGAAGATAGCTCAGCAGTTAAAGGCACTTGCTTGCAAAACCTAACATCCTAGGTTTTATTCCTCAGTACACATGTAAAGCCAGATGCACAAAGTTCATTTGTTGCGCCAGAGGCCCTGGTGTACCCATTCTTTCACATAAATAACATTAAAAAAAAGGAAAGTGTATTGATTCATTTCTTCTTAATAACAACACATGGAAGGTGAATACAACTGATGGTTATGACCACAGAAGTCTAAAGAAACTGTTGTGCCAAAAAGGAAATTACGAAAGTCCTTTAGATAGCTTAGAATACAATTTTTTTTTCAGTTGTTACTTAATTATCACTTAGCAAATATATAGTGTTAACTTTATTGCACTGGAAAAGAAAAGTGATGTAAGTATAGAAATGATTAAGACAAAGGGCCTGCTTTAAGCATATGGATTAATGGGGGGGAGACCCTGAACTAATAGTTATAATTATGGAAGGAATCACATACTAAAGGAAGCAGAAGCGGGCAAGATAGTGCAAACCTGTAACCTCAGCACTGGGAAAGTACAGACAGGAAGATCAGGATTTCACGTTCATCCTTAGCTACTTACTGAGTTCAAAACCAGCTCTGAGTTCATGAATGAATGAACAGAAAACAAGGAGAAGGGAGAAAGAGGGAGGGATGGAGTGATGGTAAAAAGAACTAAAACTGTGACTTGTGTGTGGACACATTCAAAGGCAATCAACAAGTTAGCCCAAGGTCTGGGTAGCAGGAGCAGCATATGGAACCGTTAGCTGCATTAGCTCAGGTGGGGAACAGTTTATCAGTAAAAGCAAAGCGCTGGACTAGATAAAATACACAGTGCTTTGTAGTTCTGATAATCAAGTTCCTACTAGTCAGTGTTTCTAATGCTTTGAATTATATACTGAAAAAAAAATTGTGCAGGAAAAAAAACCAATAATCTTTTCAAAATTCTTATGTTCTCTAACAGCTAGAATTAAAAGAAACTAATAATCTACCTCCTCGTTTATTTTTTTTTGTTTGTTTATTTTTTTTAATGAGAAAGCAAGAGAGAGAGAGAGAGAAGTGGCACACCCAGGGCCTCCAGCCACTGTGATTGAAATCCAGATGCATGTGTCACTTTGATGCATCTGGCTTACATGGGACCTGGAGAGTCAAACTCGGTTCTTAGGCTTGGCAGGCAACACCTTAATTGCTAAGCCATCTCTCCAGCCCCAAAATATTCTCTTATAACCTTTTTTTCTGTAGGGTGAATAGTAATCTCTGCTTATTCCTGATTCAAGTCCTTTCTTTCCAACTTGGTCAGTCTAGCTCTTTTTAAAAAATCCTTTTGAAGAACTAACATTTTGTTTCTCAACTGTTTCCTATCCTTTCTTTAATTTTACTGTGATCCATATTATTTCTTGTTTTCCTGCTTGCTTTTTGTTTTATTTGGCTCAATTTTTTCTAATTTCTTAAAGTGGAAAATTACATAATTGAGATCTATATTAAACAAAAGGATTACAATTTTTCCTACAAATAGTAACTGTAGCTATATTCTGCCAGTTTTCTGATTTTTGTTTTCACTTTTTTTTCAAAGCAGGGTCTCACTATGTAGCCCAGGCTGGCCTAAACACATATGCTCCTTCCCTCATCTTCTCAGGTGCTAGGATTAGAGATGCACACCCAGCCATGTAGTGTTTTTGTATTCCTCTAACTCAAAATATTTTAAAATTTTCTTTATCTTCTCTTTGATCCACTGGTTATTTAGATGTGTACTATTTAAAAATTACTATCTTGGGCTGGAGAGATGGCTTAGTGGTTAAGCACTTGCCTGTGAAGCCTAAGGACCCCGGTTCGAGGCTCGGTTCCCCAGGTCCCACGTTAGCCAGATGCACAAGGGGGCGCATGCGTCTGGAGTTCGTTTGCAGAGGCTGGAAGCCCTGGCACGCCCATTCTCTCTCTCTCCCTCTATCTGTCTCTCTCTGTGTCTGTCGCTCTCAAATAAATAAATTAAAAAAAAATTACTATCTTTACACCTGACACAGTCACTGTGATGGTTCATCTTCACAGTCAGCTTGACAATTTAGAACCACACACTACACAGACCTCTGGTGGGGGATGTGAGGGTGTTTCCAGAGAGGTATAACTGAGGAAGGAATACCCACCTTGAATATGGGTGCCCATCCTAGAAGCTGGGGTTCTGGACTGAATAAATAGGGGAAAGGAGAAATGAGCAGAGCACTACCAGTCACCTCTCTCTGCTTCTTGCGTCAGGCACAACTGGCTCCTGCTGCCACTGTCAGAGCTGCTTGCGCCATGCACCCTCACACTGTGAGCAAGACAAACCTTTCCTTCCTTAGTTGCTTTCATCGGTTATTTTGTCATAGCAACAAAAGAAGAAATTAACACGCCTTTCTATTCCAACCACTTATTTCTCTTGAAGCCAATGTCTATCTCATAGCTCTGACTGGGGTTCCACTACATGACTTAATCCACTTATTCAGTTACTACAATTGGCCAAGCCACGCAGTAGATTCAGTTAAGGACACTGTGTCCTCACCTTCAGAAACTCGCCTTTCAAAGAAAAGGATAAACATGTTTGCAAATATAACCATAACTGCAATGTAATGAAAAACGAACATACGTGAGAGAAATCCAAACTGGTAGGAGGCAAGGTCAGAAATGGCACCCACCCTTTGGGGGAAGAGGGTTGGTTATTTTTTGCTTGTTTTGGTTTTTCAAAGTAGTGTCTCACTCTAGCCCAGGCTGACCCAGAATTCACTTTGTGAAATCGCTGGCCTCAAACTCACAGTGATCCTCCTACCTCTGCCTCCCGAGTGCTGGGATTAAAGGTATGTGTCACCATACCTGGCTAACCTTTCTTTTAAAGGATGAATTAACCACAAATGTCTATATTCACCAAGAAAAAAAAATGAGAAAAAGCATACAATTGAAGTTGTTGAGGGTCAGCTTTAGCTCAAGCTGTTTCTTCCTCATGCAGGGTTTTCCTGTGTTTTATGCTATGGAATTGTCCCCAACAAGCAGTTGAATATATCAATCATATAGCTACAACTCAGGGAAAGCTGTAGTATGAGTTATAGATTCACAAGTCCTATTTCTTACCTCTTGGATTTCATCTGGGACAGTTGAGTCCATCAGCCTAAAGAGTAAATTTCGAAGCGGGCCTGCCTGCCTCCCAAGAATACTGGTAGCTACGCCTCCCGCAAGGGCAAGAGCAAGGTGATTTGACAGCAGCTTCAGACATAGCTTAAGGAAGTTGTGGTGTTCCCTAAAACCAAACACACTGCTGTGAGTCTGGGAAACATAAAAGTGCATGTAATATCCATTTGGGGTAACATTCTTTTCTGTTTAAAATTCTATCATAACTAATAGGAATGTTTAAAATGTCATTTGTGAAATTGTAGATGATTTTAATACCAAAAAAGTTGCTATTAATAAGCTTATCTCTATTTTAGCTTATAAAAACATTTCATATAATATGGAGAAAAACAAGAGTGGTAAGTCAAATTTCAAAAGAGTAATTAATACCCATATACATATCTACAACATACCTTGATGAGGGGAAAGGGAGTGGGGGAATCTCACTGTTTATTTTATCACAGTATCTCTCAAGAAAAGAACGCAGATGTGAGAAGGTACTCTCCTCAAGATCTACACAGTAAGGTCGATGCCATGCAACAACTTGTCTGCAAACAAGCAAAAGGAAATCAGTAAAGAGCCTTAAAATGAATCTTCTACACATGATCAAAAACAAAGCTCAGAAGTATAAGCTTAGAGATTTCAATAAGACACAAAGAAAACTTCCTGACTATGAGAGATAAAATATGGGCTAGGCAGATGGCCCAGTGGTTAAAGGCACTCAACTGTAAAGCCTGCCCATCTAGGTTCAATTCCCTGTACCCAGTAAAGCCAGGTTCACAATGTGGCACATGTATCTGGAGATCATTTGCAGTGGCAAAAAGCCCTGGAACACACCCATACACATTCTCTCTCTCTCCCCCTCTCTCTCTCTCTTCCCGCAAATCAATAAAACACAATACTTTAAAAAAAAAGTGATAACACTCTTCATTTTAGCATCTGAGGAAAAACAAAAATGTGTTACCTTTTAAAATTTTTATTTATAGTTAATTCCAGGTCAGCCTGGACCAAAGTGAGACCCTACCTCGAAAAACCAAAAAAAAAAAAATTTATTTATTTAAGAGGCAGAGAGCATACACGAGAGAGAGAGAGGGTGGGGGAGGGGGGAGGGAGGGAGGGAGGGAGGGAGGGAGGGAGGGAGGGAGGGAGGGAGGGAGGGAGGGAGGGAAAGAAAATGAGAATGGACACGCCACGGCCCCTCTAGTCGCTGCAAACAAACTCCAGACACATGTGCCACTTTGTGCATCTGCCTTACGTAGGTCCTGGGAAACTGAACCTGAATCCTTTGGCTTTACAGGTAAATACATTAACCACTAAGCAATCTCTCCAGCCCCTTTGTTATCTTTTAAAAAGAAAATAATCCACTCCTATGCTTGATGGCTTTGATATTCATTCATCTGAATGGAAAAGGCTGAGTAATATGATCTACTAAATTTTAAGAGTCTACAAAATGTGTGTTTCATATTAAGACAATTAGCCTGACTTTATTGAATGCAATACTGAAACTGATAAAAAGAACTCCTGAAGTGTCTTCTTATAATGACTTTCCAGAAAGATCTTGGGAAATAATAACTTACATTTGAAATGGAAAGTTGCAATCTTAAAACTAATAGCAAGTTAAATTCAACTTGTTTTGGAAAAATAATTGTGTATAAATATATTAATTGGTTAGACTATAATAGATGACTTCTGAATCAAAGACAGAAGATGCAAAATTAATACACTCTATGCCATAAACGACCCACATAATTTTTAAATATCTAAAAAAAAAAAATCACTCATTCCTTAAAATTTAACCTCCTACCACTGAGCAAAAATTACCTCTCTAAGTGGGGCGTGGTGGCACATGACTTTAATCCCAGCACTCAGGAGGCAGAGGTACGAGGATCACCGAGTTTGAGGCCACCCTGAGACTACATAGTGAATCCCAGATCAGCCTATGCTAGAGTGAGACCCTACCTCGAAAAACCAAAAAAAAAAAAGCCTCTCTAAAGCCGGGCATGGCGTTGCACAGCCTTTAATCCCAGTACTTGGGAGGCAGAGGAAGGAGAATCATGAGAGTTCGAGGCCACTCTGAGACTACATAGTGAATTCCAGATTGACCTGAGCTACAGGGAGACTCTACCTCAAACAAACAAACAAAAAAAAGCCTATCTAATTAATTTAAAAGAATGGTTATCATGATAGGAAAAAGCTAAATTTCTGCAAAAGAAAAAAAAAGCCTCCTTGATTTAAAAGTAAAGCCATTAATTTTTGTTGCTATTAGTTAAACAGCTTTTTTTCTTTCTTTTTGGTTTTTCAAGGTAGGGTCTCACCCTAGCCTAGGCTGACCTGGAATTCACTATGTAGTCTCAGGGTGGCCTTGAATTCATGGCAATCCTACCTCTGCCTCCTGAGTGCTGGAGTTAAAGGCATGCACCACCATGCCAGTTTAGTTAAATAGCTTTTTAAAATTAATAATCCTCATTCTAATTTAATTAATTTACTCTTAATATACAAACATTTGATTTTTAAAATATTTTTATGTATTTCCAAGCAGAGGGGATAGAAAGGGAGGGAGGGAGGGAAGGAGAGAGAATAGGTGCGTCAGGGTCTCTAACCACTGCAAACAAACTCCAGATGCATGCGCCACCATGCACATCTCTCTGGCTTATGTGGGGACTAGAGAAGTGTATCTGGGTCCTTAGGCTTTGCACGTAAATGCCTTAACCACTAAGCAATCTCTCCAACCCACACATTTAATTTTTAGAATCACTCTAGACATAGAGAATTCAAGACAAATTAAGAAAATGTATTCAATGTAGCATATAAATTCTTGCTTTTGAAATATATGTAATGGCAATATTAAATGAAAAATACCCTAGATGTCACTTCTATGATAAAGAATCAATACTAGGAATGTTTAGGAGGACACATCATGAACAAAGTTATTTTTACTGCTATTAAAAAACCCAAGGGCTGGGTGTGGTGGCGCACGCCTTTAATCCCAGCACTTGGGAGGCAGAGGTAGGAAGATCGCCATGAGTTTGAGGCCACCTTGAAAATACAGAGTGAATTCCAGGTCAGCCTGGACTAGAGTGAAACCCTACCTCAGAAAAAATAAAACAAACAGAAGTAGGAGGATCACTGTGAGTTTGAGGCCAGCCTGAGACTTGAATGACTGCCAGGACAGCCTGAGCTAGAGTGAGACCCTACTTCAAAACAGAAGAAAAGTAAGAATTTTACCTGTCCCTAGGGAGAGCAGTCCATGCCAAACTATGTGATGTTCCAGCTGAGATCTGCTGAATAGCTATGCCATCTAAACCACTCACTTTCTTTGGTTTAGTAATAGGACCTGTTGAATTTCCTTGGCCACATTGCCCCATTGAGTTATTGCCCCAGGCATAAACTTCATTATCTAAAAACAAAACAAGGTATAACAATATAAGCCTAAATTTGAATTAATGGCCAACATGGGCTATACAGAAGGTCTGTCTCAAAATACAAATATAAATATAAATAAAATGACATTACCATGAGAAAGAGCCAAACAATGACTGTCTCCAATAGAAATATCAACTATTCTTGTAGCAGCCAATTCTTCAATAAGCTTGGGTCTCAAAGCAGTGGCTTCTGAGGAACCACAACCTAGACAAGCCCCACAGCCCCAAGCGTAGACCTGGAATGAGAAATACGTCACAAATATGTCACTAAAATAGTTATTAAATTAATTCTAAAATTCTAAATTTCTAAAAAGAAATATTAGCTATCAAACAAGAGTGGCTTGATTTAAGTAACAACTTTCTAGTGTTAAATAAATTTACTGGGGCTGAGGTAAAGACCTCAGTTCAAGTCCCAGCAGCCATATAAAAATGTTTGGTGTGACAGCAGACACCTGTAATCCCAATGCTGAGGAGGTAAAGACAAAAGTATCCCTAGGCTTGCAGGCTAACCAGTCTAGTTGGTGAGCTTCAAGCCAATGAGAGGCTTTGTCTCAAAAAGTAAGGAGTGGGGGTTGGAAAGATGGCTTACCAGTTAAGGCCCTTGCCTGCAAAGCCAAATGACCCAGGCTCAATTCCCCAGGACCCACTTAAGCCAGATGCACAAGGTGGTGCATGTGTGCAGAGTTCGTTTACAGTGGCTGAAGGCCCTGGTGCACCCATTCTCTCTATGTACCTCTTTCTCTTTCCCCTCTCAAATAAATAAAAATAAAAAATTGGAAGTGGCTTTCCTGAAGATAACACTCGAGTTCCTTTGGCCTTTACCTGCAATGTACCCACATACGCATACAAATAAACATGCATGCACACATGAGCTCTTGTGCAGAAAGAAAACAAAAACAGTATTTATTGTTTTGATCATTTTAAAGATGGTCATGGTGCCAGGAGACAGATCAACAAGAGTAACTGATAACTGAGAAGCAAGCACACCAGCCCTTGGCCGCCTCACCTGATAACCACATAAAGTATTATACCATAAACACACCCAAGACAACTCACAATAAATAGTACTCCATTGCAACAAATTTCTGCAGCTTGTTTGTTTCCCAAGAAAAATATAAAATCTCATTACAGGAGTAAAAAATGGTCACAGTGATTTATTGTACTGTTTCAAATTGTCAATGCATTGCAGTGTGACTCAAATCTTGGCAACATGCTAAGAAGAAGTGGCTGTGAAGCACTCAGCACTACATGAGATGTCTACATCACCCTCTCAAGGCTTAGGAAACACTGCAGAACAGGGAGAATAAGAATAGAGGATGGGGAGGTGTGTTGTAGATTGATGTCTTCCAGATATGACATGGGGGCTGGAGAGATGGCCTAGTGGTTAAGCGCTTGCCTGTGAAGTCTAAGGACCCCGGTTCAAGGCTCGATTCCTCAGGACCAACATTAGCCAGATGCACAAGGGGGCACATGCATCTGGAGTTCGTCTGCAGTGGCTGGAGGCTCTTTGCGCCCATGCTCTCGCTCTCGCTCTCTGCCTCTTTCTTTCTATCGCTCTCAAATAAATAAATAAAAATGAAAAAAAAAAACCAGATATGACATGGCCACTGCATTCATGACCTCGCAGTGACTTTTTTCACCTGTACAAGACCTGCACAATATCAGACTCATCAACATTCTGTCGTGGATGGTGGAGAAGGGGGATAAAAAGACATCAAAGTACCAGAGTGACTAGCTGGAAAGAAGGGGGTTCTGTATGAAGGGGGCAGGGAAGGAGAGCATAAGAAGGTAATGGGATGGGATTAGAATCAAAACATATACACGTATAAAAATTTTAAATAAATATCCACTGTTTAGGCAGATAAATACCTGGGCTAAAAACAATGATCACAATTAAAACGGAAGGAAAGATGTGAGATAGTCTGCCAAAGCTGCTACTTATTTGTTTGCATTTTGTTATAATGAACATTCTTGGTAGCTTTACAAATGTTATTGCAAAACTTTTTTTTTTTTTTTTCCCCGAGGTAGGGTTTTACTCTAGCTCAGGCTGACCTGGAAGTCACTCTGTATTCTCAGGGTGGCCTCGATCTCATGGTGATCCTCCTACGTCTGCCTCCCGAGTGCCAAGATTAAAGGCATGTGTATGTGCCACCACACCTGGCGTGCAAAACTTTTTTTTTTTTTTAATTTTTCTTACACTGCAGATTAAACCAAGATGGGCTATATAAATCACAAAACTGATGTTCAGGATCTATTTGAAATGGTTTCTCCTCATTTTTATAATAATTTTAATTACCACTTACAAAGAGTATCTATCAGTAGTCAAAATAGATCTACTTGAAAATTTCAATTTTTTCTAGTAACAAAATAACTACTACCTGATGGCTGGGAGTAGAGCTGTGTGACGAAAGGAAGAGGATAAAATGATGAATTTGACTGCCAATTTGGAACTGTGAACAAAACCAAAACAATGAGCAAGCCAGGAGTGGTGGCGCACGCCTTTAATCCCAACACTGGGGAGGCAGAGGTAGGAGAATCACTGTGAGTTTGAGGCCAGCCTGAGAACACACAGTAAATTCCAGGTCAGCCTGGGATCAAGGGAAACCCTATCTCGAAATACAAAAAAAACAAAATGAGCAAACTGAATACAAAGATATTATCTTTCTTATAGCAAGGCTTTTGTGTTGTTATGTTTTGTCTTCTTGTTATTTTAGGACAGGTAAAACTTCTTCAACAAAGAAGAGCACAGAAGGCTAAGGAGATAGCTTCATGGGTTTGCTTGCCAGACAAGCATGAGGGTATGTAAGGGTTCCTAAAATGGCCTGAGTTCAAGGCCAGGCACCTATTTACAAAGATGAACACAGGCTGGAGGGACAGCTCAGTGGTTAAGGTGTTTGCCTGCAAAGCCAAAAGACCCTGGTTTGATTCCCCAGGACCCACATAAGCCAGATGCATGGGGGGGGGGCACATGCATCTGGAGTTTGTTTGTAGTGGCTGGAGGCCCTGGCACGCCCATTCTCTCTCTCTCTCTCTCTCTCAAAAAAAAAAAAAAAAAAAAAAGCCAGGTGTGGTGGTGCATACCACCCTGAGAGACTCCATAGTGAATTACAGGTCAGCCTGGGCTAGAGTGAGACCCTACCTAGAAAAAAAAAAAAAGCTGAGCATGGCCATGCACGCCTATTACCCCAGTCCTGTGGGGGACAGAGACCAGAGAGAATAGCTGGGACTTACTGGTCAGCCAGTCTGACTGAAAACAGCAGCTCCAGGTTCAATGAGACACGAACAAGGAAACAAGAAGAACAGGGACAGAGGAGGACATAAGACATTCTCCTCTGACCACAGGTGTGCTCACAGGATACACACACCTATAACTAGACTTGCACAATAATGGGCTCATCAACATACTGTTATGGATGGTGGAGAAAGGGGTGGGGGAGAGACTTCAAAGTAGAAGACTGACTCACTGGAAAGAAGAGGGTGCAAAAGAAATCAGGAACTAAACACAAAGTAAAAATTATTAAAATCTTAATCAAAGTATAAATATAGTATTGTTGCCAGGTGTGGTGGCGCACGCCTTTAATCCCAGCACCTGGGAGGCAGAGGTAGGAGGATAGCCGTGAGTTCGAGGCCACCCTGAGACTACAGAGTGAATTCCAGGTCAGCCTGGACTAGAGTGAGACCCTACCTCGAAACACCAAAAAAAAAAAAAAAAGTATTGTCACTCAGTATGGCCCTCTCACAGTTCTCTTATAAGCTCTTTCAATTTGTCTTGGCTAAAGATGTAGCTCAGCTGGTACAGCCCTTGCTCAGCATGAATAAAGCCCTGGGTTGATCCCAAGTTCTACATATACAAACACACACTTGCCTTGCAATTAAGAATTAGATTTTGCTATATGCAAATATGTAACCAATCGTGAGCACTGAATATGACTGATGAGACTGAGACAGACACTCCATGTTCAGCAAGTGTAACAGTAAGCAGAATGACTACAACAGAAAAGTATTTCTCTCACTTTGCATTTTATAAAAATATACATTTGAAGCTGAGCTTGGTGGTGCATGCCTTTAATCCCAGCACTCAGGAGGCAAAGGTAGGAGGATCACCATGAATTCGAGGCCACCCTGAGACTACATAGTGAATTCCAGGTCAGCCTATCTTGAAAAACCAAAAAAAAAAAAAAAAAAAAATTTGACTTGACATAGCAATGTACTAATAATACAACTATTCTATACAGCAAATAATTCATAAGTTCCTTTGATATTCAATGTAATAGATTTACTGTTTATTATTTACCAGTAGTTAAATAGTTGTTGATAATATGTAGAAATTTTATGTGCAAATATATGATCATTTGTAAACAAAGCAGAAATTATTTCCATTTCCATAAAAGAAGCATATGACACTCAAGTCTATGATTTGTTGGTGACTATACATCAAATAGGTGAAGCAATTTCAATTCATGGATTTTACTACAAATCCTATGGTGAGAAACATGTAAGAACAAGTTTTAAATGTGTAAATAACTAACGTGAAATTTAAGATGGAAATTTTTAGATTTTAAGATACAAAGCATTCTGATCTCTAAAAGATAACTAAACTATATGCAGATTTCAGCTTTACTGCTTGCCTGCTTTGTCAAAGGACAATGTTATACCACCACATGTCATGTAATGAGCTCCTATGTGAGACAATATTGTCAGGCTACTGTCATACCTGGTCCCTCCTTATTACCCAATAACAAATAGGAAATAATCAAAATATATATGTGAAGTTCAAACTGTTAAGGAACCATAAATTCTGACTATCTCAGGTATAAATAACCCTGCTCTTCAGAAATTACCAGCCCTCCCTGATTATTTTCCATATGAAAGTATCTTCTTTATCTTTTGTTTTTGTCTTCTTTTTTTTTTAAATTTCATATCATTAGTCCCACCAAGATCTTCTTTTACTTTCCTCAACTATTCTGTCACCTGTAGGAGCCCATTCTGTGGTACTATGATTTGGGGGGAAAGGTTTAAAAGGTTCTAAGTACTAATATAAAATCAATCTACTGGGCTGGAGAATGGCTTAGCAGTTGAAGCGCTTGCCTGAGAAGCCTAAGAACTCATGTTTGAATCTCCAGGTTACACATCAGCCACACGCACAGTGACGCAAGTGCACAATGTCACACGTGCACACAAGGGGGCGCATGCGTCTGAAGTTTGTTCACAGTGGCTGAACGCCCTGGCGTGCTGTCTCTCAAAATAATATTTTTTAATCTATCTTCTATAAAATACAAGAGCAAAGGAAAATATGAATCAAAAGCAGGTAAGAAAACCTGGTTCCTTTTTAGATGTACTACTTCAGAGAAAACAAGGGATTTCATTTTGCAGTTGCCTAAATTTTTTTTTTAATTTCAAATTTTAAAATAATTAACTTTTTTGTTTGCTTTTTTTGAGGCTGGGTCTCACTCTAGCACTGTAACTCTCACTCTGTAGTCCCTGGCTGGCCTTGAGCTCACAGCGATTCTCCCATCTCTACCTCCCAAGTGCTGGGACTAAAGGCATGCACCACCACACCCAGGCCAGAAATTACTTTTTATACACCTAGTCCTCAGACACATTACTTTACGTGCATTCTTTAGTCTTACCTGTCCTGTTGACGTCAAAGCAAGTGAAGATTGGCTCCCAGCACAGACTTTGCGAATAAACATTCCTTGTAAAGCTTCAATTACTTTAGGTTTATACACTCTATTGGTATCACCATGGCCAAGTTTGCCTAAGGGGGAACACCTCAAGTTACAAAACTTACATGTTTTAAAGAACCTATTATTTTTGTAAGTACCAATGTCCATAAAGTTCTCCAGCCTTTACATCAACAGCTTGACAGACTTGGAAAACTAAAGTTTGTTATAAGAAAGTTAAGAAAGTAGAAGAATCACTGTGAGATCTAGGCTAGCTGGGCTACAGAATGAGTTCCAGGTCAGCCTGGGCTACAGTGAGACTCTACCTTGAAAAAAACAAAAAAGTTAAAAGAAAGATTAAAAACAAAGTTAAGAACCAACAACTAACCAGCAATTTAAAAATATCACTTTAAGAACACAAGGACAGTAATTTTGTTCTCTGTCTCCTTTTAGTAGACATGTATCTAACTTCAAATGTGCTGGCAGGTAAGCTGGGCATAACAATATATATCTATAATTCCAACACTTAAGAGCAGAAGGATCGCAGCAAGTTCAAAGCCAGCCAGGGTTACATACTGAGACCTTGCATAAAAAAAAAAAAAAAAAAAAGTGCTGGCATGTACTACACAAGAATGTATCACTAAAGTTTTAAAAATTTAAAAAGGATTCAATCATCCATAAAATAGAAAACTTTAAGGAAAAACAAATTGGTTAGCATAGAAATTGAGCTACCCTTAAAATTAATGAAATATATTCTATTTAAATTGTTTCATAAATTATTATAACTTGTTTTGACTTTTTTGTTGTTGTTGTTTTTCAAGGTAGGGTCTTACTCTGGCCCAGGCTGACCTGGAGTTCACTATGTAGTCTCATACTGACCTCAAACTCACAGTGATCCTCTTACCTCTGCCTCCCAAGTGCTCAGATTAAAGGCTTTAATTTTTGTTTTTGAGACAAGATCTTGCTATGCAGCCCAGTTGGCTTCTAACGCTCAACTGGTTCTCTTACCTCAGCCTTCTGAGTACTGGGATAGCAAGAGAATACCATGATACTTGGGTAAAATTATCTTCATTTTAATATCTAGCATTGTGGACCAATAGAAGCACATAAGCAGCCACAGTGCTGAGAGAATGACGAGCATACGTACATCCACATGGTCCCTCGCTGCAGTGAGTTATTTGCCTTCTCTCCTTTCTATTTGTGTCCTCACAATAGGAGGGGGAGAATCATTGTTTTTAATACTGAAAAATTTGGGGCTACATAGATACTCCACAATGATAAATTGGTTTTGTAAGTTATACTTCAACAAACACATAAAACAATACTTTAAACCTTATATTATTAAGTATTTATTTATTTATTTACTTGAAACAGAAAAAGGCAGACAGAGAGAAAAGAGGAAGATAGAGAGAGACTGGGCACACCAGGGCCTCCAGCCACTGCAAATGAACTCCAGATGCATGTGCCACCTTGTGCATCTGGTTTTATACGGGTCCTGGGGAATTGAACCTGGGCCCTTTGGCTTTGCAGACAAGTGCCTTAACCACTAAGCCTTCTCTCCAGCCTACTTTAAGCTTTTTTGGGGAAAAAAAAAGTGACTTTTTTGACATAGGAAAGATATTTACTAAAATACTGCTAAATTAAAACCAGCAAGTTATATAATAATATATTGATTGTGTAAGTCCACTTTTTTCTTTTTTTTTTAATTATTAGATTCGTGTCCTCTTTTTTTGACATCAAATCTTTTTATTTGTTTCTATTTATGTATTTGAGAAAGACAGACAGAGAGAAAGAGGCAGAGAGAGCGAACGAGAATGGGCATGCCAGGGCCTCCAGCCACTGCAAATGAACTCCAGATGTATGTGCCGCTTGTGCACTGAGCCTCGAACTGGGGTCCTTAGCCATCTCTCCATCCCTTTGTTTCTTTTTTAAAAAAAAGACATGTAGCCAGACATAGTGGTGCACACCTTTAACCCCAGCACTCAGGAAGCAGAGGTAGGAGGATCATGTGAGTCTGAAGCCACGTTGAGACTAGTGAATTCTGGGTTAGCCTGGGGCTAGAGTGAGACACTACCTTGAAACCCCCCCCCCCAAAAAAAGATATGTGTTCAGGGGTTAGAGAGAGAGCACTGTAGTTGCTATGTATGCTACTCTGATGACAAACGTTCAGCTCCCTAAATTCAAGAAAAACCACAAACCGACCACTGTGGCATTAAGCAGCATCCAACAATCACTAGAGCCCCTGCCTCAAA
Organism: Jaculus jaculus; assembly: GCF_020740685.1. NCBI lineage: Eukaryota > Metazoa > Chordata > Mammalia > Rodentia > Dipodidae > Jaculus > Jaculus jaculus. The sequence continues at coordinate 10,958,308 of NC_059111.1, forward strand.
CAAGGTAGAAGGTGAGCATTAACACTCAAAGGTGTTCTGTAACCTCCACAAGCAAGCCATGGCACATATGCATATGCACACACACACACACACACACACACACACACAAATTTATAAAGACATATATCCAAATATACATACAACTTTGTATAACATGTATGTTTAGAAATCTAATACCAATGTGTAAATAATGATTAAAGCAATAATAGAAGAAATGCTATTTTAGTTTTCTATTTCTGGTCATCTGCATTTGGGGTTTGTCTACAGTAGGCAGGAGTACCTGAAAAAGAAAAATTTTTCAAAATTTTAAGTAATTTTTTACATACCATTGTCACCTCCTCCAAAAGACCACACAGTTCTCCCATCTTTAGATAAAGCAATAGTATGTGAACTGCCACAAGAAACTTCTCCTACATTGCTAATGTCTTTTACTAATGTTGGAATGTTACGGCTATTACTGTCACCGTGACCTTGGATAAAAAACACATAACAAAGAAACAATGTTAATGCTTTCTTTCGAGGCCATAACTTTACAAGTATAATTAATATTACAACATGTTTTTAAATGCAACTACATTAAAAACAATCATTTATAGCTCCTCCACTAATATTCTAGGATACTCCTACATTTGGGGCATCCAGGCATTTTAGTGACCATCAGAACATTCTAAAAAAGCTCCTGTCTCAGTACTACCCCTGGTCTGTCTTATACTATGTGCTCATGTTGCTTGTTTTCAATACAAACCTCAGGGTCACTACGTATGCTTCTGACCCCTGAAACCTTACAGTGCCTGGTTACCACAGGCACTTGATAAATATTTACTGGATTAAATTACACCTTAGATGCCAGCACTATGTAAGTATATCTTTCTCTGAACTGAAAACTAACAAAGTACATGGTCTATGAAGCCTAGCCTCACTGGTTCTTAGTAACTATCATTTCTATTTTGTGAGACTAACTTCAATTTTAACAAAATCTTACCTAATCTTCCAAAGTCTCCTTCACCCCATGTATATAATTCACCATCCTCTGTGACAGCAGCACTGTGTCTGTATCCAGCTGACACACAAACAACAACCTGCATCGCACATAAAGAAAGTGATGAGCACACACATGCGCATGCTGGAGCACATGGGCTGTGCCTAGCGCTGCACACCGAGGCTTCAGGGGCATCATTACTGTCCGCTCACGCAGAAAGTACCATGCTCAGTGGTGGAGCTGCGCTCCAGTCAGAAGCTAGCTAACATCAAGTAACTGTCCATACTGTTTTCCAAGACCTGGACCCTGCTTTCTACCCAACAAGAGGACTTCTCTCAATCCAAACAAAGGCACCGGACTTACTAGCAGGGGCCCTTAAGACGTTAGTCTAATCACTAGCAGAAGTGCTTTATCACCAATCAAGTTTTTACTAAGCAGGAGTTGGACAGAGCTCAACACTGTGAAACAACTACAACTTTTAAAATCCAACAGTAACATTAAACTTTTGGTCTTGGCTAATGAAAAAGAAAAGCTCATTATACATATAAGGATAACTCTCAAAAATACATTGACTACTACCAATATAAGCAGCATATAAGTTTATAGTAAACCCCTGACAGCACCTCTTTTCCCTGAAGAAGCTGACCTTGATTAGGAGAATCAGCATAATAGGGACATGCAGCAATATACCTTACATACCTTCTAATCCTGATCAAAATCATCAGCTACTGGGCTGGAGAGATGGCTCAGCAGTTAAAGGCACCTGCCTGCAAAGCCTGGCTGTTTGGATTTTATTCCCCAGTATCCACATAAAGCCAGATGCACAAAGCTTATGTGTTTAGAGTTCATTTTCAGTGGCTCTACGCCCTGGTATACCCATTCATTCTGTGTATGTGTGTTTATGTGTGTCTGTATCTGTACTTGCAAATAAATAAATAAATTTTAAAAAGAAAAATGGGGGAAAAGCCTTATTAATCTTCAAATATGAAATATAAGAAATTTAAGTTTGAGGTTCAATTAAAATATATGAGTACAAGGGGCTGGAGAGGTGGCCCAGAGTTTGTTACAGGCACTTGCTGGCAAAGTCAGAAAGCCTGGGTTTGCTGTCCTAGTACCCACATAAAGCCAGATGTACAATGTGGTGCTATGTGTCTGGAGTTTGTTTGCAGTGGCAGGAGGCCCTGGCACACCAATACTCACTCTTCTCTCTCACTCTTGTCTGCATCTATCTCTCTATCTCTCTCAAATTAATTAATTAATTAAAAAAAAAAAAACAGGCCATGGGGCTGTAGAGATAGATGGCTTAGTGGTTGAAGCACTTGCCTGCAAAGCCAAAGGAACTAGCTTCGATTCCCCAGGATTCATGTAAGCCAGATGTACAGGGTGGAATTCGTTTGCAGCAATTAAAGGCCCTGGTGCACCCATTCTCTCTTTCTCTTTCTCTCTCTCTCTCTCTCTCTCTCTCTCTCTGCCTTGCTTTAGATACCTGCCTCTCTCTCTCTCTGAAATAAATAATTTTTTTAAAAAATAGGCTGAGTATGGTGGTGCATGCCTTTAATCCAAGGACTTGGGAAGCAGAAGTAGGAGAACCAATGTAAATTCAAGGCCAGCCTGGGATTACAGTGAGTTCTAGGTCATCCTGGCCTACAGTGAGACCCCACCTTGTTTAAAAAAAATTTTTTTTTAATATGAGCACCTAATAACAGAACTTTTAACATTTTATCAGGAAATTACTAACCTAAAATGTAACATTTTTGTTCTTCATGGTATTCAAACTATGTAATAAAAATTGGATATTCAGGGACTGGAGAGATGTCTCTGTGACTAAACACACTTCTTTGCAAAGCTTGACAGCCTGGGGCAATTTCCCACAAAATGGCACATGCATCTAGAGTTTATTTGCAATAGCAGCAGGTCTTGGCATGCCCACATTCATATTTATTCTTTCTCTCTCAAATAAATAATATTTTAATTTTTGATATTCAAAAGATATAAGAAATTGGATTAAAGAAAAAAAGTATCAAGTATGGTGGCATATGCTTTTAATTCCAGCACTTAGAAGGCAAAGGTAGGAGGATTTCTGATTTGGAGACAGGCCTGGGACTATACAGTGAGTTCCAAGTCAGCCTGAGCTACAGTGAAAGTCTATCTCAAAAAAAAAAAAAAAAGAAGAAGAAGAAGAAGGGGGTGGGGAGGGAAGGAAGAAAAAGAGGAGGAGGAAAAAAAAATAAGCCAGGCATGGTAGTGCACACCTTTAATCTCAGCACTCAGGAGGCAGAGGTAGGAGGATTGCCATGAGTTTGAGGCCAGCCTGGGACTACATAGTAAGTTCTCGGTCAGCCTAGGCTAGGGTGAGATACTTTTGGGGGAAAAGGTAAAAAAGAAAAGAAAGGTAGAAGAAACAGAAAAATACAATTTTACACAGTATTTATCTAAAGGTCCTTAGAACACCACATTCAACATCTTTTCTTTTCTTTTCCTTTTCCTTTCTTTGCTTTTCTTTACTTTTCCTTTTCTTTTCTTCTTGGTTTTTCAAGGTAGAGTCTTACTCTAGGTCAGGCTGACCTGGAATTCACTATGTAGTCTCAGTGTGAAATGAACTCACAGCAATCCTCCTACCTCTGCCTCCCAAATGCTGGGATTAGTGGTGTGTGTCACCAGCTACCACTGCTGGTTTATATTTTCTTTCTTTTGAGAAAGGGCCCCACTTCAAACTGGCAATCCTCCTGCCTCTTCTGGGATTGCAGATGTATGCTACCACATCCAGCATATTCTGTATGTTATCAAGAATCCTCTGGGGCTGGAGAGATGGCTTAGCAGTTAAGCGCTTGCCTGTGAAGCCTAAGGACCCCGGTTCGAAGCTCGGTTCCCCAGGTCCCAAGTTAGCCAGATGCACAAGGGGGCGCACGCGTCTGGAGATCGTTTGCAGAGGCTGGAAGCCCTGGCGCACCCATTCTCTCTTTCTCTCCCTCTATCTGTTTTTCTCTCTGTGTCTGTCGCTCTCAAATAAATAAATAAATAAATAAATTTTAAAAAAATTTAAAAAAAAAAGAATCCTCTGATATTTTCAAAGTGCAGTGTTACAAAACTATTACTTCAAGATTCATCTATAAATTAAAATGCATTAAGTTATAGCTGAGTAAAATGCATTTGATAGTCAACTCTATTAAGAAAACTTCTCACCGGGCGTGGTGGCGCACGCCTTTAATCCCAGCACCCGGGAGGCAGAGGTAGGAGGATTGCCATGAGTTCAAGGCCACCCTGAGATGACAGAGTTAATTCCAGGTCAGCCTGGACCAGAGTGAGACCCTACCTCAAAAAAACCAAAAAAGGGGCTGGAGAGATGGCTTAGCGGTTAAGCGCTTGCCTGTGAAGCCTAAGGACCCCGGTTCGAGGCTCGGTTCCCCAGGTCCCACGTTAGCCAGATGCACAAGGGGGCGCATGCGTCTGGAGTTTGTTTGCAGAGGCTGGAAGCCCTGGCACGCCCATTCGCTCTCTCTCCCTCTACCTGTCTTTATCTCTGTGTCTGTCGCTCTCAAATAAATAAATAAATAATTTTTTAAAAGCCAAAAAAAAAAAGAAAACTTCTCATGAAGGAAAAAATGGATTTACATTCCATTATAAAATTAAATTTTATACTTTACAAAGATTTTTATATAAGAAAACTTTCACAGAAAGAACTATATGTTAAATGAAGAAACACACATAAGTTTATCTCTTTAAAGTAAAATAAAAATAAAATCACGAGATCTAGATTGTTTCTAATGGCACCAACTACTTAGATGACCTTTGACAAAAACACTAATTGCTTTATTCAAGTCTGTTAAAATACCAACTCCTAGGCTGGAGGGATAGCTTAGCAGTTAAGGTGTTTGCCTACAAAGCCAAAGGACCCAGGTTCAATTCCCCAGGACCCACGTTAGCCAGATGCACAAGGGGGCACACACATCTGGAGTTCATTTGCAGTGGCTGGAGGCCTTGGCGTGCCCATTCTCATTCTCTCTCTCTCTCACTTGCTCACTTTGTCAAATAAATTAAAAAAAAAAAATGTTAGGAAAAATACCAACTCCTCCAAGAGCATTCTCTAACCCCATTATTTAATATCACACCCTGCCAAGTTAGTCTAGTATATTCAATTTTTATGTATATATGTGTGTATACGTCTATATACTATGTGTGTGTGTGTGTGTGTATGTGCACACTGTCTGTTCACTACTATATATCCAATGTCTAAAACACAGGCTAACACATGGAAGGTGCTAAGTGTTTGCTGATTCTCAGCTTCCTCACCTATGAAATGAGGAAAATTAACAGTATTTCTAAGAAGAAAGTAAGAATTATAATTGAGCCCAGTACAATGGCATGCACGTGTACTTGCAGTTACTCTAAAGGCTGAAGCAGGAGGATTTCTTAACCCCACAAGTTCAAGACTCTTTTGAGGGCTGGTGAAATGGCTTAGAGGTTCAGGGGCTTGCCTGCAAAGCCAAAGGACCCAGATTCAATTCCCTAGGACCCACGCAAGCCAGATGCACAAGGGGGCGCACACATCTGAAGTTCATCTGCAGTGGCTGGAGGCCCTGGTGTGCCCATTCTTTCTCTCTCTCTCTCTCTCTCTTTCCCTATTTCTCTCTCTCAAATAAATAAATATAAATATTTTGAAAAAGCTCTTTTGAGCAAAACAATCAGACTCCATCTCAAAAAACTATAAGTGCTCACAGAATTAAAACTGAAATTGGGACTGGAGGAATGGCTTAGCAGTTAAAGCACTTGCCTACAAAAACCAAAGCACCAAAGTTCAATTCCCCAGGACACACATAGGCCAGATGCACAGGGTGGCTCACGTATCTGGAGTTCTTTGCAGTGGCTAGAGGCCCTGGCATGCCCATTCTCCCTCTCTCCCTCCAATCCCCCCCCCCATACACACACCTCTCTGCCTCTTTCTGTCAAATCAATAAAATAAAAATAAAGTATTAAAAACTGAGTGTGGTGGCACATGCCTTTAATTCCAGCACTTGGGAGGCTGTGAGTTTGAGGCCAGCCTGAAAACCACATATTGAATTCCAGGTCAGCCTGGGCTAGAGCAAGACTCTACTTTGGGGAAAAAAAAAAAAAAAAGTATTAAAAAAACCTGAAGTTAGGTTGGGGGAGATTGCTCAGTGGTTAAAGGCCCTTGTTTGCAAAGCCTGCCAGCCCAGGTTCAGCCTCAATTCGAATGCCCAGAACCCACATAAAACCAGATGTACAAAGTGGTGCATGCATTTGCATTGTGTTTGCAATAGCAGGAAGACCTGGAGTGCCCATTCCCTGTATCTGTCTCTCCCTCCCCCCACAAATAAATAAAATATTAAAAAAATAAAAAACCTGGCCGGGCGTGGTGGCGCACACCTTTAATCCCAGCACTCGGGAGGCAGAGGTAGGAGGATCGCTGTGAGTTCGAGGCCACCCTGAGACTCCATAGTGAATTCCAGGTCAGCCTGGGCTAGAGTGAGACCCTACCTTGAAAAACCAAAAAAAAATTAAAATAAAAATAAAAAACCTGAAATTAAAATTGAACAATGTATTTGAAAGCATTCAGTAAACTATAAAGCAAATATACAAAACATAAAAGACAACCAGTAAGGGTCAAAGGGTAGCTCAGAATGAATACATAAAAATCTTCAATGTATTGTCAATTATTATACTTTTGTATCTAATTATTTTTATTTATTTGTTTTATTTTTTTGTTTTTTTACTTATTTCTAATTATTTTTTAAATTCAAAAGGGAAGGACATACCTTTCCCTGCAGAGGGCCCTGAATAAGCTTGGGATACTTTTGGGTTGAACTATTTCCATGCCCCAGTTTTCCATAATCACCATCTCCCCAGCTGAAGACTTCTCCTTCTGTAGTAAAAGCTAAAGTGTGGCCATCAGAGCCCTTTGAAGATGAAACCTTCTTAATGGACCTGTGAGGCTCAAAGGTTAGCTTTTTTAAAGTAGACTGATTATTGGAGTCACCGAGGCCCAGTCTCCCATAGCTGCCTTTACCACAAGCTCTGACAGAACCATCCGTAGAAATGACAAAAGTACAATACTGTCCAGCTTCAATCTAGAAAAGAACAAACAAATCATAAATATAAAATGCTTTGGTGAGAATCAGAGTCTGTTTTATCAAAAGACTAAAAGGATTGTCTTTTAAAGCAGGATATGGCATGATTCTCCACAGAGACAAAGTAAATAGAAAATTAAGAAACCATTAGTGATATCTTCATTCTAACTTCATTGCTGGAATCAAATATGACCTTTTAAGAGCATTTACCAGGTCATGATTAAATGAATCAGTTGGGGAAGGGAAAATTTTTTCCCTATAAATTTTCTAAGAGTCCATTATGGTATGAGTCCTTCATATAAGAACATATACTCTTTTTTTTAAAAAAAAAAAAAAAGGTCAGGCGTGGTGGCACACAACTTTAATCCCAGCACTCGGGAGGCAGAGGTAGGTAGATCACCGCCGTTGAGTTTGAGGCCACCCTGAGACTACATAGTAAATTCCAGGTCAGCCTGGGCTAGAGTGAGACCCTACCTCAAAAAACCAAACAAACAAAAAAGAACATATAATCTGCATACATTTTAGAAACAAACACAACTTGATAAAAATAATAGTAAAACAGAAGGTTATACCTTGGGCAACAAAACAGAAAAACATGTTCACAATAGGAAAGTGAAATGCCAACTGGAGAGAGGGAAAAGTCCTGTCCTTATCCAGTCTTATTTGTGTTGGATATAATGGTAAAATCTGCTGCCATTCATTGTTTCTTTTAAAAATCCAAGTCCAATTTAATCTTTTGAACTTAGAAAAGCTGCCAGGAATATGAAAAACAAAAAAAAAAATGCAGTTTTCCATTAAAATGAAAAACTGATGCCAATGTGGTACTGAAATAGCACAGATTAGAAACAATAAAGAATTTTCACTAGCTAGAAAAAGGTATGACTAAATCCCCATTATCTAGTAGTTCATAAAGTCAATAAGGAACTTACGGTCTGAGCGTCAGAGAAACTAGGAGCCAGTTTGGGTTGGAGTATTTTCTCCTGTGTGCCTTCTACCAACTGATGGCTACTATTGCTCCCCCAGACATAGACCTCACAGGTTTCAGAGACAAGGGGAGCATCACCAGTCTGAATGCTATCTGGGCTAGCACATGTTCTTGAGTAGTCAGAAGCCATTCTACAAACCTATAAAATATTTGAAAATATGCAAAGATAATCAAGTTTTTCTTAGTCACAACATTTTTGGAAGTTAAAAACAATACTGAAATGAATTACTACTTCTAATCAATTACTTTAATACTCGGTTACTCATATCTAAAAGTAACATGTCAAAAATTAAATAAAATAACAGTAACATACAGTCTTAAATAAAGATAGCAAGCACTTACTTACATGGGATAAATCATTAAAAAATATTAGTAAAAAGACAAAACTGGGAAGGGGAGATATATAATCATGCCTTTTTAAAGAAAAATGTGAACAACATTACATAAAATTAACATCTGAAAAAGCAAAGTAGGCTAGAAGGATTGCTCAGTGGTTAAAGGAGCTTGTTTGCAAAGCCTGATGGCCTGAGTTCAATTCCTCATTACCCATGTAAAGCCAAATGCACAAAGTGGCACATGCCGCTGCAGTTCTTTTGTAGTGGCAGGAGGCCCTGGTACACCTATACTTACTCTCTTTCTGTCTGTCTCTTTCTGTTTCTCAAATTAAAAAAACCTAATAAAAGTAGAAAAAAAGCACTGATAACCCTATCACCTTAACATAATGTTACCTTATTTTGCCATTTTCATATACACATTCTTTAACATGATCATTATAGTGAATATATTTAAGTAATAAATGATATAAAAGATTTGCCCAAAAATTTGTTCATGACTGAACAAATAATATTCTATCTAAGGTAAAAATCACACCTACTGAGCTGGAAATATGGTTTAGTGGTTAAGGTGCTTGCCTGTGAAACCTAAGGACCCATGTTTGATTCTTCAGATCCCACGTAAGTGTACAAGGTCATACATGCACACAAAATGGCACATGGGTCTGGAGTTTGATTACAGTGGCTAGAGGCCCTGGCATGGCAATTCTGTCTCTCTCACTCTTGTTCTCTTGCATTTTAAAAAAGCCAGTCTGTTGGGCTTGCCTCAAAAAAAAAATCATCACTTGTCCTTTGATTCTTTCTACTTGTTATACAGGCCATTTAAAAAAAAATGTTAATATGGGCTGAAGAGATGGCTTAGTAATTAAGGCGCCTGCCTGTGAAACCTAAGGACCCAGGTTTGATTTTTCCAGTACCTATGTAAGCCAGATGCACAAAGTAGGACATAAATCTGGAGTTTGTTTACAGTGGCTAGAGGCCCTGAATGGGTTTGCGTGCCCATATTTTCTCTCTCCTCTCTCTAATAAATAAATTGAAAAATAATTTTTTTGGACAAGGTTTCAAGCATCCCAAGCAGGTCTAGAACTTGCTATGTGGCCAAGGATGGCCTTGAACTTTCTTTTTTTTTTTTTTAATTTTTATTTGAGACACACAGAGAGAGAGAGAATGGATGCACCAGGGCCTTTAGCCACTGCAAACGAACTCCAGACACATGTGCCACCCTGTTCATCTGGCTTACGTGGAACCTGGAGAATTGAACCTGGGTCCCTAAGTTTTGCAGGCAAGTGTCTTAACAGAAGCCATCCTTAAAAAATGTTATTTAAAAAATTTTTTTTTATTATTTCTGTTGAAAAGAACATTAGAAATGAGACTATTTTAAAAAAGATAACAATCTCCTGTGATTCTTAAAACATACTATACCAAATTAATTTCCAAAATGGTGCTATATTATATTACCATTAATACATGAATGGAAAATTGTCCTAAAAACAGTGATAGCCTACAGCAACTCAGCAAACATATATAAAATGAAAATTATCAGGCTGGAGAGATGGCTAGGCAGTTAAGGGGCTTGTCTACAAAGACTAACACTGAGCAACCTCAAGCCCACAGTGGATTTTTTTTTTATCAACTCAAATAAACTCAATGAAAGATATTAACTCTGACTATAAATACAATCAGTATTTTATTTTCCTTTATGTCATGTGAGGGTTTTTTTAATAATCAAGAAAAATAATTAAAAAATATCTTAAAAAGTCAATGTAGGGGCTGGAAGATGGCTCAGTGGTTAAAGGCACTTGCTTGTAAAGCCTGCTGTCCTGGGTTCAATTCCCAAGCCACCCATGTAAGCTGGATGCAAAAAATGGCACAAGTGCCTGGTATTCATTAGCAGAGGCAAGATGTCCTGGTATGCTTACACACACACACATATACATAGTAAATAAATAAACAATAGTTTAAAATCAATGTAACAATAAAAGAAGAATCTTTAAAAGCTAATGTGTGAGTTTGTTAGCACATTAAATAAGAGGGGATACAATAGTTTTAGTTAGAACCTTTAAATACAATGTAATAATAATATGTTAGACAAATGCTTCCGGTGAACATGAGGACAGTTCTGAGGACAAATAAAGTCCATGTAAGTGAAAATTTCCAGTCTTTAATAAAGGATGTGGAACTTTGTTGGAAACACTAAAAGGATGGTAGTGGCAAGAAGGTTAAATTGTTTGAAATCTAGTACTATAGAGATATTTATAGGAGAAACTACAGTCTTTCCCAATACCTCCTTATCGTAACCCCCCAAAAAGAAAAGAGGGCTGAAAAAAAAAAAATCAACCATCAGACATAACAATTTTTAAAATAAAACTATAGGGCCAGGGAAGATATATGTCTGTAAAACTCAGGAAAAAAAAAATCAGAAGCAGCAATACAGTTTTCAAAACACTCCAAATATATAGAAACCAAACCCAAATCCATTATGGAAGCCTACTCCTTTGTTAGCTAATCACACACACACACACACACACACACACAGTTTGACAAAATAGAAAAACATTACTTTGGGTTTTTTTTTGGGGGGGGTGGAGGTAGGGTCTCACTCTAGCCCTGGCTGACCTGGAATTCACTATGTAGTCTCAGGGTGGCCTCGAATTCATGGCAATCCTCCTACTTCTGCCTCCTGAGTGCTGGGATTAAAGGCGTGAGCCACCACGGCTGGCAATTACTTTTTAAACATAGGGAAGAGTTGGGGAGATAACTCAAGTCAGTAAAGTGCTTGCTTCATAAGCATAAGGACCTGAGTTCAATGACCAGGTGCTTGTCTACAATCCCAACAACAGGGAGGCAAAGACAAGAAGATCCCTGAGGCTCTCTTACCAGCCAGTCTAGTCCAGATGGTGAGCTCCAAGCCAGTGAGTCCCCATCTCAAAGAAAGTGAATGGCATTCCTGAAGATGATATCAAAGTTGTCCCCTAGGCTCCACATACAAGCATATACACATGCATGTGCATTTACACACACAAACATACACAAACACATACATACACATAAGAGAAACACAAGCAGGAATTACAGTATTTTAAAAAAAATTCTGAACAATAATCTATTCTTAAACTCAGGAAAACTAATTTCTCATAAAAAGAAAAAAATAATCAAGGGCAAAGTACTAACATCAAAGTTTACATGAAGCTAGTATAAAAAAGAACATGAGCTGGGCATGGTGTGCCATGACTGTAATCCCAGCTCAAGAGGCTGAGGCAGGAGGATGAAAAAGTCAAGGCCAGCCTTGGCTACACAGAAAAACCCTGTCTGGGGCAGCGGGGAGCAAGAGTGAGGGCAGCAAAAAAAGGAAAGCAAGAAGGTGAAGGGAAGAGAAAGGGACAGGAATAGAAGGAGTGGGAAAGTAGAAAGAATGGTGGGGGAAAGTTAAGGGGAAGAACAGAATAACACCCCTATAAAAAAGGCTACCCCTGCAAAACAAAGTAATTTGTGACCTACTTCAAAATAAGCCAAAAAGGATTAGGAAAATGAAACCAATATGATATACCTAAAGAATTAGAAATGAAAGAAAGTGTTAGAATGAAGACCAAAAGGCTAGAGAAATGGCTTAGTGGTTAACATGCTTGCCTGTGAAGCCTTAGGACCTAGGTTTAATTCCCCAATACTCATGTAAACCAGGTGCACAAGGTGGTGCATTCATATGGAGTTCGTTTGCAATGACCAGAAGCCCTGGTGTGCCCATTCTCATTCTCTCTCTGCCTCTTACTCTCTGTCAAATAAATAAGTAAATCAATGAAATACTTTTTTAAAAAAAGAAATGAAGACCAAAGTAGAAGAAATGCAAAAATAAATAAGCTGGGTGTGGTGGTACACGCCTTTAATCCCAGCACTCAGGAGGCAGTGGTAGGAGGATCTTTGTGAGTTCGAGGTCACCCTGAGACTCCATAGTGAATTCCCCCGGTCAACCTGGGCTAGAGTGAGACCCTACCTCGAAAAACCAAAAAAAAAAAAAAAAAAAAGAATAAATAAAAATAGTAGACAATGTCTAATGAGTAACAAAAGATGAGAAGGAAGACATTTTTAGAAATGATAAATTAAAATAGACACAAAAATATTCAAGAAAAGGTGATAAATTAAAGCTAGGCAATAGACTGATATATAGGTAATAGGAGTTCCTAAAAAAGAGCCAAATGAAAGAATAAAAACAACACATAAAACTATAATTAAGGGACATTTTCCTGAAATGAAAGAGACTTCAAACAACATATTGAATTCTCCCATCTCTAAGAATAAGAAATGAAAATCCTTTCTTTAAATGGCTTCTCAGAAAAATGAGCATGTGACTCATAGAAAAAAAAAAAGTTTACCTTCAAACTTTGACAGAAAAGTTTATGCCAGGATAAAATACAGTAATAGTGTAATAGTGTTAAGACACACACACACAAAGATAATGCTTTAAACAATCCGAAAGAAAAGAGAAACTGGGTAGAACTACTACTAAATAAGGGCTTAAAGGAAGAGAATATAATATATGCTCTACAACTATGACAAGTGAGTAAAGCACAAAACATGAATGTTCTAGGAGCCATACAGCAGTTGTATCTGTCTTTTTATGCTCAGCTGCTGTGTGTGTGAGAATGTATAAAATGGCTGAAGCAAAATAATATCCTTGCAGATGACCAGTTCCAATTTGAAGGAAAAAAGAAATAAACCTACTAAGCAAAAATTCAATAAACCTGAATTTCAGCTCATAAGTATGCATTCATGAGCTGTTCTGGCTGTTAAAATGTACACACATGCACACACTTCATAGCCATGTCCACTATAAAATAGCCTAACAGCCGGGTGTGGTAGGTAGCACACACCTTTAATCCCAGCACTTGGGAGGCAGAAGTAGGAAGACCCTGTGAGTTTGAGGCCACCCTGAGACTATATAGTGAATTTCAGTCAACCTGGGCTAGAGTGAAACCTTACCTCAAAAAAAAAAAAAAAAAAAGCAAAAAAGCCTAGCAACAGGAAGCTCAATCAAATAGCAAGTAAGCATCTCTAACAACCTGTTGTGGCTCTAAAATCACCTTTTTCAATAACAGAAAACCGCATTTTTTGAGAAAGAGCTAGTCAATTCCCTAGGGCAAGAAATGTACATGATAAGCCATAAGTAACATTCTCTAAAAAACAAGAAAAATGGGGTGGAGGGATGGCTTAGCACTTGCCTGCAAAGCCAAAGGACACACGTTCAATTCCCCACTACCCACATAAGCCAGATACACAAGATGGTGCATGTGTCTGGAGTTCGTTTGCACTGGTTAGAGGTCCTGGTATGCCCATTCTCTCTATCTCAAATAAATAAATAAAATATTTTTTGTATTGTTTTTCAAGGGAGGGTCTCACTCTAGCCCAGACGGACCTGGAATTCACTATGTAGTCTCAGGGTGGCCTCGAACTCACAGCAATCCACCTACCTCTGCCTCCCAACTGCTGGGATTAAAGGTGTGCACCACCAAGCCCGGCTCTAAAGAAAATATTTTTAAAAAAGCAAGAAAAATATCAAAGATTGTTAGCCTTAGATCAAAAAAAAAAAAATTAGAATCAACCCTAAAGAGAATAACATCCTGAAGAGGCTATTAGTCAAAAAGAAGCAGTAAGACCTTGACTAGAGATAATAATTCAGTAGACTGAAGCTCAAATAGATTTTTTTTAAATTTTATATTTATTTATTTGACGGGAAAGAAGGAGGGAGAGAGGGAGAATGGACACGCCGAGGGCCTCCAGCCACTGTGCATCTGGTTGACGTGGGTTCTGGGGAATTGAACTTGGGTCCTCTGGCATTGCAAGCAAACATCTTAACTGCTAAGCCATCCCTCCAGCCCCATAATTTTTTTTTTAATGAAGTTAACTGGTGAAGTTTGAAGGATAACAGGGTTATCAATTCATTAAATAGAAACTAGTAAATAAAGTAGGTAGAGAGAATCAAGCATTTATTCTGCCTTTCCAATACAAACTGTAGCAGAATAATCAGAGCTGATAAGAAAGACTCCTCTTTAAAAAAAATCCCAACTAATAAATGAAAAAGAATAATGGAAGAGGAAGAGGAACATATTAGATTTAAAAGACTTGGGCAAAACTGAACTAGTGTCCAGGTGTGCACACATGGGTGATTTAACTATAAAGAACTACAAGGAAGTTGGTCTAAATGTCAGGATAATAATTACATTCAGGAAGAGAAAACAAATTATGACCAGACCATGAAAGTGCTTTGGAAGTGGCTAGCAAAATATTTTGAACCTGGGTACAGATTATAAATATTTATTTTATAACAATTCATTAAGCTATACTTTTGTTTATATGTCTATTTGAATCTGGCTTACTTAATAATTTTTTTTTTCAATTGAAGTTCCCAATACATGATTCAAAACTCGAAATGAATCAAAGATTATATGTAGGGCTTGAGAGATGGCTCAGAGGTTGAGGCACTTGCCTGCAAAGCCTAATGACCCAGATTTGATTCCCCAGTAACCACATAAAGCCAGATGCACAAAGCAGTGCATGCATCTGGAGTTCATTTGCATTTGGAGGCCCTGGTACCCCCATTCTCTCTGTCTGTCTTTTCTATCTCTATCTCTCTCTGCTTGCAAATAAATAAATATTTTTAAAAGAATACATGCAAACAGAAGGAAGAAAAATACAAAGGGGAGGGAACCAGAAAGGAGGAAGAAGAAGGGGTAGGAAAAAGGATGGGAATCAACAAAAAAAACATTTTCTTAGAAAATGCCATTTAAACTGGGCGTGGTGCTGCACACCTTTAATCCCAGCACTTGGGAGGCAGAGGTGGGAGGATCACCATGTGTTCGAGGCCACCCTGAGACTACATAATGAAATCCAGGTCAGCCTGGGCTTGAGCAAGACCCTACCTCAAAGCATGGCCCCACCAAAAAAAAAAAAAAGAAGAAAGAAAGAAAAGAAAAAACAAAGTAAATGCCATTTTTAAAAATATATAACTTCTTCCCACCTCTAACCCCTACTATCCCCTGGTTCTACTACCTAAAGGATACAGTTGGTAC